>NC_134486.1:319533980-319899251 GCF_040206685.1 Ascaphus truei
CACTCGTGGCTACTGTCCCACAGTTACTCCTACCACCCATTGTGGCCAAGCACTGCCATGTACAGCACTTATTCCCTCACCTGCTGTCTCTGTAAGTTTCCACTCAAACCTCTTAGATTGTAAGCTCTTGGGGACAGGGATTTCCTTTCCTATTGTCTGATTTTGCTACGCTTAATGTATTTTAATTTCCTGTACTGTATTCTTTGTGAAGCGCTGAGTACACTTTTGGCGCTAAATAAATAAAGACATACAATACAATACAATGGAGGGGATGGCACTTCCCAGATAGGAACCTGGCCAGTCTTAGCCAGGGGAGTGGATTACATAGCCTATAAGTAGTAGTGGCAGGCATAGAAAATTAGAAATAACCAGGAGAGAAAAGTAGGTGATAGGGGTCTGCCAGTCTTTTGGGCACAAGGATTTTGGACAAGCGATGAACAGGTCTGAGAGAGGGAAATTGAAGGTATAGGTCCCTGCTATCATGGCTGAGGAAACACTCCTTAGTCCAGCCCTAAAATGTCAGTTCTACCATCTGTGGGGAGCCACTCTTAGCATAAGACTGTGCCCCTGTCAGTGAGAACCCGGGTACCCTGCTGTCAGCTAAAGTTACTGTTTGCTGTCAATGTTCAATAAAATACAATTTGCTTTCATACAAAAGCCCCTGGTGTACCTCATTCTCCGTGTGCTGTATGTCCTGAACCTTCAATAGTAGTGGTAATGGTGACTACACCCTAGCTAATCCGCAATGGTTCCAGTTGTACACCGCTAACCAATATATATATATATTCTATACTTGATTGTCCTGTGCGTTCACGTTTATGACCATGAACTCATTGTTTGTTTTCAGTGAAGTTTCATCTATACAAACAAACAAATAGAAACCCTCTATAAGCACTGACCTACACTTAAATAAATGTGTAAAAATAAAGTGAATAATATAATATTAACCATAAAGTGAATAGTGATAAAAAAAGCAGCCATGGGGAACAACAAATGACAGATCATTCCAAATCTGATAAAGCAATATACAAACACAAAATAAGTGTCCCCGGCGCTAATTTGATCAGTCCAAGATACCGTAATCCAACAAAGACAGTCTGTAATACAGGGCTTCTTCTGGATAGGTTGATGAACTGGTTGTTTGAAGTTCCAGATGAGAAGGGTGTCCTTAAGGTGAAGTCCTCACTGATTAGCATAAAAACTTGCAAATCCAGGGGAGAGAATCTGTACACACTTCCCGTCTACACACGACTTCCCACGGACCCCACGTGGTCTGGCTTGTGGAACCTTCCCTCAATTGGCGATGGTGATCGTAGATGTTAACGATACAGCGCCCCCATGGGTAAGGAAATAGGGAATAACACAGTAGTGTAATACGTAACAGACTTTAATAAAACAATAAAACACAAAAAGCCCACACTCACAATGTATGGGGTGAGTTGCAAAACTCACGGATGCCGTCCGCAACTTGATAGTATCCCAGTCCGCAACGGAGAGACTCACTGAACGCAACACCCGCTACCGGCAAGTCGGGTGACGTCAGCGGTACAGGGAACTCTCCTGGCGTCAGGAACTATGGATGCCGAATCAGCTCAAAAAACTAAGCTCCTCCTCCCTACGCGTTTCATGACTCTACGTCACTTCCTCAAGGGATATCGGAGCTTAGTTACTATGGCATTTAAATACAGACCTGAGTGGAAAGGACTTCCTACAAAGGGGAGGTACTGAAGCTTGAATGGCAGCTAATATTGCATACATAAGTCAGCGATCTACTACCAGATGGCTGACGGGGTCAAAACATACATCGATATGTAAACTTAACCAATCAGAATAAAAACCAAATTAAATACATTAAAATTATAAAAGGAAGGAATAATAAAAAATCAAACATATACTGGAAATAAATATTTCAGACAGTTTAAACATATGCAATAAACTTTTTAGGAATCTTTCAAAAAGGCTGCTAGATCAAATTCAATGTTAAGACCTAGGGGGGACAAAGTTTTTAGCATATAAATCCAATAGCTTTCGCGTTTGGAAAGCGTGTTTAACCTGTCCCCCCCACGCCAACTGCCCTTAGGATTGTCAATTCCCATGCATATCAAACCTTCAGGATTTTGACCATGATGTAGTTTAAAATAATTAGAGACACTGTGAGTCTCGAGGCCCCTCTTAATATTATAAACACGTTCAGCGAACCGTTGTTTGAGGGGCCTCCCAGTGCGGCCTACATATTGTAGCCCGCACGGGCATGCTAATAAATACACACAGAAATTGGTTCTACAGTTAATAAAGGTACTAATATCAAAACTCGCCCCTGTAACATTGGATTTAAAGGTTTTACTCTTTCTACTGTGTTTACATCCAATGCAGTTATGGCATGTATAATACCCTTTGAGATCATTAAGCCAGGTTATATGGCGATCTCTAAGGCCATCAATTGGACAGCTGGGGGATAAGGAGGATTTTAAGTTCCTGGGCCTTCTATACACAATTTTTGGTTTGTTAGGGAAAAATGTTTTCAAAATCGTATCTCTTTGGAGAATACTCCAATGTTTATTCAACGTCTTGGATATAACAGGGGCCAAACCACTATACTGCGTAATAAAAAATGAAAACTGGACCTGCGCTGTAGGAGCAGGGGCAGGGTTCTTATTACAAATTAGAGTGGCTCTATCGATTTTATTAAACTCAGAAATAGCCAGGTCCAATTCGCGGCTATTATACTCCCGCTCTAGAAACCTATTTTTTTAATCTTTTACCTGCTGTTGATAAATTGAGTTTTCAGAACAATTCCTCTTTATTCGTAGTGCTTGGCCTTTGGGAATGTTTCGGAGCCAATTGGGGTGGTGGTAACTCGATGCCAATAGATAAGTATTGGCATCCACCTCTTTATGGTAGGTCTTAGTATGGATGGTGTTATTAACAACATAGAGGGAAAGGTCGAGGAAATTTATACTAGATCTACTATGATTAAATGTGAATTTTAAATTCCACGTGTTGGTATTAAGGTATGACTTAAACTGTTCTAGCTCATCAAATGACCCCTCCAGACACACAGCACATCATCGATATATCTCTTCCAGAGCACCAGGTTTGCACTCAACGGGTTGGAGGACCAGATATGGTCCTCCTTCCAGATAGACATGAACAGGTTCGCATAACTAGGTGCAAACCTGGTGCCCATGGCAGTGCCGCATGTCTGGAGGTAAAACTCATGCTCATAGCTAAAAAAAAATATGGGTCAGAATGAATCTGATCCCATCCAAAATGAACTGTCTCAG
This sequence comes from Ascaphus truei, assembly GCF_040206685.1. NCBI lineage: Eukaryota > Metazoa > Chordata > Amphibia > Anura > Ascaphidae > Ascaphus > Ascaphus truei. The sequence continues at coordinate 319,537,265 of NC_134486.1, forward strand.
TTTGTCATCTATCCCAACATCTTTTTCTAGAACTCTCCTAATCGCATCCAATCCCATTTGATGGTCAATCACAGTATATAACGAGACTACGTCACATGTTACCCATTAGAACTCGTCCATCCAGACAAGGTCTTGTACAAGGGTTAGCACTTGTGAAGTGTCTCTCAGATAAGACGGGACTTGGATTACATGTTTTTGAAGGAGGTAATCTAGAAATTGGGAAAGATTTGAGGTGAGGGAACGAATCCCAGATATTAGTGGGCGACCGAGGGGCCAGGTGAGATTCTTGTCTATCTTCGGGATGAAATAGAACACCGGAATCCTGGGTTGCTCAATTGTTAAGAATTCCAGTTCCCGTGTAGTTATAATCTCATCCCGAAGACCCTGATCTAAAAGGGCCACCATTTCCTCTTTAAAAGGGATGGTTGGGTTGGCCTCCAATTTCAAATACGTGGTGTTGTCACCCAAAATTCTAAGTGACTCCTCCTCTTAGAAGGAGGAATTCATCACAACCACTCCTCCCCCTTTGTCGGCCGCCTTAATCACTATTTTGGTATTGGACTCAAGGGATTTGACAGCCTCTTTCTCTTCCTTGCTAAGATTTTGTCTATGACATTTAAAATCTATGCTGGTTGCTTCTAGATCTGAAATTACCATCTCGGCAAAGGTGTCTACAAAACTGCCCTTCATTCCTTTGGGGTAGAAGGTAGATGGTTTCTTGAAGGGTGTGAGTGGAGGCTTAGTTGCCAGGTTGTTTACACTAGGCAAGATGACCGATCTGCTCACTGCATCCTTCATATAGTATTTTTTTAGAGTGATCTTTCTCAGAAACCTATGGACATCAACAAAGGTGTTAAACATGTTGGCTCCATTGACAGGGGCAAAGTTAAGGCCCCGAGATAGAACATCCAATTCTACCTGTTTCAGAGGAACATCACTAATATTAAACACATGACTTTTTACCAATCTCTCCCTTGGTCTAACCTTCTTTCTCTTTCTCTTCCTTGTCCCTCCTCTTTTCCCTCTGAATCCTCCATTCTTGATCTTTTCCTTTCTGTTCTTATTGGATCCTGTTTGCCTGTTTAGATCCTGGCACCTCTCCATCTTTCCTGTAGTGGTGCTCGACCCTGGCGTTGGTCCAAAAAAGAATTATATCTTTTACTTGTCTCACAATAGCCTCCATGTGGTCTGTCAACAAGGGATCTATCACGATAATGGTGGCCTCCATAAGGTCTATCAACAGGGGATCTATCACGATGTTGATGACCCATAATGGGTTGTTCATCTGGATGGTCCCTAGATCCTCGTGGATCCACTAGATTCATCTATAGTGTGCTAATATCTCTACATGTTAATATCGTTTTCAATCCTTCCTTTTTTTAGTGACTAAAAATAGTGACTAAAAATACTGTTCATCTCCTATTCAAAAAACATTTTTTTAAAAGGTTAATATTCCAATATATAAATGTTGTGTTTTATAGAAATAAAACATTTCGACCTGCTCAGAGGTCTTTATCAAGTGACTGGCATATCAAAACAATAAAGTGTCCACTATATTTAGGCTAAACAATCACCCCCAGTCTTTCCACATGAGTCCAATCAATTCTCTCCTGCTCTTCCGCATTCCGATGCGCGCATTTCTCGCTCCGGTCCTGGTGATGTCATCACATTCCTCCGTCAATGCAGATTGGTCCTAAACAGTCAGAGTGTTGATCATCACTGACGTCATCCTGGGCATGAAGATACTTGTGTCTGCTCATGCAGACTCCAATCCTGGTCGCGTCATCACGTCCCTACATCTGATGTCGGGTTCCCGCGAGAATACATCCTTTGTGACATCATCATTGGCAGCATTGTGGTCTGGTCCTTCTCCTTTTCGGATGCGAGTCTATCTGTGCCCGCCTGTAACTGGTTGGGCAGTAGACATTTGCCAGGTACCCGATGGAGAAAATGGTACCTCAAAGGGCCCAGCCCACACAAACATAAATGTGCATATTCCTGAACGGTATATAGTAGAAAGAAATGCTTAATTTGATGCTTAAAATGTTTAATTATGCTACAGGGATGATAGGAGTGTACATTTTATGTTGATAATTTCTTGGGGACATAGGTGTCTAAACGTTTCCTGGGAGGGATGATAGTGAGAGACCCCTGGTGGGAAGGAGTTAAGATAAGATTGTATGTTCATGTCTTGTATAATTGAGTATAAATGTAAAAGTTTTGCCAATATAAATGTAATCTAATTATATGCTATGTATAGTGTAAAGTTTTTCTGTACGTACAATGGAGAGGGGACGCATCATCTTTTAAGAATGTCATGAACCTAAAACAGTCGTCATTGTTAAAGTAATAGATTGTTAAATCTTGGAATATATTGGGATTTAAGGGCTTAAATCTTTTTCTTAGGGTAGTTGCTAGGGGAATATATGTTATAGTTTTTGCAGTTTGTCCAATCTTTGTTTGGGAGGACTTCTTTTTTGAGAAGGCTGATGAAAAGGTTACCAAGATAGGGTATCAGCACCTTGTTTTGTAGTGTAAGCCAATGGGTAGGTTTGCTCCAATCCAACAGGAGGGGAGTTGCTAATCCATCAATTTGCTATTTTTTTCGACGTGGATGACTGAACACGCCAATTCAGGCTATCGTCTGATTAAACCGTTTTGGTGGGAGAAGGAGTGTTTGAAAATCAGGACATCATTTATATATTTTATATTCAATACAATAATTTCTACTATGTTTGTGAGTGCATCTCCCTTATTTTAAAGGCTACTTTTTTACCAGAAAAGATAGACTTCACTATGGTATGCACCTCTGCCTGTTTTGTCTCTTAGGTGTAGCCAAGTCCCCTTGGACTACTGATTCTCTGGCCCTCTAACACTGTAAGTCCCAGTAAGGAGTGGGCAGTGTTAAGAGTAATTTCTGCAGGGCCTGTTACACTGTTCACTGTGTGTATGTTCAATAAAGTTCAGCATTAGCCTGCGATTGTAAGGGGGGTCTATGACAGCTTACTGTTTATACCAGATTACTAGCCACTCCCCGGGGAATGAGGGGGGTTTCAACTCTATAGAATAGAGTAAGGGTTAGTGAGTGTAGTTGTTCTGGGCTGTACTTCAGAGTGTGAGAATGCATCATAGAGCCTCTCCCCAGAGGGAGCAGGCTGAAGCCTTGCCCCAGCAAGAATACATCCTTTGTGACATCATCATTGGCAGCATTGTGGTCTGGTCCTTCTCCTTTTCGGATGCGAGTCTATCTGTGCCCGCCTGTAACTGGTTGGGCAGTAGACATTTGCCAGGTACTCGATGGAGAAAATGGTACCTCAAAGGGCCCAGCCCACACAAACATAAATGTGCATATTCCTGAACGGTATATAGTAGAAAGAAATGCTTAATTTGATGCTTAAAAATGTTTAATTATGCTACAGGGATGATAGGAGTGTACATTTTATGTTGATAATTTCTTGGGGACATAGGTGTCTAAACGTTTCCTGGGAGGGATGATAGTGAGAGACCCCTGGTGGGAAGGAGTTAAGATAAGATTGTATGTTCATGTCTTGTATAATTGAGTATAAATGTAAAAGTTTTGCCAATATAAATGTAATCTAATTATATGATATGTATAGTGTAAAGTTTTTCTGTACGTACAATGGATAAGGGGACGCATCATCTTTTAAGAATGTCATGAACCTAAAACAGTCGTCATTGTTAGAGTAATAGATTGTTAAATCTTGGAATATATTGGGATTTAAGGGCTTAAATCTTTTTCTTAGGGTAGTTGCTAGGGGATAAGGTATCTACAAAGAGATATAGTCCAGGCCTAAAGTCTGGGTACTGCATTCAGGGTCTATGACCTGTGAATACCATCATGCATGTACCAATAAACCCAGCTATACCCAATCTGGTGTTATGATTGAACTGTTCACTAAGAAGAAGTGTCCCTGAAGTTCATCCTGGAAGCCTTAGGATCCTTTTGGACTGGAAGCGCTGTCACTGAAAGAACCACCGTGAGCCTGTCCTGATGTCCTCCCCACACCACCTAAAGATCTCCAGCCTCCTGTTTACCAGCCTGGTATGCACCAGCACCACAGAATACATCAGTAGTGAAGCCATCTCACATAGGGTGGGGGAAAAAGTGCAACATAGGTATTTGGAAAGAAGCTTCTTGGCCTTTCTATGGAGAGCAGCGACCATATTTTAGAAATCTACCCCTGGAGTAGTATATATGGGCTAATGTAGAGTTAGAATTGGGGTTAATTAATTCATTATTCCAGCAATTTGGTGTCATGGTGACTGACCCCTATATAAGGATCTGTTATAGGTGCATTGGACATACTACCCCTGATATAGTAGCAAAGTTGCTACGAAATGCATAGGGTTATGTTCAGTGAGCTGATTTGCCCCTGGCAAATAAGATTTGCTGCTGTCTGTGTTCCTGTGAGAGCAGAATTGAGATTCCTATTGATTCTGTGAGGAGAAGTCTTTGATCGCGGATGTGTCACTTGCCAAATCCAACGAGACGAGTTGTGAGTCCAGCCTTCAGGCAGCGTAGGCGTTCAGACACAACATCCCACACAGCAGATGCAGGACAGCAGATGCTTCCAGAGACCAGCAAAGATTGGAGTAATTATTACTGTACAACGTGCATGTTCTATGGTTGTTTGTGAGTGTGATACCTTATGTTTTTAGTAACTATATATTTTTACATTAAATAATACACTATGGTGGTTGCACTTTTTTTATAGATCATATCATAACACACTTCATAAAACAATCCCAATAATGGCGGGTGCTACAAAATGGCGCTCACCTTTTACAAAAACATTGAAAATTGTAATTCTTCATTAAATTAATTTTTCCTAATTGCATCTTATTCATAGATCCCTCTTGATTCCTTCTGAAGGAGACCCTTATCCCAATCCCCTCCCCTAATCTTTGTTCACCCAATCCAGTCCCACACATTGAAAAGATCTGGTGTTTCCTTCATGTAAATCATTAAAATGTCTCTCTACATACACTACTTTTATCATTGTTCTTCAGAATGTATCTATAATGTTCTAACAACCTATTTTTTATGCTCTCTTTTTCCCACATACATTTTTGTGGCAATTGCATTGTAATATATGTAAATGACTCCTTTACTTTTACAATTAATGAATGATTGATTGTGTGGTGTAGTTTCCATTCTCATTTGCATCTTTACATTTGTTTGTTTTCTACATAAACCTACATGGGAAACATCCTTTCACTAATGATTGCAGTCATATTTTTGATTTATCACTCCCACTCAGGGTAAAGTCCTTTAGATTACGCAATCTCTTGCTGTCATTCTAGGCAATATCCCCAAATATTGTTTTAATTGTCAATTGTGTCAATATATTCCAGTATTTACCTAGAATTTTTCTCAAATCTAGCCAGTGAGGACCATAATTCGTTATAAATCATACCCATTCTTCCTTTTTGTTACCATGATCTTTAAAAAAGTAAGTCAGTTATTTAACAAAAAATTGGCTTCATCATAACCTTTTGATATTATTTTCGTAGAGTAGCCTCTCTGTAAAAACGTTACAGGCAGCTCCTTCGATCTGTATTCAAAGGAATCATCCAAGGAACAGTTTCTTTTTATTCATAGAAACTGTCCCTTAGGGATCACCTGAATCACTGATGGCATATGGTGACTCGATGCCAATAACAAAACTGTTAGTTGTAGTCAGTTTCCTATAGGCATCTGTAACTATCCTATAACCTACCTTTTTCTATTTCAAGAAACACCACTGTTGTAGAACTAGTTAAATTAAAATCATTAACATTAAAGCTGCAGTTCAGTCAATATCCTGCATGTGTGTTTTTTTTAATAAATCAGTTCTGTAATAAGAAAAAATACTTTTAGCATTTTCTGTTTTAAAAAAAACAACTTTGAAAGACCAATTTTCTTGTATACTATTTTAACAACCATTTGCTAAGGCACTGCCCCTTCATGTCCTGTCACAAGCCCTGGCACACCCCTTTGTCAGCCCTGCCCTCCCTCTAGCACATGTCAGTGCAGGAGTGCTCATGAATATTCATGAGCTTCCACTGGGAGACAGAAGCAGAAGAAAAACATATGCCAGCTCTAATTATGTCACCAAATTTCGCCTATCAATACATGGAGAACGAATTGACCTGCAGCTATGCAGTTCTTTAGGTAATTAGAGATTGCACACATTAAACTATTGAAGTAAAAAAATAAATAAAAAAAAAAAAAAAGACTGAACTGCAGCTTTAAGTTTGATTACATAATTCTGTCTTAGATCCATCCCATATGACCAGGATATCATCTATATATCTAATCCAAAGTGCCACAAACTCATCCATGATCTCACCAAAGACTATCTGCTGCTCCCACCATCCCAAGTGGAGTCACACATTTGTTGGGGGACATGTGGTAACCCATTGCTGTATCTAGAGTCTGAAAATAAAATGTACCATTAATGACAAAATATTTGTCAGTACAAATTTTAAATCCTCGACATTAAAAAGTGATTTACTGCTTTTAGGCCTACATCATGTGGGATGGAAGTATAAACACACAGATAGCCAGCAAGCTCTAAGAAACCCCCACAATTACCACATTATATATATTATGTGTCAATTGGAGTGCTACTGGGCATGGCTAAATGTATACAACAAAAAACAAAGAAGCCCAAAGCTACATCCAATATGACAAAAAATATACAGTGAAATACCAGGGTTTATGCTCACCCCTCTCCACTTTCCAAGTAAGTACTGTAGTTCTTTTGCATGCAGCTGGTTGGGACAGATCCAATGCAATCAATCGTCCTGTAACTATAGAGGTAAATAAGAATGTTAATCCGTTAGTGTTAGGGCCTGCAATATTTGGTCATGCCTTGAAGTGGCTTGTAGGCTTAAAATGTTTTGGCCAAAGGGTTTAACTAAATTACCATTTTTTCAAGAAATATATAGGTATTTTGCTGTATATTTTTGTCATATTGGATGTAGCTTTGGGCTTTTTTTTGGGGGGGGGGGATGGAAGTATACAATGATTCAACATCTAAAATAACTAAAAGTGCATTATTATTATTAACAATCAATTCATCAAATTGCAAGTTGCGGGACTGGAATTGGTGAACCAAGACTTTAGGGGAGGATATTGGGATAAGGTTCTCCTTCAGCAGGACTATAGATGGATCTATAAAGTAGATTAATTTTCTATTATTTGCTTGAAGGAATTTTTGGTGGGTCCCCCTGCTGTCTTTTTACCTATAAAAGTGTTATTAAATCCTACTAGCTGTAATGCTGCCTCGTCACTAATATTGTATATAAATTATATGCAATGAGGAAAAATTGATTAAATGAAGAATTCTCATTTTCAATGTTTTTGTAAAAGGTGAACGCCATTTAGTAGAACCAGCCACTAATGAGATTACATCACATGTAAGAATGAGAATATATCACAGCATCCAAACTATGCAATTATTAATAACCACGTTGCAGTAAGACTATTCTATCCATTCTGATACCTATGGCATAGGAGGGTGCCAGGAACAGATGGTCCGGTCTTGCCCAACGGAGAGCTCATGAAGAGCTGATATTATTGTGCATAGCCAGGGGGCGAATAGCCTGGCAAAGCCCCACAGAGATCTTGAAGAGAGACATTACTATTGACGAACATCACAGAGGTATCCCGGATCATTTAACAAGCAATATCAGTATTTAAGCACTTTTATTCCGGAAGGAACAAAGAGGGAACAAGTACCTATATATATATATATATATATATATATATATATATATACTGTATTATGAAAGTTATCAAGAGAAACATTTATTTCTTGGTCTCTAGGGGTAATATACCCGTTCCGGTCAAAGACAATACAGTACAGACATGTTGTTATCAAGTCTCTGGATTACTGTGAAAGAAAAACTGAATTTTCTATGCAAAATGTGTTGTTGTTATATAAGGTTATGAATTGTTCAGATGCAGTATTTTAGTGATAACAGTATTTATAGTTACATAGTAGATGAGGTTGAGATACAACCTATGCTAAATTTAGACAACATATACTTTATCCTATATCTATACTTACTTATTGATCCAGAGGCAGGCAAACAAAAAAAAACCAGAGTCATATCATCCAATAATATCCAATAAGGGGAAAAATAAATTCCTTCCTGACTCCAAGAATTAGCAATTGGATTACTTCCTGTATCAACATTCTTCCCATGTTTACTTATTTGGTATATCCCCGTATACCTTTCCTTTCTAAAAAGATGTCCAACCTTTTTTTTTTAATAACAAATCTATTGTATCTGCCACCACAGTCTCCATGGGTAATGAATTCCACATTTTGTGTATTATGTGTTAGTGTATTATGCATAAGTTATGATTATATATAGCTTACAAGAATGGCCATGCTGATGAGACATCCAACTAGATTTTACTTGTATGTTCTGGTGGGTGTATAAATAGTGTCATGTGGAGAAGGTAGAAATGTTTGTGTAGCTTCCATAGCAATAAAAGAATATTTAACTTTTTGATAAATTATTGACTATGCTTTACTTTATAGGAAGATGGTGGGTGCCCATATTATGATAGGACAATGATGGGATAAAAATGATGGGAGTACTGGAAACCGTAGAAGAATTACTAATATAAAATATCTGTTATCAAAATAGTGAGGACTAATACAGAAACAGAATAATCAAAAAAGTTCTGGGAACATAAGGTTTCCAGAACATACGCCCAAACATGAAATGGGTTGTGGGGTGAAGTGGGCGTGGGTTTAGCAGGGTGGACATGTGCAACATTTCAGACAAGGGAAGGCACTCGTGTGTGGCCCTTTGAATTTTTATTTAATCAAACCATTGTCAAGGGAGACCAGGACAATTCATCGTGATCAAGGCACCAGACACGACAAAGGCTTTCAACGTGACCGGTGCCAACAGGCAACCCACAGAAGAGCTATAACTCACCAAAAACATGGTTACAGAGGGATCCTAGTTAACTAGGAGCTAGGCGAGGCTTCAGTAGACGTACCTAGGAGTACGTCCACGTCCGCAGGGTTTCAGGTCTCCCAGACCTCGGGGATGCTATTCGCACAAAAACACGTTTAAATCTCCTGCTCGCCAGCCTCCGTATCTCCGACAAAGCACCATATGGGATGGAGATGGGGGTGACCTCGAGCAGATTCTGCCTGACTTTAACTCCAATGATATGGACCTCAGATTCACTCACCAGATTAATGCATCAAATATAGTCTTTTTGGATTTGGAATTGTCGGTGGATTCAGAGTTGAACATCACTACACAGGTGCACTTCAAGGAAGTGGCGGTCAATAGTTATATACATGCCAAAAGCGCCCATCATTCAAAATGGCTACGCAATATCCCCCTCAGTCAGTTTAATAGACTGAGGAGGAATTACTCGTCCGACCATTTCTTTGAGGTGCAATCCTGTCGTCTTATTGACAATTTCAGACAAAAGGGCTATGATATGTCTCTAGTGCAGGAGGCATTCAACCAAGTTAGATCTGTAGAGCGTGTGGATCTATTGGCTAAATCAAAGCTAAAACAATCTATTCAACCTATGGCTTTAGAAAGCACAAATAAAAACACCTGTGGTGTTAAATTTATTACAAAATACAATGGCTATTCTAATAGAATTAAACAGATCATGAATCGCCATTGGAAAGTGTTGCTTTCGGATCCACACCTAAACAGCCAGTTGTCCACTGTGGCACCATTGGTTTTTCGTAAGGGTTTGAACATCAAGAATATCTTGGCCCCAAGTAAGCTAAGTGATGCCGCAGTGGACAACAGGGAGCAAACTCTGGTTTCTGGGAATGCTAAATGCAGGAGATCTAGATGTATAATGTGTAGACATCTTCAGCTATCAGATACATTTACTTCATTCAGTAACCAGTCAGTTCATACACTAAAAAGTCCAATCAATTGTCTCTCAACATACATAGTGTACATATTAACTTGTTCATGTAATCTACAATATGTGGGTCGCACGAAAAGAGCACTGTGCGTCAGATTTCTAGAGCATAGACGAGCTATTATTAAGGGGGTTTTGGCGCACAGTGTTCCTCGTCATTTTGCCCAAGTGCATTCTAAGGACCCTAGGGGACTTACTATTATGGGTATAGAGAGTAACCCCAGTACAGGCATACCCCGGTTTAAGGACACTCACTTTAAGTACACTCGCAAGTAAGTACATCTCGCTCAATAGGCAAACGGCAGTTCACGCATGCGCCTGTCAGCACTTCCTGAACAGCAATACCAGCTCCCAAGCTGTGCGCAAGCGGGGAGACTATAGAGCCTATTACACATGTGTTATTTACATCAGTTATGCACGTACAGAACATGCATCGATAAGTGGGGGAAAGGTAATGCTTCACTTTAAGTTCATTTTCGCTTTACATACATGCTCCAGTCCCATTGTGTACGTTAATGCGGGGTATGCCTGTACCAAGTTGGGTGGGGATAGATTTAAAAAACTATGTATGAGAGAATCTTTTTGGATTTATTCTCTCGGTACACTCTCGCCCAAGGGTGAGTGCTTGGATACAAGCACACTGGTTTAGTGTTCTTGTCTTGCTGTTCTCTGCCTTACTGCTCAGGTTACTATATAGATTCTTCTCCCCGTCTGATAAATACTCCAATGTGTTGATTAGATAGGGTTCTGTGCCTCTGGAGGGGTTTCCTTTGTAGTACAATTTCCACTCAATAATTAAAAAAGTGTTTAGTTCTCAGTCAAGCCAGGTTATCTGTATTAATTTTTAGCACTGGTACATTTTTTATTATCATATTATTCTTGATGTATTAAATATTTAATAATAAGTATATCAATTATTTACAATTTTTTATTTTTGATATATATATGTATGTTATATATTTTTCCTTTATTTATATTTTTATTTATATTGCAAAATACAATTTTGTATTATTTATTGTATAAATTATTGGCGTTGTGTTGTTCCCATCACAAACAGGGAGCTATAAAATGGTTATATATATCTAATGGTATATTTATTTGAGCTATGTGATAGGGTTTAGTATATGTTAGCTTAGATTAATTATAGATGTAGGTTCCAATTATATATGGTTTATTTTTTCATATTCGATGAATGTTAGATTGGAATCAGTAGGCTATCTTTCTGGTACTGTTAAGTATTAGTAGAGATTAAATTCATTTAATAAATCAGTTGGGTTATTCTTAGTGTATGATATGATCAACACAAATATTGATGAATTGTTGTGTAAATTTTATAATGTATTTGTGTTTTTTTGATGTTGCAAACCTCTGTTTTTTGGTGAATCAGTAATTTGGTTAAAGAATAGCTTTACATCACTCAGCCTATTTCATTGGCTGTCCCTGACCAATCAGACTCCCCTGATGAAGTTGCCTTTGTGAGACGTAATGCATAGGGTTGGTGATGTCATCGCGCTGTGGGTGTGTCTACACTGAGTCCTGGGCGTTCCTGCGATCTTACTAGCTGCATTTTCAAGCGCTGGCAACTATCCTATGCAGGAGCAGAGGACGTGGAGGCACTGATTGACTCAGTCTCCTGGCGCCAACTTGTGACAGGAGTTGGTGGTGGCTTCAAGCTGTGCAGATATACCTTGCCTAACTGGGACCCTTTTACCCCTGCAGATGACTACACACAGAGATTTCTCTCCCACGTATAGTTGCTTTTTTTAATCCTGTAAGTGCATTTCCTTTGGGCTGCAGTTTTTTAATAAATGTACTCTTTTGTTTAAACAGTTACATGCTATGGAGCTTGCGCTTCTGTTTGTTTTTTGTACCTAGGAGTACGTCCACGTTCGCAGGGTTTTAGGTCTCCCAGACCTCGGGGATGCTATTTGCACAAAAACAAGTTTAAATCTCCTGCTCGCCAGCCTCCGTATCTCTGACAAAGCACCACTGAGATACAGAGGCAAGCACAAGAGTCCCAGTGCACAAAGCAAGTTTGAATATCCTGCTCGGATCGGCACCGAGCCTCATGGGGTGTCTCCAGCAAAGCCTTGGAGCACACTGCTTATTTAATTACTGTACCACACTAACTCCAGAATGCACTGAGGAGCTCAGATCGGCTCCTTTTTACATAGTCTCCACGCCTCAATAGAAAAACCATGTGAAAAGGGGCAGCGACCAATCATAGCACAGATGTTATGCGTTGGCTCATCACAGAGCGAGGGCTCGCTTGTAATGGGCCAATCTAAGCCTGAGTGTGATTGTGCTGATTGTGCAGCATGGACAGCCCACATAGGAGAGCTTAAGTGAAAGCAGGGATTTTGAACCAGCCAATTGGAACAGTGTCTACGTGACTTATACCCAGCAATGGTTTCCCTGGCTGACTGGATATCTCCATTCTCCGATATCTCCGTTCTTCGAGCCAATGCCTCCAAGATCTGAATCTGGGGATTTGAGCCGGTGGAGCCATCGGGCAATCCTGCTTGAAGTGCCCCATTCGGTTGCACCCAAAACATCTCATCTCATGGGCAAACTTGGCTAGTTGGGAATTAGTGTGGACAGGAGCATGCCTGCAGGAAGAAGTGGTTGTCCTTGGTGCTGCTGCGGGTGGGGATGCTTGATTTCCTGGGATCCGAGCGGAGTGGCCATCTTGGCCGCTTGCCGGAAGGTGGCTGACTTTTGATTCATGACCCATTCACGGACTTTGGGTATGCATCTTAGCAAAAACTTCTCTTTTATGAGTAAGTCAAGAACAAGCTCTTTACAGAGCTCACTTCACACCCAGCTACCCATCTCTTGGTGTTGTGGGCTAGCAGAGAGACAAATTTAAAATGGGAGGCCTAGGCACGGAACTGAAGCTGGTAGGTCTCAAAGGTGATTTCATACCTTGAGAGCAGGAGTTCCTTCATTACCGGCATCCTGGGAGACTTGCCCATACCTAGAAAACAAGAAAGGTTGCTTACCCCTATACAGGGCCAAGAGCCCTGGAGATCCCCTCAATGCGGGTTCACTTATGATCTGAGGAAAGATATCCAGGTCCCAAACATTTATAATCTTTTCCTCACCCCTGTTGCTGGGCAGTAAGAGAGGAGGCTTTACTACTAAATCCTCTCCTAAAGGGCTGACCTTACAATGCATCTGATCTCAGACGCGCTATTAGAGAGGGTTGGGGTTCCTTACAATGCATCTGATCTCAGATGCGCTATTAGAGAGGGTTGGGGTTCCTTACAATGCATCTGATCTCAGACACGCTATTAAAGAGGGTTGGGGTTCCACAGAATTTCACAATATAATTAGAGGGTTTGTTAACTAAAGAGGTTGGAAACCACTGGTCTAAGCACCAAATGCATAATCTTCAAGTCTTATGTTTGAAGAGGTTAGCTTACTGTAAGTTAATAAGCCTGGTTTAACTTTAAGTTCGTATAATGAATTAATTTTAATATACAATTTCAAACCACATAATCTCCTTACATTACAAACAAAAGAATACATTTGCAGCCACATTTCCAAATGAAGACAAAACACTTAATTCCTACTGTACCTTTAGTAAATCGCCTACCTGTCATAAAGTAACTTTAGCCTTTTATCTCAACTGTTTTTCTACATGTACATAAACTGCCAGGTGTGGAGTGCAATTAATGATTAGAAATAGCCTTTTACCCAGGGAATCTCAAAATCGCAGACTTAAGACTTGCTACTGCATTATAACTTTTGTACATTAGGCTTAATGCCCAGAAATCTTCGTTATACTGCAATGCTTAGGGAAGGAAAAGGGCAGATAGTTCAGAACTAATACATATTTATGGGTTGCAATAATAAATATTGTGCATGACATTCCTAGATTGATTTTGCCAGACCGTAATTTAACATTGGTAGAAACACAAAATGTAAATCACAGTTTTGGTATGAAATACAATATTCAGATCAATAACATGCAAATGTAAAAACGAAAAAAACAGCTCTCTAAAAAAACAGGAACATTACATTTACTTTAGTCTTTCTAAATCAGTAACAACTTTTAGTTAAGTTATTATATTATTTGGGGTTGAAGGCATCCACTTGAAACTCTTTCATGCAGACCAGCCTCACTTTTTCTAGTATCCTGGAAAGTATTCCAATTGCGTAGTTAGGAAATAATGGTTACTCATTTGTATCTCAAGGATTAATTGCTTTAACAAAGATGCCTAATACTGTATGCATCTCCTTAAACTCTTCCTATTGATCACATCTGGGGGAACGTCTCACAACTTTACAGAGTGTATAAACACCCATTTTTTCTGTACCACACCCAAGCCTTTTGTCACTCTCTAGTTTATTCTCTAGTCCAGGGGTGCTCATCTCCAGTCCTCGAGTCTCCTCCCCCCCCCCCCCCCCCGATCAGGTTTTCAGGATATCCCAGCGCCACCACAGGTGGCTCAATCAGTCCCTGCTTCAGCACAGGTGGCTCAATTAGAGGCTCAGTCGAAGACAAAATAACAATATGTTGCAGAGAAAATTGCAATGTGACTTGCACCATTAGTGTAATAAAGATCACACTCGATCATCTCCACCCTATGTACGCCAATTCCTGTTCAACCATGAAAAATAGCATGACCTCGCAGTGACCTCGGAGTGTTTGCCAATGTTAGAATTATTTAATTTGTGCCACAAAACAGTTATAGACCCCCTACACACATGTATTTTGTATGGAAGTAAATGTAATCAAATGACATTGTGGCTCATATATTTACTAAGCAGTCTTCTGTCATAAGACACCTTTCAGTTCTGGAAGACCACCCATTCAGTACCAAAATATGTCCTATGATTGAAGCCTGCTTACTAGATATTAATTTATTTATAAAAATGTTTTACCAGGAACTAATACATTGAGAGTTACCCTTCGTTTTCAAATATGTCCTGGGCAATATCTCGCCAGTTTTCAAACCCGCTGTATTCTAGTAGCCCCGATCAGCATCTCGGCGCTGATCGGCGCTATAAAATGTAGAGATTTTCTCCAAATCGCTCCGCCATCCAAAGTTGGCAAAAAGCTGGTGCTGAGCGGCGATACGGGACATATAAAAAAAAAACAAGCCATTTTCCTGCCTCGGATTGATGCAGGGGGGCTCCAGAGCTGATACCCAGTAATTCCTGCACCGAAGCCCCCCCTCCCCATGTATCCGAAGCAGGAATAATGCATCAACAGCCCAATTCATTACCTTAGCGGCCAACCGCTAAGGCAATGAAGGGGTGAACCATCCATTACCATGCTTTGGGTGGGGAGCGGCAGTGGATTAAGGGGGTATTTGGAATTTGGGGGTGTGTTTATGGCTTCCGGGGGGGGGTTGCGGGTCAACTTAACCCCTTCATTACCATAGCGGTTAATACCGCAACGGTCATGAAGGGGTTAAGCCCTCCCGCGACCCACCCGCAACCCATAAACAACCACAGTTGGGGCGATTACACACTGCACCCATCCCTGCTAACCACAATATACTATATATATAAATAAATAATACACCAGTAACCCCTTAAGTTCCCTAACAGTTTTGGCATGCACAGCAATGACACTATAGGCTGACGGTGGCCCTCGGGTGTTCCCGCAGGGGTCCCCGCTTGGCTGCAGTATCAAGTCTGTGCACCCAAAATATAAGTAAAACACACATAAATACTTTGAAATAAATAAGCATAAAAAGAGCCAATGTTATGTCCCCTAACTCCTTAATTACCGTAGCGGTTATTAACCGCTACCATCATTAAGGGGTTAACCCATCCTCACCCACCACTCTAAAGGCCTAAGCACAACCCTCACTACCCACCCCTGTGAGGCATAACCACCATCACCCCCAAAACACCAGGAGGCCTACCCTCCGTCCCTTGGGGACAATACCCCCTACCCCCAATACCCACATTCAGAACAATACACACAACCGCAATAAACATAACAATTATTAATAAACTATACATAACCCACCCACACCATATAGCAAATATATTGTGGTGTTACTTAACCCCTTAATAACAATAACGGTTAATAAGCGCTAAAGTTATTAATGGGTTAAGCCACCCTGCACCCATTCATTTGTAGAGTGGCTTCATCATTCTCTTTTTTATATATATATATATATATATATATATATATATATATATATATATATATATATATATATAAAATATTTTAAATATAACTTTATAAATATATGTAAAATATAAGTATGATTAAGCAATCTACAAAGAAATGGGAAAGGATATGTATGTAGCAATTTAAAACATCCGATCTGTAATTGACAACATCACTGCCAAATTACAAACAAAGCCAAATGAAAATAAAAACACATCTCATAAGAGAATACAGCAAGCACCTATCCAAACCAGTAAAGAGTAAATTGCAATAAAACATACAATTGAACAATGTGTACATGATGAAAATAATATTTCCATCATGTACACAATAACAATCAATGGTCCAAAACAAATACATGATTGAAAGTAAACATTCAATATAAACAAAGCAAGTAGACAATAATAAATTACCAACACACAATTAATGCCCTCCAAAATACATTACAAGCAAATCTCAACCAAAAACCCTAATCAAGATTGTTATGCAAACACAAAACCATTGCAAAAACAAATCTATTTCTAACTAACAAGATCATACACAATCAGAATTCACCAAATAAGCCACAATAAACAATTAAGGCAGGGTCCCAACATATACCCATGCAATCATCATCATCTGAAATGACATAACTACTTCTACATTACATTTCACACACAATAGTAACCAAACAGGGAAAAGACATGAAAAAATGCAATAAACATGTGAAAAACAACCCTTTAATAAACATGTATGTATATAGCTCCATAGGGATATATATAAATACATGGCCATGAAATGGACATTCAAAAATTAAATCAGACTTGTGAGAAAAAAAACTAAACAAAAAGTTACAACTTAAATAAAATACATGTCTTTACTTTACTTACCATTAGATGACCAATGACCGACTTCCGGGGGAACCGCTATGTCTGCAACTAATCCAAAGACGGAACCAGGAACCCATAAAATAATAAACCTTTGTAATCCAATGTGGTGTCTTCTTTCGTCTTTATAATCCATACCGTCTGTGGTCTTCTTTTCTGTGTCTTCTTCATCGTCTGCGGGGTCTTCTGGCTTCTTCTTCTGTGAAGCACGTCCATCTTCTTCAGAGGAGAGGTCCTCTCCCCACGGCGTCAAGCTGGAAAATGAGACGACATAGGCTTTTATAGGCCTATGATGTCACATTTTGCATCAAATGTTTCTCACGGTCCTGATTGGTCCGTGAAAAGCATGTGATTTTGGATAAGGCTAACACAAATGATGACGTAATTTAAAGGAAATTAAGCGACCCAATCAGAATGGCTGTGCTTCATTTCCCTTTAACATGACGTCAACAAAACCAACATGGTGCCATCACATGGGACTACAGCCAATGAGATCGTTGATTTAGTTTCCACCCGGCACATTTCCAGCTACCCGGACAATACCGGGACCCAGCAACTGAGAAGTGGGCCCGGCGCCGGGTAATACCCGGCGTCGGGTAATGTCAGGGCACCTGACCTAACCTTTGAGAAAGCGCACAAATGTGCGAAACGTACGTCAGGTGACCATACGGCGTGACATCACCACACAGCACGGTCCACACGGGCATACGCTCAAGCCACATCGCAAGGCAGCTTTATTCCTACCTTGTCTCTACGGGCTACAAGTCTGCTAATGGAGCCACATCGCTCAGATAAGTGCATTATGCTTTACCCACCTCTGTTATAAGTTGGTTATTACAGAGCATGATGATTGTAGTATAATCCGTCGGTATACTCCGTCTCTATTAGGCAATCCCTATCTGCTTTGATTTTAGCAACATGTGTAGCATTGCTCCTTGCATTTATCGAGACCATTATGAAATATACTGTCTGACTAGCAGCTTATGTGTTTGAACGAAGCTGCTAATATGTGTATGTGGATGCTTATGTAACAACATTGTTCAGATAGCTGTATCACCCTTCCCCTCTCCCCGTTATGGTTGGGTGACGATGGAATGTGATAATCGTGGTATGAATTATCTGTAACTGTATCTCCTTGGATAATTACCAATCTCCTTGGATAATCACCATGTGTTGTGATCTCTCTTTGGCAACATGTATAGCGTCGCTACGTGTATCCATTGAGACTGTTGTAATACAATCTGTTTTGACCAGCAGCATGCCCCCATGAATTTGCTACTATGTATTCCTGGGTATGAACTACAATGGATTAACTAACTGCAGATACTTATGCGGGATATGCAGCGTTCTCACTATTTACTGAGAGTATTGATACATGTGCTATATTAATTATTGGTTATATCCTAGGAGAATATATTGGTGTATTATATAGTGTACATACATAGTGTATTGGTGTATTATATAGTGTACATACTGTATTATATATAATATAACATAATAAATAATGTATTATATAGTATAATATAATATTATATAGTATAATATTATATATATATATGCTCTTACGACCCTTTGCAACGTTGTTTATGTGAATGTGTATATATATATATATATTGTGACAAACGCCCCTCTTTTGTAGTGCTGACGTCTGTCTGGGCTCTTCCCGACACAGTCTTCTAGGGTTAATTATATAACAAACAGGATCATGCAAAGTATTATGCTGCTTAACTCAGGCTTCTGCCTGCTTTATTTTCATCCAAGTAAGGTACTGCAGCTTTAACATGTGAAGGTTAGAGGTACTCAGATACTTTCATTCAGCAGTTCACATATTTCAGTGTTACAGTATTTCCCACATTGTTATTTCAAGTAAAAAAGAAACCAAATGATATAAACAAAATCCTATCCCTTTCAGGGATCTAACTACACATAGAATCAGCCTCTAACTGCTGCTGGGCCAACTAACCTGGTTCCCCCAGTTTAAAACAATGCCCTCTCAATTAGGGTCACTAGATACAGCATAGTCCATTACAAACAGTAATACATCTTTGTTTGGCTTATCTGTTTTGTGGTGGGTACTCGGACCCAGGTGTCCGGCAAATCCTCTGGGACTGTGATACTTGGAGGGGCCGTCAACCCCGAAACTGGAAACAGGGGAGCAGCGATACCCCCAGCCTCCAGGCTCTAAGGAGAGAGAGTGAAATGCAAAACCTCTCTGCTCTAAGTACCTGTGCATGTGATTAGAAGAGCAGGTGAGGGAGAACTAGAGCCATTGTAATCTGTGGTCTGGATTTTCTATCCAGCTGCCTGAGTTTATGGGAAGATGTGGAACGGATCATTTTTAACTATTCCTGCACTTTCTGACCTAAAATGGGGCAGAAAGCTGCCTAACATCTTTGGACTATGTCACATATCCCCCTCCCCAGCTCACACCTACTGGGGTGAGCGGCCATGGACCTCACTGAGGTGAGCGTCCTACCTGAAATACTTGAGCTAACTCTTCAGAACAACATTAAGTATTCACATGACACGAATATGAACTTCATTATATAATTTACCAACCGAAAGGGCCATCAACCCTGTATATTAATTTGTAGTTTAGCTACATTTTCAACACAGAGAACCAATATAACATTGTAACATTGACAAAATGCTTATTCTAGAGGTCTAATATACCTTAACTACAATAGCTTATTTGCATAGTTAAGTGTCCGTGACATAGTCCACACGTGTAATAACAAAAAAAAATATCGATCAATTCCCCAAACACTTTTTTTTTTTTTTTTCTTTGACTTCCAGTCCATTACGTTTCCTGACTTTATTTCATAGGCTGCTGCAACCTGCAAATGACTGGACTGTTTCTTTAGCCTCTGACAGAACTCTGGGGCCGGATAGTCTTTGTCTTTATATTGTGGCCCAGAGTGGCGAGATCCGGAAAAATTCAAGGCCAGCGTTGACCTTCGTCACTTTTGCTTTGCAACTTTTGAACCTTTATGGTAATTCTTACTGCCATGTATTTTCTCAAGACCATCACTCTCAGAGATTTGGGATTTCCCCTCTGGGGCAATTATATGGTTCTTAGAAGATGAAGCACTGATTACCTTGATGGGGCGCTCACTAACTCCGGCTGTACCCTGAGGCATTTTACCTTTGCAGCTGGCAGGCATGTAGTGTTGGGCCTCTCTTTCCTGAGGCCTACATTTATTAAGGCGGAAATACCGCTGTATAACCAGTGACGCATTTCTCAGGGTTTGATAGCGAATTCTGTTCTGTGTCATCCTAGTCAGAGACTGGATCTTTATAGTTGCTCCTTTCATAATGAGGAACCTGTTTCGTACCATGCGGGCACGGTAGAATGATTGAAGTACACAGGCTGCTTTATTCCGGCGATTAAACTGACGAATTTTCATCCCTCTGTAGGCAGCCTGTAGGATGATAGTTGCGGCGCGTTTACGCCGATAATTTTCTCTTTCCCTTCTTCCTTGGATAAGAGCTTTGCAGTGCTTCTGAATTATTCTAATGCTTTTCTCCTTTTTCAAAACGTTAAGTTCCTCCACGAGAGAATTCTGTTTTGTGCATACATGTCGCAATTCTGTTCTCAGAGCGTCCATTTCTTCCTGGTGCTGGCTCTGAGTGTGCATCAATGCATTCTGTAGTGCTTCCTGCACTTCTAACTTTTCCTGAGTCAACTGTTTCTTTACTTTTTCTGCTTGGTCAGTCAAATCTGAATTTTCGAATTTCAGAGTCTCATTTTCTTGCTTTACAGTCTCTAACTCACTCAGGGCAATCTCATGGGTTTGCTTCAACATTCCCAGCTCTGTGTTCAGACCGTGGCCCTCCAGGCGTGAGTTTTGCACCTCTGTGCTGAGTGCGTGAATCTCTTGTAGAGCTTTCCCGTATTTCTGTTTTAGGATAGCAATCACTTTGTCAGACTTAATCTGTTTTTCATCCATGGTGACAATTACGGTGTTGGCCTTTTCCAGACTAGTCGTCACCTCTTCCAGCTCACTCCGTAAGAGAGACTCTGTTTTCTTCAAAGCCTCGTGCTCTTGTAAAGCTGGAAGTATACACCTCTGTAACTCGGCGTTCGCTTCTCGCTCCTTGTTCCAACATTCTCGCACCTTATTGTTAGATTCTTGCTCCTTCTTCCAACATTCTCGCTCCTTCATCAATCCCTGCCGCAGGACTTCATAATCATGGCGGGCAGCTTGGAGTGCAGAAACCAAAGCCTCTTTATCCTGGTTCAAGGATTCAGCTTCCCTTTGCTCCTCTTTTCCCTTTGCCACTGTTCCCGTGACAATTCTGCCGTCACTCCGGTCTGCAGCACATCTCGGCGCCTTTCTGACGCATGTCCTGACAGCGCAGGTTCAAGTGGCTCGGTCACTTCCCCTGTGACTTGAGGAACAGTTTTCTTTTTCTTCTTTCTTTTTGCTTTATTAGCTCCAGAGATATCAGTGGTACTGGGCACACGCTCACTGGTATCAGCTTCCACATCTTGCTTGCACTCATAGGGCGTTGCTTGCTTTTGCAGCTGTTTGTCTTTGAAAATTTTGGGGCACACATCTTCCATGTGACCTACTTTATGACAGGCCCAGCATACTAAATTCATCTGTGGGTACGGCTCTCCTCCAGGGGCCACATACGAGTCATCATCATCATCATCATCATCATCGTATGGCCTGAAGGGACACTGTTTTTCATGATTATGTACATTACAAAACAAACATTTCACGTCGGCCATTTTAGAAGCCCGGCAGGGACAATTTGCTAGCTGCAAATTCACTCACTTCAGCAAAAGGCATTAGCTTTACAAACAGCACTTGCTAGATGCAATTTTTTTTTTTCTTCAGCAAAACATTTTGGTTTTCTGTTTGGGTTCAGGGTGCTATTGCATCCACACTTCGCACATTCTCTGTGTATGCTAGAAGCACAACTGATATACACAGTGGGACAGACTTCACTCATAGCATCTGTACTTTAGTTCAGCTGGGCGGCCATTTTAAACCCCCGCATTTATTTGCAAACCCACAGACTTTTAGTGTCGACCCGCATTCTCCACCATATGTGACAAACGCCCCTCTTTTGTAGTGCTGACGTCTGTCTGGGCTCTTCCCGACACAGTCTTCTAGGGTTAATTATACAACAAACAGGATCATGCAAAGTATTATGCTGTTAACTCAGGCTTCTGCCTGCTTTATTTTCATCCAAGTAAGGTACTGCAGCTTTAACATGTGAAGGTTAGAGGTACTCAGATACTTTCATTCAGCAGTTCACATATTTCAGTGTTACAGTATTTCCCACATTGTTATTTCAAGTAAAAAAGAAACCAAATGATATAAACAAAATCCTATCCCTTTCAGGGATCTAACTACACATAGAATCAGCCTCTAACTGCAGCTGGGCCAACTAACCTGGTTCCCCCAGTTTAAAACAATGCCCTCTCAATTAGGGTCACTAGATACAGCATAGTCCATTACAAACAGTAATACATCTTTGTTTGGCTTATCTGTTTTGTGGTGGGTACTCGGACCCAGGTGTCCGGCAAATCCTCTGGGACTGTGATACTTGGAGGGGCCGTCAACCCCGAAACTGGAAACAGGGGAGCAGCGATACCCCCAGCCTCCAGGCTCTAAGGAGAGAGAGTGAAATGCAAAACCTCTCTGCTCTAAGTACCTGTGCATGTGATTAGAAGAGCAGGTGAGGGAGAACTAGAGCCATTGTAATCTGTGGTCTGGATTTTCCATCCAGCTGCCTGAGTTAATGGGAAGATGTGGAACGGATCATTTTTAACTATTCCTGCACTTTCTGACCTAAAATGGGGCAGAAAGCTGCCTAACATCTTTGGACTATGTCACAATATATATATATATACACACATGCACAACGTTGCAAAGCGTCGTAAGAGAGTTGGATAAGCCATTTTGGCGTTGTAAAACTGAACATAGGTATGCATTGCATAGCGTTGGATAAGCCATTCGTTGTAAAACGAAGCGTTGTAAAACGAGGACTGCCTGTATAAGGTTATTAACACAGAGTGATATTGGATGTGCTAATAGTGTGATCGTACGCCGTTTTGTGTATTTACACAATTACACCTTACCGCCTGGCTGTATAGATGCCAGCTCATATTGGTATTTTATGATTTTTTGCCCTCTGCGATACACCCCCCAGATTCAGTATCGACAGTGTACTCAACTTTGAGACTGCCGGTTTTATAGATAAAAGCGCATTCCATCAATAGGTCTGTGCCTAATTCTGTTGGGGTTACTTTGGACTGAGGCTATATACCAATGTGCTTAGGTGTATTTCTTTTCATTTTGTTTTTTTCTTTTTGTAGACGTATATAACACGGTTAATCAAGTCTACATTTGTGTTGGTATGCCATTTCAGGGGGTGGCCATGGATTTGTTTACCACTCCCCTCTGTACAATTATCATTTTTAACTAGGGATATTAATAAAATTATTTTACATTTTCCATAACACATTTATCAGTTGGTCTGAGTGCATTCAGGGGGGAATCTTTCTTTCGTTTGCTGAAGACATCTAGGACCAGCAGTAGCGGTCCTGTGGCGGTGGCAGCATCAGAGGTGTCTTCAGCCGATGGGGGAGCTGCAGGAATCCCTTACACAGCACCGGAGCAGGTAAACAGTGTGTGTGTGAGCCGCCGGGGAACCATGTGACCGGAGCAGGAGACGGAGCGTTCCTATTGGACAGCCGATCCTAGATGTCGCCGCCACCCTGCAGGTAAGTGCCAAACCGGGTAACCGGGTACCTGACCGCGTAGAACCTTAAATTTTGGCCGGGTACCCGTTACCCTTTTTTTTTTATAAATGAGGACCCGGTCCAACACTAGCCTAGACTCAAGTGATGACCAATCTAGTTCTTTGAGAATTTTGCAGTGATGTGTGTTGTAGTTGTATTGGAGAACAAAACTGCATATTGAATTGTAGTGGGTATCAAGTTTGCTAAGGTGGGTTTGGCATTAGCATCTGCTGTGCGATACACTTTCTGACCAGCAGACGTAGGGAAGATTTGTTCCTGTAAAGTACACCTAGTTTGGCATAGGTTTTGGATGTCAGGGTATCAATGTGCATCCCAAATGTTAAATGAGAGTCAAACCATATGCTCAAGTATTTAAAACTAGTAACAGGAGTTAGGGTGATATTAGCGTTGGTTCTGATCTGGAGCTCAGTCATTGGAAGCTTTAAAAATTTAGCTTTGGTCCCAAATATCATTGTTACTGTCTTGTCAGTGTTTAAAAACAGTTTGTTTTGGGAAATCCAATTTTCAAGTCTCAAAAAGTCAGATTGAATTATGTGTTCAAGGTCGGAGAGGCTAGGGCTGTGTGCATATAAGATTGTGTCATCTGCATACATGTGTATTGAAGTCCCCTTACAAGCTGTAGGAAGATCATTGATGAACACTAAGAAGAGTAGGGGCCCCAGAACAGAGCCTTGCGTGACACCACAAGTGATATCCAAGGGGTTGGAGATAGAGCCTGAGATAGACACATGTTGGGATCTACCTGATAGGTAGGAATGCATCCCGTTTAAAGCATGCTTCACTATTCCAGAGCACTAGCGTTTGTTAAGCAAGATAACATGATCAACAGTATCAAAAGCCTTTGCAAAATCTAGGAATATTGCACCAGTGAGTTGTCCCAGTTCCATTCCACACTGGATTTCATTGCAAACTTTTAGCAGGGTAGTTACCGTAGAGTGTTTGGAGCGAAAGCCAGATTGGAATTGGCTAGGAAAATTTGTCTTGATATAGTAATCGCTTAATTGGGAGTGCACACATTTTTCCATGACTTTGGAAAGTATTGGGAGATATGAGCCTGTATCTATAAAGTTATTAACAAATACATGGGGTTTATAAAAATTAATCACTTGATGAGATACTACGGCCCACAGCAAGTTACCACGAAAACTTTCATATGATGGTCCGGTTTGTAGAAATAATTGTCTAATGATCATGCCATGAAGATTTCATGGGACAATGGAGCCTCTCCCCAAGCCTCATACTATTGAACCCCTTTTCTCTCAGCCTCACCAGCCCCATCAATTGACCCCACTCACACACAGTCACATACATAAAGAGCATTTGTTTCAGAGGGAGCAATTACCCCACACTTCCTCCCCACTCATTTTATGAGTTGGATGTTGGCCTTGTACTTAACAAAGAAGCAACATTTTTATCACTATTTACCATATGGTGCCAGCCTGACACATAGTCACAGGGAATAACAAGAAGATAACAATGTCTACGCTGAGCTCCTTATCACAACTGGGAGATGTAGCAGCTGTCACAGTAAACAGTAAAGATATATTATCCAAACTTATGAAGCAAATGTAAGATAATCATAGTGAATCATAGCTTATTTACAGCTATTAGCCTATCTTGGCACATTGCTCAGCCACTGACAGTAACCATGGTAGAAAAAAACCCCAACATGGAATTAAAAGGGGCTAAAGTTGTTCATGTTTACAGTATGTAGAGAATGTAAAAAGTTAACTTTAGAAACCTAATAAATCATTGCATTGAATTTCATTATTCTGACCGCAGAAGTGTCGGCAGTGCTTATTTACTACATACATTATTGTTTAAGCTTTTGTAGGCACCTGAATTCCACGCCCTCAGAGGTAGTAATGCAACTGTATCATTGTTTTCCTCCCACTGATAAAAAAAAATCCCATCAGTCTCATTTTTAATAAAATTGATGAATCTTGAATTACAGTTGAAGGGAGACAGCTGCTTTCCCGAAAATGTAGGGATACCATTATACTATTTGATTTAAGGATGAAGCAAGTATTAGTTGCCTATTAAAATTGAATTGCAACTTCTATTTCAGCTGCATTTAAACATTTTAAATGAACCATTATTATCTCTTTACACAATGAAGAATTTAACTTTTTTTTTTAAGTCACTGCTACAATTGTACACGCTGGATCATAAACGTATGTTCTGCTACTGAACGTGGAATTGCTGATAAAATCATCTCTTCCCTTTAAATACTTCACAGACTCGACTTGTTGTTCAAGCCGGAGAAAGCTTTATTAGTCCACACAGTGCAAAGAAAAAAAGGAATCAGACCAAGGGCTTCTGTGCATCATCTGAGAATGAGACATCAGTAACAGAGTATTGTGAACATAGAGAAATGTAATTCTGCTACATTTCTCTTGCCTGAGATGTCAAGATAGGAAGATTTGTGTATGGGTGCTCAAATTTATTTGAAGAAACACTGAATGTCCAATATCATTTGGATTGGAAAAAATAGAAATAGTGGTCTCCCTTCTCAGTGGGTGGACAATGAACAGTAATCTATTCTTTTTTTTTTTTTTTAATTATCCTGTATTCAAAAATGTGATAATTCTTGGGAAGAACATTATACCACTTGGGATTTAGACATTTTGGTATATAGCATTTTCATTCCAAAGTTGATATAGGTTTTATACAGTGTTGGGATTCTTTATTTTTTTGTGGATCCATTAATTATATTAATTAGTCGTTATGATTAGGAATCCAACGTATGTTTATGTTTTATACATATTAGTCAAGTTATGGCTATTCTAGAATGAATTAGGAGGTGGCATGGCCAGTCATCTATCTACATTTATATATGTCTATATTATTTATTTGTTATACTGTATTGTCTATATGTATATGTAGCTAAGTGCCCCTGGCTATAGCCTTCTACTGGCCTCAACGCTATAAGTCCTGGTGAGAACAGGCAGTGTTGGGGTTAAACTCCTGCTCAGGGCCTAGCCTGCAGTTGCAACCTGGATGGGTACTATGTTGCTTATCCAGAGGCAGGCCTAAAATCAGCAGTTATAGTGTGATACCTGGGGAGGGTACTGATTGGGTCACATGTATATGGTGTGATGTCTGTTAGTACCTAGTACCTAGACCTGCCCTGTTATGGGGCGGGGTTACAAGCCCCCCCCCAGGTATAAAAGCTGACACTCCACCAAGTTGAGGTGGTTGAGTATGGGACAGTGTGGTACCCTGTTCCCTGCAAGAGGGTCAAGGAGATTGGGAGGGGCTCTGGGAGCCTCAAGCCCCTGGGTTCTGCTCCAGGGCTGGAGGATGATCGTGATATTGTACAATTAAGCTGCTGTTGGACCCACTATGGTGTGTGATTACTGGAAAGGAGTATTGCCTGTGAGGACCATCCTGCATCCAGCAGGATCCTCATGGGATGGAGGTGCTGCACAGTAAAGAGATGGAGAAAGCCTGCTCTGTTGCTGCTCCCAAACTACAACTGCGGAGCCACTCAGACCTACTGAACCAGCAGGTGAGCTACAGCACCGGGAACAATACCCATGTGGTGGCGGATCTTCCGTGGCAGGGGGAACTGATAGGATATCTATCTATGAGAGAGAACGAACGAGAACACAGCGCACCAGAATAAAAGGCAGAAATGACTTACTCACATGTAAGTAATTAAAAGTAGGCCCCTCATAACATCGAATGAGAGCTATGTCGACCGACGATCACACTGTCTCTGGAACTCACAGCCGTGAGTTCCTATTGGTCAACAGCTCGCAGCACCGGATGTGAAGAGATGCAAAACCTCAACAGCTGATCAGTCTCTGAGAGCGTCCTGCGTGCAGCCGCCTGCACCAACGCCAAAACCGATTTATGACAGTACAATTATATCTTCATACCAATGTTATTAATTTATTATATTATGTATAAACAACTTGAGTAGTATGATAAATGTAACATAACACATACACTGTATAAATAAATATATTAATTCCTAACAGGTTATATAATTTGTTATTATATGTTTTATTCTGTTTGTTATATTATCATTATTGTTTAGTATCAAGTTATTTGTAATGGATATTACATTTTTGTGTATATTATAGTATTGTCCCATTTTGGATAAATATTGGGCAGGAAATCACAGTATAACAGGGAGTGTGAGTGATTCCTACCTGACTCCAGCTGATAGTCAATCACATTAGTGAACACTTTGCATTAAATTGTTCCCATTGGCTACAAGAGTATACATAGCTTCATGAGCAGCCTCATCACGTAACCTCCTGACGAAGTGTGTTGTGTGAAACGCGTAGCGGTCATGTGAGGCTGCTATGTGAACTTCCAGTTGGTGAGAGAGCTGCCGGGAGAGTGAAGGTTCCTTCTCAGCATGAGCGAGCATATCGGGTCCGGACTCGCGTCACCTACAGCGCCCAGCTGTTAACCGGACCTCTCCAGCACCACTCTCTACTTAGTAAAATAATGTAAACTTGCAATTGTCCTATATGTATTTTGTGATGTTTATTGATATTGGTTTTAGTGTTATCGTTTAAACCCCTGTGGGTTTTTATTCAATAAATATTCCAACTATTCAGAGCGCGCTCCTGTCTATCTTTTTCCCTTTTAGATAGGAGATAAGGCCATGCCACAATCCTTATAAATGATCATATCTAGAAAACAGATTGAATCTTGACTGAAGGAAATGGAAATCCCGATTGCGTTGAGTCGATCAATGAGTTTATTCGTCTTCTTCTGTGCCATCCCATATCAAGAAAATATCTTCAATGGACAACGATAAAATGTAATATACTATATTTTGAAAAAACAACATCCAATAATAAATATGTTTGCTCGTAGATATCCATGGAACGGTTGGCATATGCAGGGGCCATGTTTAAGCCCATTGCAGTAGCCCTGAGTCGGAGGTAAAACAGGTTTTCAAAACTTTAAATACTGAAATTCCTGTTCAGGATAACGTCAACCAACAAAATACGATATTTATTTGGAGCGCCTGTCAGTAGTTAAATGGGTCAAAAAGGCTTACTTTCCTAGATCATGTGGTGTATTCGTGTATAAACTTGAAACATCAAGAATCATAACATTGAATCAGTAGTGATATTGTCAATTTCAGCAATGGAATTACTTAATTATGTAGATTCTTTGGTAAATCAGGGCATTTTAAAGACTAATAGTTGTAAAAAGAAGTCGACAAATTGAAACAGAGGTTGGCAGAGAGACCTCCAGGCCAAGATGATCCTTCTCCCAGCAGTGCTGCGACATATGGATGTTGGGTAAAATATAAATGGTGGGGACAACCGGGAACTTTAGAGTCAAGAATTTTTTCGTTTCCCCCTAAGCCAATCATTAGTCAGACCCACCAATCTCTACTTTGTATAACCAAGTGGGATCTCTCCAGTTATTTATAACATGTTTTGTGATTAAATCAAAACAAATCTCTTCCTGGTATGATGCACAGTTCATGATAACTATGTCCCCACCCTTGTCAGCAGGTAAGATACTTTCCTGGTTATTTATCAAAAGATTATTAAACCACTCATCCTTTTATAAAAAAAACTTTGTGAGAATATATATGTAATAATAAGGTGCATGAGGATGAACTGGGAGCACACAAAATATCCAAGGGGATAGAAAAGATTCCTCTTATTGCACTCTATATTATATTTTTACAAGTATAAGACAAGGCTGTCCTAGCAAAACAAGTGTGCTGATATTGCCTATTTTAGGCTTTAGAATCGGTATACTCAGTTAAAACCAAAAATAATAAAAGGTTATTACATCCAAAATAATAATCAGTGACTCATTGAAATATTTACAGTGAATAATGTTTAAAAGAATCCATGTCCAAGAGGCTGAGGATAATGCAACTCGGAGGGGAAGCCAACTCGCCACCGCT
Organism: Ascaphus truei; assembly: GCF_040206685.1. Classification (NCBI taxonomy): domain Eukaryota; kingdom Metazoa; phylum Chordata; class Amphibia; order Anura; family Ascaphidae; genus Ascaphus; species Ascaphus truei. Next base: position 319,566,875 of record NC_134486.1, read on the forward strand.
GCATACGAGCACCAAATTTTTTGTTGTCTGCCCGGGGCACAATGAAGTCTCGGTCCAGCATGGTGTTGGTCACAGCAGAAAGCAAAATCAGAAAATATAATGGAACACTCACACTCACACGGTCTTCAACCTTCTTCTGGCCATTTCCCACACTAACCAAAAAAGTGTGATATTCCTCTTTATTAACAGTTATTCATTAAAAAAAAACCACAACCAAATAAACAAAAATAATATATCTATGATTTCATCGTCAGGCCATCGAGCCTTGGATTGTTTTTTATGTTTTGCATTTTAGGCAACCTGCCTTGGATTGTGATTTTTGCCTCTTTGGGGGACGGGGGGGGGGCGGGGGCACGCATCGGGCCATTTTGGGAACACAGGGGACTCAGACTCTGAAAAGGATGGGGACCTTCAACATGGAGGGGTGAGTGATCATTAGTTAGCTATTCGTTCTATTGCATGCCAATGTGACTACCTAGGCTTCCCTTGAGAGGGCCGAGGTAGCTCCACTGACACTCAAAGGGTTCATTAAACCAATTATTTGATTTGTTATATTTGTATGTGGGGTGCAGGGGCATACACACATTGCTATGAAGTGTGTACTCATCAATTACATATAATATTTCAATTCTTTTCATGGGACATGAAGACATGCAATGTTTTTTCCCCCCCCACTAATCTAGGGATTTTACGTTGGTTTTCCTATATTACAAAAACAATATAAAATAGCAAAGTGGCCCGGTACAGTACACTGCACTAGCAAATAAATACAATTTTAATTTCTCCAATAAAACTACTTCATACTACATAGAATATACGGTTGAGATGTTTTACTAAAGCAGGTCACGCATAATTTGTACGTGTGGATGTAACGTGCCTTCAACCATTTGAGAAAGTTTCTTAACTTCAATTGTTCTTCTCCTTACACTTTTTGTATTTTTGTTTGAAATTAATTTGCTTATTCTAAGCATTCTGCTTCCAATACAATAACTGTGGAGAATACAGTTTGCAACAATTATAGATTGATTTTTCCACATTCTCTTTTGGTTATGGCACTTAACGCTGTAGACTAGCGATTCTCACTTCAGGTACCTGTTTTTTTTAAATTTATTTTAAATACACATGCTCCACTCACTATAGGTGCATTTACCCTATTGCAGTTACTCAAATGGTACGAGACGAAGGGACACTCCTTTCAAGTTTAATTTGACCGAGTTTACAAGGTAATTTTGAAGTTACTAAAGATAATTCAAGTTTGATGCCTTACCAAGAAACCAATTTTTTTTTTAAATTAAACACAAGATTCATCCCTATAAAAAGTATATTATGTTTACTTTTGTCCTGAGATGAAGTGCACCTTTTAATCTGGCAAACGGCTAGTTTATAACATTTCAAAATCTATTAACCTACTGAGCCTCACTCATATGATTACACATCTATAAATGATATAGTGCTAGGGCCTGAGGTTACTACAGGTTGCAGAAATAAAATAAAATAAAAAAAAAACATTTGTACTTAAATATTTAGTCCACTTAGGACAGGACTAATGCCAGTGAGATTAATATAAATATATTATACACAGTACTGTACTTCTCTCTTCTCCCCTCCCCCCTTCTCATAATAGTCCCTTTTGAAATATCATGTAACGGTTGCCTTGGCTATGTTAGTAAACGTGTAAATTGAGACTTCAGTGTTTAATCCTCTTATTTTCTGCCTTTTGTGCATCTTACTGCAAGTAGAAGGTCCACCTGGTTGAGTCTCTGATGGAGGACATATAAATACCCCATTTTGGTGAGAACAAGTTATACAAACTTGCACTCACCCATATTTCATGTGTACTCTCCACTGATGCTCAGGTCTTGTACCCTCACTGTAACGTACTAAAAATCTGAAAATAGTCTGTTAGCCCAGCACTCAAAATTTGAAACAGGCATAAAAATAATTTACGGACTCCTTATATTTGTAAAAATATATATCCTATTTTAATTCAAATATAGTGTTTTAACATATACAAAAATACATGGTAGAAAAACCTGCATCTCAGATACAGAATTACATAATCCCCGAAGCCTGAGGAACTGGCATGCAGCCATGAAATGTCGCTTCATTATGCTATTCTGTATCTGAGACGCAGGTTCTCTCTACCATGTATTTTTCTACATGTTAAAACCACTATGTTTGAATTAAAATAGGTTATTTTTCTGCAAAAGGGATCTATGATGTCAGCAAATTTTTGTTTTTTTTAAACAACGTTTCCATTTTTGAGTACTGGTCTAACATACTATTTTCCGATAAAATACAAACAAAAATTTCTTTAGCGGTTCTCCGTAAATTAAAATGTAAAACCATTGACAGAGAAAACAATTACCAGTTTTAATAAAGATTAACTACCATAAAATAACCTATTAAAAAAGTTGCTGTCATTGTATCTTAAAGTCTAGCTCACAAGATTAGATTGTACGCTCTTTGTAGCAGGGACTCCTTTTCCTAAATGTTGCTTTTAGGTCTGAAGCACTTATTCCCATTCTGTTATTTATATGTTTGTCACGTGTATTACTGCTGTGAAGCGACACAACACACGTTCTGGTTGCCTCCTTTCAAAAGTTAGTATGATCATCCACGACAAGAGTCTCAAATGTCAAACAGCATGCCCGAGGACTATCATAATATACACAGCAGTATTCTCATTAACATTCACTACTGTTTCCAATGTGGTACAACACAGGTTGCATCCATACTCCCTTTCTGTATCTTAGGCCGCATCCAGACTGATTGCGTGCGTGCGAGCACCGTGACGTCACACGCTGATGTAGCTGGGGCGATTCCGGTCCCATAAAAATGTGCTGTTGCGCGTGCGTGGTGCCCTATCGTCATGGAGCTGGTTCGCCTTCATTGAGCGACCCGCGCACGTGACCTGGCCATCATGTGGCAAATACAAAATAATGTCTCCTCAAGCTGCTCTCCAGGTAACGCTCACTTGCACACACTAGACAAGATCACATTGCCCATAATGTGTTTGATCGCGCAAGGGAGCATGCGATCTCTCTGGACGCGGCCTTAGTGTTTTCTCTGGTTGAGGAACCCTATAATTATATTGTGAAATTCTGCAGAACTCAGACACTATTAGAGAGTTGGAGATCAGATACATTGTAAATTCTCCTGTATTTGGTACAATTGACAAATTACCAGAAAATTGCAGGGAACCCTTTATGGATGCAAACGTTATAATTGATACTGGCAATACAACATTCATATTGTAATACTTTGCCAGAAACCATGAACAAAATCTGCCTGTGGCTGTTTACATTTATAACATTTAGGAAATGTCTAGTTCTGCTTATAAATTGCTAGTCATAAATAGGCTTGCTGAAAGTTTTTATATTGCATTTGCCCAAAATTGTAATCATCAACTGCTGCATTATGGGGCAAATTAATCAGTGGTAGTGCAGTAGTCAATGGGAGTTAACTCCAGAATGACTTGTACCACCAGCCCTTGACCATGCCCCTTCATCCTTTAGATTCCAGGCACATCCATATCACTATAACTCAAGACTCCGCAAGAGGTTTTGTTGTACGTTTAGATATCACATTGTCTTTAGTAATAGAATGGATGTATGTAGTGCCTACAACAATGCCTTTAGAAACAGCTATATCCGCCCTGTCGCTTTGACTTATGGAAAGCCTATTATCTGCCAAGGATAATAAAAGCAACATGTGGTAATGATGCTCAAGTTATTCCAAAGATGATATTTTTTGGACCAAGTTATTAGACATGCCTTAGAAACTCACAACAGTTGTACTTACTCCTGGAAAGAATATTTCCGTCAATCTCCCTGAAAACAAAGTGTTGGGAGGATTTCAATGAAGTAAATAGTTAAATCTAAATGCAGTAAAGGTAATATTTACATTTGTATTTCTTCAAATTTGAAAACTACTGGAAGATGTCACAAAGATGTATAATCAGGATTGGAAAAAAAATAGTTTGTGCAATCATCCACTCTTAAAATGTATTAAAAAAGTGTTTTAATATAGATCAAGCGTACTGCCGCTTTAAACAAAGCACGCACCTATAGCTTTTCCATCCTCCGTAGGACTGTTTTGCAATGGAGGGAGTTAATAACCTGCACACAAATCAAACAGAAAAGCACACACTGTGCTTTTTGTAACTATCTTTTAGTCACAAGTTCACAAAGCAGCAGTCAGCATCCACTTGACTCATTAAATTCAGTTCTAAAGAATTATGCAAGCACAGAAAAAAAAAAAAACTTGCATTGCATCAATCGGGTCATAGGGAACCAAAAGGTACAACAACAATCACAAGCCTGGCACTCAACGTACAAAGTAGTGCAAGTCAGACAAAAAAAAAAAACAACACAATAATTGGCAAATAGGAGTAATTGTATGCTGGCAAGGAACAGCACTAATCTGTCCACTGGCTTCAGCATGGACACCTCAGACTTGTTTTTTTTTTTTTTATTACTTAGATTTTTTTATTAATCATTTTTCAAAAGTGGGAGGGGTACAAAAAAAAGAGGGAGAGGAACAGTACAACGGTATAATATTTCACAGAGTCCGATTACAGATTAGGGGGGGGGTTATGGGAAGGGGGAAGGGGGACAGCATTTGAAATCATGTAACATATTAAATAACAGGTTAAGTACAACATAAATTATAAATCATAAATCGCTCTGTTAAATTATAAATCATAAATCGCTCTGCATGTCTAAACCAGGGAGCCCATGTCTCTGAGAATTGTGAAGTGGAACCAGTTAGGTAGGCAGTGAGTTTTTCCATGTAGACTATATGCCAGATTTTATTATTGATTTGGTTTAAGGATGGGGGAGTCGATTGTTTCCGGTTTTTGGCGATGGTGCATCTAGTAGCATTTAGGATTTGGGAGATAACTTTAATTTCTTTTTTGTTACAATTGGCCATTGGCTTTCCCAATACTATATATATATTGGGTCCTGTGGGACAGTGATGCCCCAAACCCTGTGTATTAAAGCAAACACTTCCCTCCATGTTTGCTGAATTTTTGGACACGACCAGAATATGTGCAGTATATTCCCCATTTCGCCACAACCACGCCAACATAAAGGAGAGACACCTGGGAGAAAAGAGTTCAACCTGGTGGGAGTCATGTACCATCTATATATTAGCTTGTAAATATTCTCCTTAATCACCACACAAGAAGAATTTTTGGAGGCGGCTTCCCAGACATCCTTCCAAACATCAAGGTCCAAATTGGTATTTAACTCCTCCTCCCAGGACACCATATATTTATCAGGGGTTTGGCTATTTTTGACGGGAGTCAAACTATGGTATAGTCTGGAAGTAATGCCCTTCATGAGAGGCTAACGTACACACCAGTCTTCATATAGCGTTAACACATGTGGTTGGTTTGGCTTGTAAATGGATTGGATATAGTGCCTAACTTGGAGAAATCTGAAAAATTCAGTGGAGGGGATGTCGTGGCTCGTTTGTAACGAGATGAACGGAGGGACTTTACCTTTAGTGAGAATATCATTCACTCTTAGGAGTCCTTTTTGGACCCAAAGGTTCGATTTTCGGTTATTAGTGTAAAAAGGGAGGGAGGGATCTGAAAACAGGGGTTGCATGAGGGATGGGGTACCAGTCAGTTGGAACCTAGCTTTAAGGGAGTACCAAAGATTACATGCGTAAGATAGCACCGGGTTTGTGTAAACCGCAGCTGGTCTGGATTTTCTATTAAGCCAGAGGAGAGTCTTAATTTCGCAGGGGGAGCAGATCGACTCTTCTAGTTTGACCCATCTTTTTTCGGCTGGGTTTGAATGCCAACTAACTAGTTGCCCTAGCTGTGCTGCTCTATAGTACTTTTGTAGGTTTGGAAGGGCTAAGCCCCCTTCCAACTTAGATTTATAAAGGATACCTTTGCGGACACTTGGACGTCTATTTTGCCATACAAATTTCAGAATTTTATTTTGAATATTATTTAGGTCCTTCTGACAAATCTTAACTGGGAGAGTTTGGAAGAGGTACATGATTCTAGGTAAGATGTTCATTTTAATAGCGGCGATCCTTCCGAATCAAGAGATGATGTATGGATTCCAGGCGGACAAGTCCTTTGCAACTTGGTCAAATAAAGGTTTAAAGTTTGTTTTGTATAGGGATGAGTGGTCTTTTGTTATTTGAACCCCTAAATATTTAATGTGGGTCTGATTCCACTTGAAGTCAAAATTAAGTTGAAGTAATTTTACCATATCCTTGGGAAGGTTTAAGCCAAGAGCTATAGATTTGGAGTGGTTAATTTTGTATCCTGAAAGGGAGCCGAACTCAGAGAGCTTGGAAAAGGTTGGGGAGTGAAATAAGGGGATTTGAGAGCGTCAGTAGTATGTGATCCGCATAGAGAGCTATCTTAAATTCCTTCTGTCCAACATTGATACCCTTGATATCGGGGTTCATTCTTATCTGGCAGGCTAATTGTTCTATTGCCAAAGCAAACAACAAGGGGGACAGTGGGCACCCCTGTCTGGTTCCGTTTGATATGGGGAAAGGGTCAGACAAGGAGTTATTCGTTTTCACTATGGCTATCGGAGCCGAGTATAGCGTGTTTATGCTGTTTAAGATTTTGGGAGTAAATCTCATTTGTGAGAGTGTGGCGTTTATAAACTGCCAATCCAGCCGATAAAAAGCTTTTTCAGCGTCTAGTGAAAGTAATAATGATGAGCGTGTGGTTTGTTTTGCTATATGTATTAGGTTCACCGTCCTCTGTTGTCAAGGGCTTGCCCGCCCAGAACAAAGCCAACCTGGTCCGGAAGGATCAATCTTGGAAGAATATTGTTTAATCTAGTGGCCAAGATTTTTGCGTATAATTTTAGATCTGTATTTAACAAAGAGATAGGTCTGTAGCTAGAGCACATCATGGGATCTTTTCAATCTTTTGGGATTACGACTATGGTTGCTCGTAGCATATCTCTGGGTGGGGGGAGGCCTAAAAGCATCTCGTTAAATACTTTGGTTAAGTGTGGGAAGAGTATTATGGAGAATTTTTTGTAGTAAAGGTTTGAAAATCCATCCAGACCAGGGGCCTTCCCATTTTTCAAAGATTTGATAGCCTCCAGGATTTCAGGGGGTTCTATATTTTTTTCAAGATTTATTACATCTTCTGGTTCCAGCGTCGGGAGCCGGCATTGAGTAAGAAAGTTTTGAATTTTTTTCGCTTTTTTCTTTTTAGCCGATTCTCCCACTGGGCCAGGCAGATTGTAAAGAGATGCATAATATTCCTTAAAAGCGTCACTTATAACTTTGGGGCTATGAGATATCTTTCCATTTTTAGTATAAATATTATGGATCTTAGCTTTAACCTGCTTTTGTTTTAGCTTACGTGCCAGCATTTTATCTGCCTTATTACTTTTTTCGTAGTAGTTCTGTTAGGTCCATCATATACTGTAGCTCTCTCTGCGTTTGTCACTAACAAAAGATTTAATTGCCCTCTTACTGAGAGTATTTGTCTATAGTTTTTTCGGGAGGGATTTGCTTTATGGATACTTTCTAGTTCTGATAACTTTTGTGTTAATGTCACAATGTGTTCCGCTTTTTCCTTCTTTTTCCAAGAAGCCAGAGCAATCAGTTTGCCTCTAAGCACAGATTTATGGGCCTCCCACAGGGTAAAAGGGGAAACGTCCGGGGTGTTATTTATGTCAAAATATTGGGCCAGTTCCTCTTCCAATTGTTGGAGATTTTGTGGGTACGACAATAATGATTCATTTAAAGACCACTGCCTTGTTTTGTTTTTGGTTGTGAGGCCACCCAGTTTAGTTATAATTGTAGAGTGGTCTGACCAAGCAGAGGGGGCAATTGTTGCTGCGGAAATGTTATCGCTAACTTGTTGGTCAATTAAAATATAGTCTATGCGTGAATAACTGTTATGGGGATGAGGGAAGAAGGAAAAATCTTTTTCCTTATTGTTCATTAATCTCCAGGAGTCTACTACCATCAGATCCTTGGTCATGGATACGAGACGACGACTTGAGGGAACTATCTTTTGTGGTGATGGAAGACTGGGAAATCTATCTAAGTTTGGGTCCATGATTGCATTGAAATTCCCTGCAAGAATTAGAAAACCTTTCTGGACAGAGGTTATTAAATTCGTGAGCTCCCGGAAAAAGGATTCCTGATTTTCGTTAGGGGCATATATGTTAGCTATTGTTAGATGGGTAGAGTCTAGTAATCCTGTAACAATTAAAATTCTCCCGGCAGGATCATTTTTAATTTTGTCTACTTTGAAGTTTAGATTTTTGTGGAAAAGTGTAGCCACCCCATTTTTTTTTGTATGGGATGATGAGTGATAGATTAGAGGGTAGTCGCTACTGTACAGAAGTGATTGATCCTCCTTTTTCAGATGCGTTTCTTGTAACAGAATGATATCTCCTGCTAGTCTTTTAGCCTCTGAAAGGGCTGTTCGTCTCTTACGGGGGGTATTGAGGCCCTTGGTGTTTTGGGAAATTATATTAATCGGCATAGGGATGCTTTAAAGGTCTATGATACAGGTGAACAGAGTGATGACTTATATATAACAGAAGAAACAGTATCTTAACTATTGTAAACAGTCTGTATTGTGAACATACTTCTTGAGAGATACACATTAACTTTCTGTGGTAACAAATGCTTGTAGAACTGGGTGTGGGGAGAGGGTGGGCAAGGTAGGGTGGGGTAAAAAGAGGACCCCGGTTTCCAAACTATGTTTGGGGGGACCAACCATTTCAGGTCCTGTGATGCGAGTGTATCGCAGTCACGGGATGCGCAAACCTGGGGGGGGTGGGCCGCGGCCCAACGGCTTAATGCTGCAGTGCTCCCTAGTTTGGGAGCCAGACCCTCAGAAAACAAAAGCAACACCCCGGAAAGTGCGGGATGGATTGTATGTGTAGTCTTACACATCCGGATACAGAAGAACGAGGGGGAAATTAAACATTGTAACTATTTACATCACCTTATCTTTCCTTAATTTTCTCACATTGAGTAGATCAGACTGGCATCCAGTGCTCGGCCATCTCAAAATCTATATTTAGTCTATAGGGGAAGAGAGACACAAAAGGAACAGTGCAAAAATTACTTGGGGTATTGGGGGAACAGATCTGGGCTAAATAACATAGATAACCTGCGACCAGGACATACTTTTACCCAGGAAACGGTTTCGAAGTAGGCCCGGGGTGTCCAAACCCAGGCCGCAAGAGCCACCAGCGGGCCTCCCCCCAGCACAGGCAGCCCACCCAGCGACCCAGTCAAAGACAGGACCACCGACCGAGCCGCCTGCACCGAAACAGGGTTTTTAATTTGTGGATTTCTTGGGCTTGGGTCTCCTGGGCAAAGGCGGTGGTGTCCACTTTCTCCTCCAAGCACCATGATCATTCACATTTTTATTATTAGGATTAGGGATGGGGAGAGAGTGTGTTGGAAAGCAACTCAGAACCCTGTTTTTACATTTTTCAGTTGCTGCATTTGTTTGTGTGTTCTGTGCCTTTAACGCTGGCCATTTTGGATCCGGCTGGAAACAACTGAGTTGCAGGCTGGAACGCACGGGCACCTCTCCTTCTCCTTACTGTTTTCTCCTCTTTGTCCGGGGGTGAGGGTCAGGTAAGAGAAGCCTTTATTGTGTTGCTTCAGGGCAGAATGAGGACTGCTATCCACTAGATCCTCTCTCAGGAATTCTCCCTCCAGCCACAGAACCAGGGGAATCTGCTCCTCCAAGAGCAGAGCAGGGTCAATCAGCCGTGTGGGCAGGCAGGATCGCGCGCCTCAGCGGGAGCACAGACAGGTCGGACACCCCCTCCCTGCCCCCCCTCCCTCTACAGGGCGACGGCAGCCATCTTGTTGGAGGTCCCGCGTCCCCGTCCCGATCACCGGGGGGGGGTGAGCAGAGGGGGGAAGGGGCACCCTCTCAGGTGGTCTAGGTGCCGAGCTGGTCCACGCTGGGGTTGTCCAACAGAGCGGTACGGACCCCACTGCAGGAGGCTCTCCCCGCGTGTCCCCAGGAGCCCAGTAAAGATGGCCGCTCCAGTTCTTCTCCCTCACAGCCCGGCAGCTGCACTAGGGCAAAGCTCCGACCAAGCAGGACAGAGAGCTCCCCGCGAAGCCACCCCAGCCCGACAGCGCTCCCAACCCAGTACAATTGTTTATTTATTTTGTATTGTGTGCCGGGAGGGAGCGGAGCCCACAGCATTGATGACAGGGCTGCCTCCTTCTTACCTTGAGGTTGTTGATCTTTAGCGGGAGCTTTTAAGCTCCGCTGTTTCCAGCAGCTGTCCTTACGCTCAGTCCAATCCCCGCCGGACTCCCGAAGCTCCGCTGTTCTTTTCTTTCTTTTAAGTATACCGTGCGGTCCCGGTGGCCATTTCCAGATTTGGAGCAGGGGGGGAGATCATCTCCGGTGCCTATGAGCCCCAAACGACCCCTTGGGGTGATAGCAAAGTCTTTTTTGCGACCAGGTCTTGCTCAGTTGGTTGAGTTGTTTTTAATTTCTTTTAATCTTTGATCTGTTCTTACTATTTGTTAATGTATTCCCCTTGAAGGAGCAGAGGTGCCCTGCGACTTTCCCACTCTGCATAGAGGCCACGCCCCCTCCTCAGACTTTTTTCATATGATGGAGGGATGAGGATCCACATGTTCTTTGCCAATCAGAAACAAAATGGCGTGCAAAGGTGCTAGATAAAAAAATGTCAGCCTAGAGAAGGCGGTATGGCATTCTCATCATTCAAATGATATTGATAAATATATAGCCAATAAAGACATGTGAATGTGCTCACAAGTGATATTCTTTATTGGCTATATGCTAACGGTGGAGGTTTTCTGTCATCTTTTTCACCCTATATATATATATATATATATATATTAATTCTGGACCCAGGGTCATGTCTAGGGTATGAATGAACCCAGATAGCTTCAACTCAGCCCTCTTTCCAAAGCACACCAGGTCCTGTATATTTTCTTCACTTTATTTAGGAAATCAGCAATAAAAACAGGCACTTGTGGATAAGATGTTTGTGTTGGAAAGGTGTCTCTCTGTGGATGCTTTGTAGTTATGGCAGGTGAAAAGAATTGGCCTTGCCATAGGGGTGTAACAGAGATGGGTGCTGTACTCACGGTCACCAAGGTGGAAAAGGAAGTGAGGGGGAATGTGGGTAAAGGGAATAGTCTTGGGACAGACCATCTGTGAACAAAACAGGGGGGAGGTCAGAATAGCCCATTCTGAGAAGGATCTCAGAGGCTGCGATTGCAACACTGTGTCTAACACACAGGCACTGTGTGTGTGTATAGAGCAAAATACATGCAGCTGGAAATGAACTGACAAGCAGAAGCTGCAAAGGAAAGGGGGGGAGGGCTGAAACAGATGTGATTCTTGTTCCATGACACATACATATATTAAAAAAAATAAAACACACTGATATTACTGCTGCTGGATCCATTTCCAATAATGTCCTCAGTCCAACCTGGCAGTACTTTATTCCTCTGAACAGTGAACAAATTAATTGATAAAATGTCCAGCCCTGAAACACACCCATTTTCACCTGTACAATGTAACCTTATCTCCTAGCCTCCATTAATTCTCTCTCTCCCCCCCTCCCTCACCCCCAAACCAATGTTCCTGCACACCTGCTCTCAGTAGCAGTCTGTTTATGGTTATTACTGTCGGTTACTATGTATCACCAGACAGTGGTGGTGACAACCAGGAGCAGCAGGTGTACTGTAGGAGAGAACACTTTCATTCCCTTACTCTCGTAAAATGAATTGCTGGATAAATTCCAGCTCAGCACATTAGTGCAAAAAAGGAGTGGATATTTTTTTATATTTTTACATACAGTATTTAGTCACTGTGGTGAGAATTAAACTAAAATAACCATTCGTCCTTTGAACAAAAAATGAAACGCTTTAAAAACCATACATCCTCTACCTCCCATACATATGCACAACTCAACCTGGAGAGCAGTAATCAAGACAATACAAGAACGTTTTTTTCTTTAATGGCATTATCTATCAACCAAACTGTATGGTTTGACAGCACAAACATTAATATAAAACATTAATATAAACATTTTTCAAATTTTATAACAAATATGCACACCCTCTCACGGTAAACTGCTTGAAGCAAACAGTTTGTTAGTGCCAAGAAAAAAAGAAAAAAAAAGTGCCATACAAGCTTCCCTATTATAATACAAAATTGGCATAGGCACAAAGTGCAGATCAAAATGTAAGAACTTGGCATTAAAGTCCTTTCAACAAGATTCTATAGACTGGAGGATTGCCATGTCCTATAGTAGCATTAGCACACAAAACTGGAGGTGGGATTACAAAAAAAAAAAAAAAAAAACTACCAAGAACACAAACTTGAAATTTTCAGTGAGACAAAAATCAGGAAATAGAGAAAACGAGATTTTATAGCAAGTAAATTTTTTTTTTTTTTTTTAAACACCCCATCTGATCCCTAGAAGAAGAAGTATACAGGACACTGCAGAGTTGATATTGTAAGTGATGTAGCAAGGAATGGGTGAAATGTGAAACAAAGGGAAAAAATCTATTTAAGATAAAAAAGGCTAAAGGCAAGAACTGTCAAAAACTTTAAGCATCTCACACTATTGAGGTTAAAGAGTGGCAAAAATAATTCAGTTATAAAGTGTACAGTTAAGTGAATGCATAACAGAATCAGCAAGGCATTTTAACTCTTACCGAATCATTTTAGACACTTCCCTTTAATAAACTCTTTACATAAAGATGTTATTGGAGCAATAACTGATCTAATTTATCCAACTCAGTGTAGGTCTTGATAAGACTTAACTTATTCCATTTGCAGCTGTAAATAGAATTGAAAATATCACTTTAAGAGACTACACCCAACATAACACATTGGTAAGTGCATTCAATATTGCCGAGCCAATGTACTACTTTACAATTTAGAAGTGAAACACACACTGAACTCAAATGACCAGAAGGGTTACAGATTGTATCTTTTATATACTGCTAATATTCAAGACTAGTTTCCCAAAGGAAAAATATATTCCAGAGTTACTAAAGTTACAGTGATTGTGACTTAGCTTTAAGCCGTTTCTAGAAAAAATTCCAATGGCAGACCCTAAACAGCTCTGGGGAAAAAAAAAAACAACATACGCTCTTTGAAATGATAAAATATATATTTTTATAATGAAGCTGCTTGGACTGCCCGAAACCAAAACATGTTTCCTATACTGTATGTGGCGTTGCATTTATTTCTTGGATAGCAAAGGCAGTGGAATCTTAAATGTAAAAGGTACAGCAAAGATGAATCAGAGATACACATACTACAAGTTAAAGATTAATATATTTTTGATTAGTGATAGTGATTCATATTTTTTTTTTTATGAAATTGAGACAAAAAAAAGTGTCACGGCTCAATCACATGACTCAAATGTATATCACAAATTACACTTGAATAATCAAAAAGTGATTTCCCTATAGTGGCTGTCCTTAATAGGACATACGTAGCAACATTCTTGTGAGTACCGGTATTAAGATCTACACTACACCGTGGCTCCTATGTCAGATAATTACAGGATGCTAGTACATAGAAAAACCCAGGATGATTCATAGCCATATGATCCACACTAGAGTGATAGTGTGGTAAATGTATGGCTGGATTAGTAAATTATGCTCAATGGAACAAACAATCAGCGACTAGAAGGTTTGTGGTTGTAGCCACCTGAGTATTAGCCCCACCATAGTTCCTATTCTTGTAAAAACAGTGTTTTTATACCAATAGTACTACCGTGGCTCCAAGCTCCATGAGACAGTGTGTAAATACATGGGATGGCTCAGCTCCAGAGTATTTATCACAACTTCTGATTTGGGCTGTTATTTGATGGGTATTACCTATTACGGATCAGCAACTACAGTATATGTTCCTCACAGTTGCCATAGCAGCATCCTGTCAAACCTTTGGCATCTAATAAATACAAAGGAGCTATTAAGGACACAGCCACTGTATACCTGTTCCGTTGAACACAGTATATTATATTTATATATCAATTGCAGAGTATTATTCTAGTGGCTCTGTTCATGGCTGTGACTCAGTAGGCAATTCCCTTTTAATTATTCAAATTGTCATTTGTGATATAAATGTGCAAGTCATTTGATTGAGCCTTGACAATTGTTTTTTATTTTATTTTATTTTTTTAGAGTTTGTCATCACTAAAGATTGTTTTTTCTAATCGCCACCGCTATTCACCAACACCATAGGGATCGGAGTGCTTACAATACTGGGATTTATTTTCCTTTTGGGTTCATGATTGCCTTTTCTCCCAGTGAAGCACCTTCTATGTGGACACGGTTATAGAATATGCACCCAAGTACTGTAACTGGTTATGCCTTCTGCAGCAGTTGGACATTTTTTCCATAAAATACACCACAAACCACTCTGCATGACAGTAATGTTTGCATAATTTTTCCAAATCAATTAAGACAATGGAATTTGATCTTTCGTGTAAAATAAATTGAAATAATTGTGTAGAACACTTGTAGAACTATTTACACAAATGTTGGGTTATACCTCATATGCATTTTAGCAACAAAGTAAAAAATTTACATGACTAAAGTCCTTATAAACAATCTTTACTTCACATTTACAGATTACATATTTAAACTATTGTCGATATTGGTAGAAAACAGTTTAATACTATAAACAATTAGAAAATAATCAAGTTAGACTTGTTGTAATGCAACACATGATGCAAGCTTCAGATCAATTGCCATGTTGGAGAGTGTCAGCAGTAAAGGTTTGTAAGACCATCATCATTTCATAGACCATGTATTTTGATTAACTGGTTTTGCAATGGTACACAAGTCTAGACTCTTGCCGCTGTTGCACTGATCATACAAACTCTGAAAAACAAAAAAACAAAAGTTAAAATGATAACTTATGCATATATTACACATTTATGTTAAATACCAAATAGCAGGTTTTTATGTAAATCATTTCAATTAAACTTCAAATTATTCTAACCAAGCAGGAGAAAGTAAAGATGTCCGATGTATGGAGCACAAATCTTTACTGTATGCATACATTTATTAGCTCAGTGTGGAACCAGCATACTACTCACCCTGGCAGCTCTAGATATGGAGTTTGGAGAATTTAGTCCAATAAGTTGGCCAAGAATGCGTTTCATTTCCGCCGTAGTTCCTTTCTGCATTTCTTCATCTGTAATAAAACCATATGATAAGGATCGTCTTCTACATTGCACAATTATGGATTTCACAGTAATTGGCATTTGCCTGCTCCCTTTATCAAATGAACTACTAATCATTCAGTAAACAGCAATAATGTTGCAAAATTTCTACCTGCCACCTACCAATACAATTGAAGTCTGAATTAAGCCCACCTCCCAGTTCTGTCAACAAAATACTGCTCAACCGCAACCAATATGTCTGCTAGCAAATGCTCTACTGCGCCCAATATTTCCAAGGAAAAGCATGGTGATCGGACAATCACCGCTGAGGTCTGAAATTGCACAACCTATAGGCCTTTGCTCGAGCCATTACACAAAGCAGGGTGAGGAGTGGGGGAGGCAAAATACATGTTTCATCTAGATATCCATCATCTTTTTTGCTGCTCCAGCAAATATTCTGATTTGATCGTCCCATTTTACTTTTGGTCATAGTTTTGACTGGATTACAAGGGATATCAAAACAAAAGTACCATCTTTGTTCAACGACGGTAATTTCTTCTTGCCATACGTTCAGCCCATTTTACCCATGTGACTTTTTAAGACACTTCCGTTAGTTTTCAAACCATTCATGCTTTTTCCTCATCTCTTCCGGTAAAACTCAACATACAGGCATACCCCGCTTTAACATACGCAATGGGACCGGAGCATGTATGTAAAGTGAAAATGTACTTAAAGTGAAGCACTACCTTTTTTCCACTTTACAATGCATGTACTGTACAGCAATCATCATATATGTGCATAACTGATGTAAATACAGGCATACCCCGCTTTAACGACACTCACTTTAAGTACACTCGCGAGTAAGTACATATCGCCCAATAGGCAAACGGCAGCTCACGCATGCGCCTGTCAGCACGTCTTGAACAGCAATACAGGCTCCCTACCTGTACCAAAACTGTGCGCAAGCGGGGAGACTATAGAGCCTGTTACAAATGCGTTATTTACATTAGTTATGCACATATATAACGATTGCAGTACAGTACATGCATCGATAAGTGGGAAAAAAGGAAGTGCTTCACTTTAAGTACATTTTCGCTTTACATACATGCTCCGGTCCCATTGCGTACGTTAATGCGGGGTATGCCTGTAATGCATTTGTAACCAAAATAAATACAGTAGGCTTTATTGAAATAAAATCTTTAATGTCAGCTGATTGTTCTTATGTGCTGACAGATACAACATGGATGAATGGAAAATTATTTTAAAAATATGTAGGAAGGATGAAGGAGAGGGCATATCTTCTACTGTACAGTATTTTTACTGAAAGGGCATGAAGGTGAGGTGCATTTATTTGACTGACTGATATATTTTTGGGACTTATTTTTTGTGACTTTAGTGAAAACAGCACAGTACAGTGTTTTACAATGCTGTGCTTCCTTAGGCCGTGCGTATAGTGCCCGCGACCGGCGACGTCACCCATCCCCGCTAGCGAAAGTTATATTTCGCTTTGCGGCGGCATCGCAGACTCCCAGACATATGATTTGTTCAGGGGCTGTCACATGAGGTGACAGCCCTTGAAAATCAAATATTCCCGGCTTCCAAAGTCCGCTCCGTCGCATTGCCGCTCTCGCGCTTACTATAAGCGCACGCGGCGGCAATGTGTTTGTTTTTGGGTGGCATCGCCGGCACTATACGCACGGCCTTACTCAGGTCCTTGATCAGCTTGGCTTACACGCACGCATTCCCTCAGTCACGCACGCCCTCTGTCGCACGCACTCCTTCTGTCACACAATCTCTCACGTACTCCCTCAGTCACACAATCTCTCACGTACTCCCTCAGTCACACAATCTCTCACGTACTCAGTCACGCATGCACACGCACGCACACGCACTCAGACAGACACACACACACACACACAAGCACAGAATGCAGTAGAAGAGCACCTCCTCCTCCCCCGTAGCCTGTAACTCACATGCAAAGTTCTGTTCTACCGCAGCAGCAGCAGCAGCAGCAGCAGCAGCAGCAGCAGCAGCAGCAGCAGCAGCAGCAGCAGCAGCAGCAGCAGCAGCAGCAGCAGCAGCAGCAGGCTAGATCGAGCTTTGAGGAGGGAGGAGGGAGGAGGGAGGAGAGCGGAGGGAGAAAACCCAGGAGCTGCAGTGCGGGCGGAATCACTGCTATAGCTGCTGATTGATGGCGCGCCCGATCTCCCCGTTCCCCCTGCCATCTGGCCCCGTTCCCCCTGCCATCTGGCCCCGTTCCCCCTTACCTGCACTCCCACTCAGTTAGGGACCACACTGAAGGAGGTTGCAGTATTGATGAGGTGCGCACGCACGCCGCCCCCTGGTGTCCGTACTCGCGAAGCATGCGTACGTACATAGGGGTATGGTGTAACTAAAAATAAATGTACGTACTTGCGAGTGTACGTAAAGCGGGTGTACGTAAAACGGGGTATGCCTGTACATCTCTAGGTACTGCTTTGTGTTGTCTGAAGCTTCTGAATTTCCGTCACATTTAGGGCCCAAATTTCACAAACAGTTGTTCAAACACTTCCCTCTTTCTAATTCATTTATACTTGCTGGCAAAGGCAAACAGTTTGACTTGTAGTTCTATAGCATTTATTTTGATCTTTTCAGAGTTAACCCATTTGTTGAACATCCCTTTGTTCTTGCCGAGACATATGGAGCCCCACCTTCTTTGTTGCCTGCATCTGCGAGTTCTCCGATTTATTGCTGGAGGTCTTCTGTTGTGGCAAAAAAAAAAAAACAAAAAACTGCAAATTGTAGGTGACAAGTATTCACCATTGATTCTGATGTCTTGTACAATTCCTAAAGTGTTGATGTGAAAAACTTTGGCGACTGTCTCGTCACACATACCCTTGCTGTCTGAACCACTAATAGAGCAAGCTGTGCTGAAGTAGGGATATCCTGAAAACCTGGCCTGTTTGCGGCCCTCGAGGACTGGAGTTGTGCAGGCCTGCTGTAAAGCATTTTGCAAAGATTTTCTATATTTCTCTAGCTGCTTTCAGCTGTAATTCCATTTTCTCCAGGAGCCTGACCATACTTCATGGATTTTTTTTGTCTTAATGTACCATGCCTCTTTCCAGAAGAAGTGTTAATTTGCGGTTTCTTCTTCTCACTCTGGTTGATTATGCCCAGTGTCGTGTATTCTTGTATATTTTTTTGTAGAAGTCCTGAATGCTCTATAATAAGTACAGTCTTATTGTTGATCCATTGTCCCGTTTCAGAGCGGCGATATGTTTCTTCCCAATCATAACTAGCTTCTTAGTCTTCTTTACCTTATGAACGCAGTCAATAGGAGAATGAAGATGGGATGGAGCACATTCGGAAGATAGATAATCTTCAAGGAAATCTTTAACTGTGCCTCAAGAGGAAAGTGTTTGACCAGTATATTATGGTGTACTCCCATATGGATGTAAAACTAGGACCCTAAAACGCTAAAAAAAATAAAATAAAAAATACAGAAGTTTAAGTTGACAAAGAAGCATGGATATGTATGCTTGCTATTGTCTAAAGAGAGACAGGAAAAAGAATGAATGTGTTCGGAAGCAAACAAGTCTGAAGCATCACAAGGGTGAAGAAATTAAAATGACAGTGAGCCAGACATAGCGAGAAGAAATGACCATCATTGAACAAAGATGGTACTGGACTAGATTAAGGGTAATTGAAAGACCAAGACGATGACCATTGGTAAGGCCAACATCTAGCAGTGGCAGTTGCTTAACCATTACATAAAATAACAATCATACCTTTACATAGTAGATGAGGTTGAAAGAAAAAAAAAAAAAGTCCATCAAGATCAACTTATGCTAAATGTAGACGACATATACTTATCCTATATTTGTATTTACAGTATTTTGATCCAGAAAAAGGCAAACAAAAAAACCCCAGTGAAACTTCATCCAATGATGCCTCATAAAGGGAAAAATAAATTCCTCCCTGACTCCAAATAATAGCAATCAGATTTCTCCCTGGATCAACACGCTTCCCATGTTTACTTATTTGGCACATTCCTGTATACCTTTTAATTGTATTTTTAAAGATATTTCCACATTTTAACTGCCCTTACTGTACAGAACCCTTTCCTTTGTTGCTATTGATATCTCCTCTCTTCCAACCTTAACGTATGACCCTGTATTGTTTGTACTGCCCTTGAGATTAATAATTCTTTTGAAAGCTCCTTGTATTGACACAGAATATATTTGCATAATGTTATATCCCCTCTTAGATGCCTCTTTCGTAACGTAAACAAATTTCAATTGGCGAGCCTCTCATAAATCAGATTTTCCATTCCCTTTATTTGGTGATCCTTCACTGCATTTTTTCTAGTTCCATAATGTCTTTATGGAGTGGTGCCCAAAATTGAACTCCATATTCAAAGTGTGGCCTTAATAATGCTTTGTACAGTGGCATAATTATGGTTACTTCCCTTCCATCCATTCCCCATTTAAAGCAAGAGAAGATCTTATTTGCTTTTGCAGTTACTGCATTATATTGGGCACGACTGCTAAGCCTGTCTACAAGTGCTCCTAAATCCTTCTCCCTCAAGGATTGACCTAATTGTGCCTCATTTAATTTGTAAGTCGTCTGTTTATTCTTGTTTCCCAAATGCATAACCTTACATTTATCTGTATTAAACCATCTGCCATTTATCTGCCCAAGTTTCCAGTCTATCCAAGTCCATCTGGAGAGAAATTACATCCTGCTCTGAATTTACTACCTTACACAATTTAGCGTCATCAGTAAATAAGGCAGGCAGCTATTACAGTATTTGCTGAAAAACCCCGATATAAATAGACTGGCTGTATGTAAATCCAGTGAACTGGTACAGGAAGCCGATATAACCTAACCACTTGCTAACCTACATATCCCTTTTGCTAAACCCCATCACTCAAGGAATAACCACTATATGACAACTACTATGTAACTCAAGGAACAACCACCGGACCCCACTAGAGCAGACCTGTGCCGGTGGCTGCCGACGTCACGCTACGTGCCCGACGCACGTTTCCCTCCCATTACAGAGCGCTGCGTTGAGCACATCAGCAGGTCTTTTAAAAAGGGAGCCGTTGTCATGGTTACTGGAAGCGGCAGGTAATGCGCATGAGCAAGGAGAGGTTATATAATTTGGATCCGTGTAAGCGTTGTGGATGGGGAAGTCCCTCTGACCATGATGGGCCCAATATAGACACAAGTTTAACTGACGTATGTGGAGCACGTCAGCCTACTGTGCTTGACAGCAGAATATATAATGTATAGTACAGTGTTTTTCAACCAGGGTTCATATGAACCATTGGGTTCCCCGGACATCCATCAAGGGTTCCCTGCAATTTCCTGGTCATTTGAAAATTGTATCAAATACAGAAGAATTTACAAGGCAACTGATCACAGAGTTGCTATTGGAGATGGTTGGGGGTTCCTCAGACTTTCACTTGGGGTTCTTTAAACAAAAAAAGGTTGGAAACCAAATGGTATAGTATAATTGAAATAAAAAAAGAAAAAAGGGTGCGTGCGCCTAATAATTGAACCATGAACTACTAAACTGACTAATGATAAAAAGTTAATAAATAAGGGAAAACCTTAATATATGTAACCACAATAAATAACACAATTAAAAATGATGTGACATGAACCATATAGGAACGTCAAGGGTCTGGCTGTGAAGTTAATACAACTAAATTATACAAAACGGTATGTAGTGCCGAAAACCCGAATATGTTTGCAGCTTCCAATGCAAGGGACCCCAGTCCTTGATAAACGTAAAGAGCTAAAGAAAGAAAAGAAAAATAGGAAGCGCAGAAATACGGGTAAAAGGCAAACAAGCCACTTGATCCCTGATGAAGCCACGTGAGTGGTAAAACGCGTAGGAGGAGCCAGGAGTCTGTGCTTCCTTTTGTCCTGCTGTCCTGTTGATCGATTCCAGCGCTGTTGCTAGCTGTGGAGTGCCTGGAGGAAGCGACGACACCTCCAGTGTTGGCGTGCCTGCTCGTAATTTGCATTGCGGAGGAGGATCGAGCGGTCTCTGCTGTAGCCGGGAAGGGTTGGTGCGTCACGTCCGGCCGTGACGCCATACCCGGAAACCCGGTAGGCTGAAGATCGCCAGTCTCCGTTATCTGAGACCTTGAGGATTTTGCGGTTAGAGGAATTTGCAAGGAGGAATTCAAGTGCCGTCCCCACATAATCATCTGGAGTTTGGGTGAGCTTATCTTACAGTGGCTCACTGGCGGCCAGTATTTACTCCCACCTCACTAACTGTTTTATCAACCTATGGACGTTGCATTAGCTGGGGCTCCCACCCTGTTCTGGAACTTTGCTTTTGCACTAGGTTGTCCTCATTTGCTTGATTCTCCGTTTGCAGCAATGGGCCTCGATTGCTATATACCAGTATATCCAAGATCACATGGACATTATTTTGTATTGACTTTTATTATTATATTGGTTGATTATTACATATTTGTGTTTTATATTCATTATAAAGTGGCTTGTTTGCCTTTTACCCGTATTTCTGCGCTTCCTATTTTTCTTTTCTTTCTTTAGTATAGTATAATTGATGGGTTGTTGATTACCAATTGTATTATGAGTTATTTCAAGTGTTCAAATAAGTGTAATACAAATGACTAAATGATTGCTTTATTATTTATGCTGCAAGTATAATAAATGGTCTATTCAAAAATTGATTAGATGGTCATATCATAAAGGGTATACCTAAAAAAGGTATAACAAGGGTATTAATGATGCATGTTCGCTAATGGAGAAGGATAAATGGAATAAAACTGTGTAAACAGTAGAAAAGGGGGCGGAGTAGACAGTCGATAATTTATAGATCCTCTTCGCCGGGATGCGGAGTAACATTTTATCTGTGTCGCACCCTCTAGCTGGGCATTTCAGATGGTAAATGCCCATGAATGTAAGGCAATTCACATCGCCATCATGTTTATGACTGACGTGTCTCGTGCATGTTTGATAGAATGGACATGCTCCAAAATGCATCTGCGTAGCTGCCTCACGGTTTTCACAACGTATTTTTTACTGCAGGTACACGTGATAAGATAGATGACATTGGTAGTGCGACAATTGATACATGTGTCGATAGTGAATTGTTGAGTATTGTCATGATTGAGAAATATTTTAGCGGGGGAAACTTTTACAGGCCTCACCGTCCTGGAAATGTATGCATCCCTTGGATCGGAGAGGTAAGCTAGTTCGTTTGTTTAGTCAGCTGAAGGCGACTGTGGACAAGATGGTCACGTAGATTTGAGCGTCTGCTCGTTATGGTAGGGGTATGCCCCAAAACGTCTTTCAGGTCCATCGCAGAGTAGAAAGCGCCCGTATTTGAAGATGCGTTTAATGGCCCATCTTCTTTTATTGTATGTCCCAATGCATCTTATTGTTTTGTCAACTTTTTGGGGGTGTTTTGCTTATTCACTACCACTACCAAAATTCACAGTTTGTGCACTCACCAGACTATCACCAAGACTTTTCATTATCCTGGTCAATTAGTGCGGCGACTGAGTTGATAGACTATTCCCTTTCTCTCTCTTCCTCCCCCCCTAATAATGATTATCCATTAGGTATTCCTGAATATTATCCTGTACTAAACCTTCAAGTAGCTTCCCCACTATTGATGTCAAGTTTACAGGTCTGTAATTCTTCAGTTGTGATTTAGCTCACTTTTTAAATACCAAAAAGCCATTGTTTAAGAGATAAATCAATAGTATGGAGGTGGCAGCCATTACTGGCATACCCGTTTTCCCATCATGCCTTTAATGCAACTGCAGCAATTTAACAAATCTGAGCTAAATATTTCAATATGCTCTTCCCAAAAATACAATATTACAAACGTGCTCACACATTTCTACAATCTGTGCAACTGATCTACATACCTGTCTGTGAAGGAACTTGTATTTGAACATATGGGTGTATCAACAGATCAGCAATGGATATTCTTTGCTTAGGACTCCTCACTAAACATTTCTGGAATGATTAAAAAAAAAATAGATGTATAGACATATACAGTAGATATATAAAAATATAGAAGCAACAAGAAGAATTCCCAAAGGGGAGCACACTGGTATACTCAAGAAATAACAATTTTATTGGTCTCATAAAAATAGGGAAGAATGCATAAAATGGAGGGGAACTCCAAACTAACTCCTCAGGGGACAGAGCAGGACCCAGTAATGAAGTGTCAAACAACTGTGTGGTACTCTATAATGTAAATACAGAACAAGAGTACAAGTCTGTATTACAAGAGAGATAGCCCTATTAATGAAGGGCAGGCAGCACATATAAGGCTGAGTCCATGGTGACTTCAGCAGTGCGGAGGCGCGCTGAGGCTGAGGGAAAGCGGGTGCTTTCCCTAGCCTTAGTTCGCATGCCGTCCGGGGGCGTGTCGGGGGGCGGGCCAGTGACGTCACGGAGCTGGTTCGTCCATATTGGGCGAACCTTTCACGTGACCGGCCCTGCGCTCCCGTGAGCGCTCAAACTAAAAAATTAAAGTCGGCTACGCTTCCGCACACTTGCGGAAGCGTGCACGAGCCCCTGCTAAAGCCGCTCTCATTACGGCTGCAGGGGCTCACCGCCGAGCGTGATCGCAGCTCAGCGCTGACCATGCCCGCGGCCTAATACTGCACTACTAATCAATGTATAAGACATGCAAGTAAATTGGCCAAAAGTACAAAGCATATACAGATGAACATAAGGACAGACAGGACAATAAAATATTGAAGATGTATTAGTATATGGTCAACATCCAAAAAATGATCACTGATCTAATAGGAAGAATTGTATTTGATATAAAGCTGTATAGCAATAACCATCCATTTTAAAGTCCATATATAAATCATAGTCCATGATACATCACCATTTCAAATAGGTGACAAGTGTAGTACACTGTCCCAAGTGCAAGAGGAGAAGAGAGGGGTTCCTCAGCCAAGCTCCCACTGCAACACGTTTCGACAACTGTCTTCTTCTGGGAATGATGGTGACTGTTGTCGAAAATGCGTTTGAGTGGGAGCTTGGCTGAGGGACCCCTCTTCTCCTCTTGCACTTTAGACAGTGTATTACACTTATCACCTATTTGAAATGGTGATGTATCATGGACTAGACACAAAAAATTTAAGTGGGGCATAGACCCCCAATTGGACAAGAAACCCAAAATTGCACTCTGAGAAAAAACACTTAATGGGACTAAACAATATATCCCAGGCTGATAGCCAAAGTGCTACACGACGCAAAAAAAATAATAATTTATTAAATACACGAGGGAGCAATATCAGGGAGTGTGGGGTATGAATAAGGGTGTGTTTAAAAATACGGTAAATGGTGGCCAGGATAGAGAGTGTTCTCTCACTCAGCAGGTATAATTCACATATAGGAAAAGCCAATGCTAAAGCTTATAGGGTATGTCCCTTCAGAGACTACCTGGTGGTGGGCAATGAGGTATAGTCAGCCAAAGTCCTGACAAGGTATGCGAAAGAAAATTATACCAACAGCAGGAGATACTAAACACAAAGTAACGCTTAAGGCGTAAAGGAATGTATCCCTGCTTCATCCGAATCACTTGAAAAAATGTAACATATGCGGAATAATGTAACATGCGTCAAATGGGTAAGTGTATCATAACACTGAAGTGGAGTAGAGGATTGGTGTTTCAGCATATAAATACATGTATACCCATCATCCCCTGAATAGAGTAGTCTCCCATTCATCAAGCTGCATACATAGTAATTCAAATTGTGTATATATAGGTCAAATCGGACGATGGCTTAAGGCAAGAAAAACGGGTAAGTAGAGATAAGTATCAAATACTACCCGATCAGCCGAGTTGGTGCTGGTTTACACGATACACCGGAGTTCCTGGCATTGCTGGTCACCACTACCGACGTCAGAAGAGTGACGTCATTAAAAACCGACGGGCCGTTTCGCGTAGGAAGATACGCTTCATCAGGGCAGGACGGTTTTTAATGACGTCACTCTTCTGACGTCGGTAGTGGTGACCAGCAGTGCCAGGAACTCCGGTGTATCGTGTAAACCAGCACCAACTCGGCTGATCGGGTAGTATTTGATACTTATCTCTACTTACCCGTTTTTCTTGCCTTAAGCCATCGTCCGATTTGACCTATATATACACAATTTGAATTACTATGTATGCAGCTTGATGAATGGGAGACTACTCTATTCAGGGGATGATGGGTATACATGTATTTATATGCTGAAACACCAATCCTCTACTCCACTTTAGTGTTATGATACACTTACCCATTTGACGCATGTTACATTATTCCGCATATGTTACATTTTTTCAAGTGATTCGGATGAAGCGGGGATACATTCCTTTACGCCTTAAGCGTTACTTTGTGTTTAGTATCTCCTGCTGTTGGTATAATTTTCTTTCGCATACCTTGTCAGGACTTTGGCTGACTATACCTCATTGCCCACCACCAGGTACTCTCTGAAGGGACATACCCTATAAGCTTTAGCATTGGCTTTTCCTATATGTGAATTATACCTGCTGAGTGAGAGAGAACACTCTCTATCTTGGCCACCATTTACCGTATTTTTAAACACACCCTTATTCATACCCCACACTCCCTGATATTGCTCCCTCATGTATTTAATAACTTATTTTTTGTTTTGCGTCGTGTAGCACTTTGGCTATCAGCCTGGGATATATTGTTTAGTCCCATTAAGTGTTTTATTCTCATAGAGTGCAATTTTGGGTTTCTTGTCCAATTGAGGGTCTATACCCCACTTGGATTTTTTGTGTCCATGCTAACTCTACCCTATGCACCATGAGATAAGAATATTTTAATTAGAATAATTAGGAGAGCGATAAGCATTGTGTGTCTCATGTATCATGGACTATGCTTTATGTATGGTTATTGCTATACAGCCTTATATCAAATACAATTCTCCCTATTAGATCAGTGATCATTTTTTGGATGTTGACCATATACTAATATATCCTCAAAATTTTATTATTGACTTTATACTGTTGGTATTTTCATCACGGTCGTGTGTGTGTGTGTGTGTCATTATGTTCACCTGTATCTGCTTTGTACTTTTGGCCAATTTACTTGCATGTCTTATATGGGGAGGAGACGGCTGTCCAATAGGAATGCTCCTGCTCCGATCACATAGTTCCCAAGCTCCCACAGGCATCAGCTGTTTGCAGTTCCTGCTGCTCCCGCCGGCTGAACAAGGACTTCGGCTGCTGCCACCACCACCAGGACGTCTGCTGCTGCTGCTCCTAGATGTCGCCACGGTCGTCCTCACCTTTCGTCACCGGTTTCAGGCAAGTGTAGAACTATTTTCAGCTGCCCTGAAATTACCTGGTGCCGGTTCCGACCCGGTGCCGGTCCCAGCCCCCTGCTGCCGGGTCATCTCCAGGTAGCTGAAAAAGCACCGGGTACCGGGTAATTTCCGGGTACCCAGTACATCACTAGTTTAAACAAGATTAGCCTTTCCTCAACACACATTGCCATTACAATCTCGTCCAATTATCTATTGATAGGTACTGGTTTTGCCTGTTCCCCCCCCCCCCCCCCCCATAAAGTTATATTGAAAAGTCCATACTCGCATTAGAAAAATCAGGGATCTGCTGCCAACAGTCTGTGCATCCGCTCCTGTGTAAGCAATGAACAGTAACCATCTGCGCGAGTGCATGCACAGACGGCTAATGTGTTAATAGCTTACACAGGTGCGAAAGTAGCAACACAGAAGCCAGCATTACCTAGTTACAGTTAGAGGCTGGAATAGAGGGGGTCCCCCTGAAAAAATCAGGCAAATACGGCAATAAAAATAAATAAAATAAAAGTTATGCTCATTATACATTATTAAAATAACAGTGGGATATTTCAAGAAATCAAATGAGTATTTGTTTGGAGTAGGCTTACCCTCAGTACATCTTGGAGGTCTCTCTCAGGTATATCAGGTATTTCTATTTCATAACTAGGGTCCAGTATTGCATGTAGTTTGGTGATCTGATTTGTAATGTGCTGAAATGGAGTCTTCCCATACGTCATACAGTACAATATGCATCCGAGAGACCAGACATCACCTTTCGGACTTATCTACGAGAGAACCAAGGATAATTGGTATACAAATGACAAAATGTCATAGGAATTTGGATAAAAATATATTAAAGTTGGAGGGGGAAAAAATTAAATCAAGTCTTTAGCTTTTTAATTCTCCCACTTGGTTAAGTCAGTTCTGTATGACATCTCCTTAATCTCCCACTCTATGGTGTGACTAGCAGAATATAGTTTATACGGTGAGAGCCACTATAACACGATTAAAGTAACTAACAGAATAGCTTAACATACTTTTATAGAATTGGGAAAAACAATATACCATATTAGCACAAATACAAAAGAAACAAAAAACAAAAAACAAATACATGAACAATTATTTGTTGATCAATGATATTGAAGTGGTGTTCGCAGCTTTTTCAAATAGTACTGTTTAATGCTATAGGGTATTCAATTTTAGGATGTGGATAGTTGAGATACAGGCATTATTTTGATAAAGAGGTTGTCCCGGATGCTATGTCTAGCTTCTTTTTACCATTCCTTGCTGTTAATCACTCTAGCAGTGTAATGTACTGTACTGTGTCTGCTTTATTCTGCACTTTTAGTGTCGGCAACAGCGCATCAAAACAAATGCATTGCCGCCATAGCGTGCGCTTATAGTAAGCGCGACGCGACGGCTTGGTCGCGATTGCTGGAAGTCATCCCAATTTGATTTTTCTAGCCTTAGTGGAGCTCCATCTGGAGGGGAGTACAGAGAACTACAAAACAGCACACTGAGTGAGGCAAAGGCCCTTCCTTAGGCTGCGTCCATAGAGGGGGGAGCAGTGCTGAACTGCGCTGACGCTGAGGCTCGCCTGCTGAAGCCTGTGCGATTTCATGCACATGCAGGTGAGCCAGCGGGCGCGACCGGGAGGCGGGGGGGCAGTGACGTCGCTGGGCCAATAGCACGCGACGTACCAACGTCACGGCGCCGTGACGCTGCTTCGTGCTGATTGGATGTTTTCAGCAGACAGCGCGCTGAAAAAGAGCTTTGGCTGTCGGCTGAGAAATCCAACTCCTCAGCACGCCTGCGGACGCTCGTGTGAGGCCCCCTCT
This sequence comes from Ascaphus truei, assembly GCF_040206685.1. NCBI lineage: Eukaryota > Metazoa > Chordata > Amphibia > Anura > Ascaphidae > Ascaphus > Ascaphus truei. The sequence goes on from NC_134486.1 coordinate 319,595,187, forward strand.
CAAGACATCCTCATTGAAGATCCCGGGGCCCAGCGCTTAGTAGTAAAGATTTGTAATCATTTAGCTCCTGAACATCCCAACAAGATTGGCATGAAAAAGTAACTGGAAGACAGCACCAGTCACCTTGGTGGTTCGGAGGAGATTGGCAAGTAGCCAAGAAGTAGCTCAGTGAAAAAAGACACAGACTGAAAACAATGAGAGTTTGAATCAGGGGATCCTGGTTCAAAACCTGGAGTCAGCTCCTTGTGACCTTGGGTAAGTCACTATCTCCATGTGCTTCAGGCAGGGTTGCCACCGCTCTGGGTTTGACCCGGAGACTCCGGGCACTTGCCTCCGTCTATGGGTTTAGGCAGTCAATCGCCGGCTCCGGTATTCTCCTGCGATTCCCCCTTTAACTGCAGTGAACATGGCTGCGTGGCGTCAAATGCCGCGTTGCCATGACAACGTGACGTCATGATACTAGGCTGCGTCCCATTGCCATGGATACATGCCCTTACGTAGCATCGCGTTGTCATGGCAACGCAGCATCATTTGATGCCACGCAGTCATGTTCACTGCAGTGTGAGGAGGAGTGGCAGCAGGATGCCGGGAGGCATCATGCCGCACCAATATGGGAATTAAAAATAAAATCATTTTTTTTTATCTGCGTTGGCCTTCAGTAGAAGGTGGCAAACCTGGCCTCGGGCACCAAAAACAAGATTGCAAGCTCTATAGCAGGGGATTGCAAACTTTTGGAGTTGCCTTCCTTTTTTACTGGCGTCAAATGATGCCACGGGGTCATGTGACATGTGGCCCTGTGGCACAAGAAGGCTTCTGAATCCCGATAAGTAAGTTAAAGAGGCCTCGTCCGATCCCCGGATTTAAATGCCTTGGTGAAGAGCACAGGGCCTCTGCAACCGTCCCCTCCCAGTTTGCGCACCCCTGCTCTATAGGACAGGAACTTGTGCTTGCAAAAATAAGGTAAGAAAATAAATCTCAGGTTAGACTCTTATAATTTTAGTGGTTCACACCGACTTTCACAAGTTTTATATAGTTCCACAGTAGACACATTCACACAAGTCAAAGTTGCCCTGTAAAATGCTTTATGCTCTTCAATTATAAGTCTTACCTAGAAATTGTAAAGAGTAAAAAAAAAGGTGCAATCCTACATAGCTGTCCAGAAAACAAATGTAATAGTAACCGGTTTGCCTAAAGATAGATATCGAGCAAGGCTTTAGCCATTTAGGTTTTTCTGGAAATGAATTAGAAGTTCAATTTTTTTAGGGGCCTGTAAATGTGGAAGAGTATGCCAATCAAGTGTTTTCTTTACCCTTGCCTTCATATCCTCATCAGAGAATTAATAAACAAGGAGCGGAAATGGGGCTCTGTCTGAGCAAGCACTTTAACAGTGACATCAGACAAAAGGGAGCAGCCAGATTAAATAAACCCCCTCCCATGCCCAACTTTAAAATAAATAAATACTTGTGTCAGATTGGAGTAAAAAAAACAAAAACAAAAACAAAAAAAAAAACAACAACAATAAAAAAACAACAACTAGATGAGACTTCTGAAACAGGTCCCTGGAATTAGGTCACTTTGGTGCTAAGAGGGATATCACCTTTAAGCTAAATTACCTTACAAGAGTATTCAGTTTTACGAAAGCCAATTTACATTGTACACTCAGTGTAAGATGCATTGAGGGATGGAATGCATGCAGTGCATTACTAAAACGAGTTGAAGCAGCGACACACTGTTCCACATTTAAATTTAAAAAATGAAAGTAAAGCCAGCAGCCAAATTACATTGTGGCTTTTTACTGGTGACCCAACGGCCAGGTCTGTAGTCTTAGCAGTTATATTGGTACAGGTTTTGGCGTCACATCGGCACAGACATCTTGGGAAACTGGGGCCCCGGACATCGGGAGACAGCAAATGAGCATCAGGGTACTTCCCCAGTTCAGGCAAGTTAAAATAAAAAATACAAAAAAAAAAAAAAAAAAATACTTTTAAGCGGGACTCACTTTAAATGATACCTAGTGACCATGAATAAAACAGACTTTGTATGGTGGCCTTCATCAGGTATGATGCTAGAATAGTCAAATTAATCACTCCGGTATTAACTACCATTTGAAAAAAATGTAATTGTATTTAGTGAATATCAATATTAGTGGCGATTTCAAATAGGCTATCTACTCTGACTAATTTCCACACAGCAAATCAATTCTAGAATCATCAGCCCAAAAATGTTGTTCAAGTTTCCATACTACTGACGTCTGTATAAACGGTAGACTGATGCACATCTATTATGACAGAACTGCAGTACATCAATTAATATGTATTTGCATGTTACCTTTGATCTTGGCTTTCCATTTTCTCCATAAGAAGTGGTATCCTTAATTGCCTCAGGTGGCATGTAATTAATTGTGCCCACCTAATGCAAAAACAGATATTGTATTTATATACCAATACAAACATAATTCAAACAAAAAATGGTGGGAGCCCGCACTATGAAAAAACAGAACTGAGACGAGTCATAAAAGTAAGATTTACTCCGAAAAAAGTTCACACAACGCAAGACATCTCTTGAGTGCCAGGACAAAAAGGTAGAGAAAAACAAAAAGGACAAGAAAACAGAAAAGAAAAAAAAGCTGGTGACAAAGGGGGGAAAAATATTCACAAAAAGATAGAACCAAGCAGGGGCAACACTTCAGGGAAAATCTCCATCTTCCGGGTCATTCCTGCAGTTTCTAAATAACCGTGGTACTTCCCTACACGTGTAGCTTACTAGTGTAACTAGTGCCTCACTACCAGCACAAATAGATTGGGAGAAAAAACACAACTCTCAGGAAGAATAGCAGCAATAAGTCTCAGAAACGTCAGTCACAGGGTGTAATAAATAAATAAAAATATTACGTAGGGGCCAGGAGGCCTTGAAACGTTGCTCTATTTTGTACATGTAATAACGGTGTGTGACTTCTAACTTTTCCTTAACTTGTGTTTTCTGATATTTTTTTGGGACACATTAAAGAAGAAACTTTGTGAGACCAAAAAGGAAAAAATCATTTTCTCTTATTTATGCATTCAGCAGTATAGATACAGGACCCTAGCGCCTCCATCTGGATTATATAAAACAGGGCGAGTGCAAGCTCGGTCTGTTTCAGTTAACCCATCATTTCTCCCACAGATTCAGTTTGATTGTGGAAGCCAAAACAATTTCATATCTTTGCAAAAGGGATACTCGTAGTTCAAATGAACTAAAAATGCACACTACACAGCCTGGTAAACCAAGTGTCTTGCAAACCTGTGTTTCCAGAAGAGCACGTTTCAAGGAAACTATATACAACATTGCTCGCTTTAATGTACATTTAAAGGACGAGTTTCTAACATTGTGCGCCTGCACGTTACACGGAGGAAATACATTGCAGTCTGTTGTCAGATGTATAAGCCACTCCCAGAAGTGAAGACATGCTCTTGCTATTTTAGTATCAGAGCAGAGCAAACTATTAAAAGCAGCAAAACGTAGCACAGCCGCCCTTCTTTTTCTTTTAAATACTGTCTTGAAGGTAAACTGTGTTAATATCAGCTTCAGGGGCCCCCTGCTTCCAGAGATACTTTCCTCCGTAGGCCGAGCCGGTATTTCTGCAGCCAGGGAACTTGTGTGCCTAACGAAATGGCAGCTTAAATGTCCCGCAAGCCAATAGGAAGCTGTGAAGTCATCCCTTGCGGCTTCCTATTGGCCCACGTTACCTTGATGTTTAAACTCCACAGAAATACCGGCACACCCATGGGAGGTAAGGATCTCTGGAAGCAGGGGGTTCCCGGAGCTGAAATTAACAGTTAAGCTCCGGAGACCGTTTGCTTCAATATTAGAACTGGAAATAAATTTTTTTTTTTTTTTGCAGTACGTTTTGCTGCGTTACGTAAGGCCGTGTGCATTTAAACATCCATGGGTGCAAAGGATATTTGTCCTGCTTGAAACATAAAAATAGGTTAATTGTTGCTTTAGATTGCCAAATACAGTACTGATCATTTGAATTTCTCTGATAACGTTGAAGTGCAGCATTCGATGACATGTTTGTACTGCCTGAAATCCTAATACATATCTGCTTTCAGAAGAATCAGGCGAGTCATCAGAACAAAGTCTATTTTTAACATCATATGCTCGTCACAAAATACAATATTTATGTGGCATGGGCACATATGTAACCATCTAGGTGTAACCCCTCCTCCCCCCCCTCTGGGTTACTAAAGGTATGTCAGGGGTTAATGTCTGGTGAGTTGTTGCAAGGCAATGTCCTTTAAGGTACTGTTGCAATTCAGCCAACTGCCACGGCCTATTTTGGAAAGAGCGCACCCCTGTTTTGGGGGTCTCAATATGTATGTAGTCTTATGTGGAGAAGGAGTGGCTACAACTAGCAGCGCTATACAAGAACATGCTATTATTTCTTATTTACGACTAATAAGTGTGTAACTGTGTTTAAGTATGTGAGGTCACTTTTATTGTTTTGATAGATAGTGAAAGTGCTCCATAGCAGATAGGGCCCCTTGAAGATCTGATGGGAAGTCCATAGCAATACACTGAGGGAGTGTGTGGGTGACAGGTTCACAGAGTGGGATCCCTAAACCAGGGTTCCCCAGAACGGTCACTAGCAAAGTTGCTCCAAGGCCAACTTCGGAAAGAAGTAACCACACCAGATCATTAAAGAGGACAGCTGGGGTCTTGTATTAATGAGGGGTAGATGGGAACCCTAATGGCATTACACCCCCAGGCAGAAGTTCTAGGAACGTGCCTGCAGAGGACTCCAGGATATTAGAAGATATGGAATGGATATTCCCGTTTGACTATGTTCAAGACATGAGAGATGTAAGCCATGTGTGCCTCCCTGTGGAGGAGATGTATGGATTCCAGGGAAGATAATGTAAGAGTAAAAGTCCGTCCTGTCAATAAAGTTTGTCCTGTTTGTATAAAAAGTTCCTGGTGCCTATTACCAGCTTGAGAGCTTACACTACCAGCCAGCCGAATGCCAGCACCCCGAGAAGGTAAAGAGAGTCTATGGCACCACATCTACCTTACCTCACATTAACACTCCTTAGGAGCCGGGCAACAGGGGGTTACATAGGTATCAAGCACATTGAGCAACTAAATGTAAAGTATAGGATACTTCCAAATCTACAGAACTCAGACGGCAAGCAAAATGTTTCCCCTTTAATCTTTATTACTTACTGAAAATGTTGACACAAAATACGTATTATTCTTTGAATTTTTTTTAAACACACAATTAAAGCAATATCCTACATGTGTTTAAAAAAATAAATAAATCAGTTCTGTACTATGAGAAGATACTTGCAACATTTTTATGTATTCTAATGTAACAAGCATTTTTGTTTCTATAGCAACCATTTACAAAGTCACATCCCCCTCCTCTTCTGAGACAGGCTCTGTCTGGCACACCCCTTTTGCCCTCTCTCTAGCAGTGCACCAATTGTATCTAGTGGCTGCCTGGTCACATGATCTTCCACACAGAACTTTGCATCTTGGGTACTCTTCTGCAGCACCGACTTAGTGAACCCCGAGCCGAATTTTTGCCGAACAATCACAGGAGAACGGATCGATCGGCAACTTAACTAATCACTAGTCGGTGTGCTGATTGTATTGATGCACATATTGAATGGAAAAACTAGCAGCGTGAACTGCTGCTGTAAAACCTCCCTTCAAAAAAATAAAATAAAACATACATACTAAAAAATTACCTGTGAATCTTTAACAATGCTGGTTACATCTGGCTGAATTTGGTTAGCAATGCCAAAATCTATTAGCTTTAGCATCCCATCAACAATCAGAAAGTTTGCAGGCTTCAAGTCACTGTGAACAATACCTAGGGAAAGAAAAAACAGTAGTTCTACATCACCATACATCTATATTCATTTATTTTTAACAGATATGTTTGTCAGTAGGTTCACTATTATAACTCGAAGTTGGTTGTAATGTCACTGTAAAAATTACTACAGATACTGTAATGAGCTTGAGTTCCTATGCAGAATTTTCCTTTGACTCAATGGTTTATGGATTTCATTACTGACCAGTACAATTGAAGACACCCGACATGTCATAGAAATCTCTGGATAACTGCATATAGAAGATCCTGTTAAAGCAGGCCTGCACAACTTGTAACAGCAAAATATAGAGTGTATTCACAAAATAGCCCTCCCGCGCGTGTTTGCGCTTTCTCTTACTCCTTGAGAAAGCGCAAACACTTGCATGGGAGGACTATTTTGTCTACTTTTTGTCACTCACCTATGCCTTAATAAAGCCTTTTTTTTAAATATCTTTCCATACCTGGGTACCCTATTTTTCTTTACCATTGCTGGCTAAGGATTGCCGTCTATTATTTGAGTGCTCCGAATACACTATTTTGCTGATGCTATTCTCTTCATTCATGAAGCACCAACTAGGGGGGAGGAGGAGGCTCTGTGCACCCCGTGTACCGCGGACTTCACATTACTGAAGCCAGCAGGACCAGGAGGACTCATGAGGCAAGAAGGTTGTTCCTTAGCCCCACGACCCTGTACATAGCCCTTTGAGGGTGTCCCTGTATATCTGGAGCTGTGAGAGAGACGTTCCGGTGTCAATCAGGAGCCTGGTTGCTATACCGGTTGCCACGCCAGGACAGCCCGCTGCTCTCCGATACACCTCCAAGGCACTATCCCCCCTTCTCCAGACAGACTTGTTCATTTACTAGCCCAAGCAGACGCCAAACTGCAACGCACGACAGCCGCACTATCTACCCTGCACAACTTGTAAAGTGGGATGGGCCGAACTGTTCCAAGGAAAACAGATACGGGCCGCACGGGTAAAATCATCATATCTCCCCCAGCACCCCCCATCATCATATCATCTCCCTCCCCCAGAAATATGATGATGATTTTGAGGGATGCTGGGGGAGATATGAGGATGGCCATACCAGACAGGGCCATAGACTGCTTTCCTGGGGCTCAGGACAACAGTTTGCATTGCCCCTCCCCCCCCCCCCCCCCAGTGTCGGCAGCCTTTGCGAGGCTCCCGCTCTCTCACATACCCATCTCTCCCTCTCAACTACATACAATACCCCCTGCACACTTCACACCCCCCCGCTGCACCTCACCCTGTCCCTCCCCCCCATGCATCTCACATCACCCTTTCCCGTGCACATCACTATCCCATCAGATCATCGGTTGTGGTTGAGGCGGAGGGCAGTAGACTGAGCAGAACAGGCAGACAGCACAATAGGGAAGAAGTGTGTGCTCTCTCTCTAGCGGCAGACTCCTACCCTGTTGTCCTCCTCAGACTCGTGAGAGCGGGCTCGGGGGGGGGGGGGGGGGGGAGGACGGAGAAAGCTGGCAAAGCCATCGCAGGCCGCACAGGGGCGGCCACATGCGGCCCGTGTTGTGCATGCCTGTGTTAGAGGAATCTCTTAAAGGAGCAACATGAACTAGGGTCAAGTATAAAACAAGTATTCAACAATTCTATGAACTTTCAAAGATTTCCATGGTAAAAAAAATGCTTTGGATAGTTTTTTTACCATCTTCAGCTACTGGTGATCTAGTCAGACCTCAAAAAAGCACAGGTCATCAATGTAATTATGAAGCCATCATTACACAAATAAAACATCAATAGGTGGCATGATTGGATCCAGGGTTCCTGGAGAAATGCATACAAATTTCCACATTCCAAATAAATGAACCTGTTTGGAGTGATTAGATCTTTGTAAGAAAGACCATTACATAGAGGGGTTTATAATAATTAAAAAAAAATTATAATTCTATTTGAACTGCTATCTGGGATTGCCGCTTTAAACTGGTAGCACCACCTGCCCCTTTATTTGCCGATATTAGAACTTTGAATATGGTGAGGTTTTAAGAAGTTCGTTATAAAATCATCACATTGCTTCAGTGCAAAATCCTGACTTGTATTCACTTGTGGATTGGGCGTAACAAAATATACAATATTCCAGGTACTGCTCATAGTACTTAATCAGGATTGTAGATTATATTGTTATCGGATGGGATATAATATGATGCGACAAACATTATAATCCAATGAATACCATGCGAGTTGTGCCGCTACTAAATCCCAATTTGCATGCACAGGCCTGAGAATTACAACAGGGATCTGTACCCAGGATAAAGATTATTCATACCATGCTGATGTATTGTATAAACGGCTTCCAACATATTCTTCCAGTAGCTCTTTCGCTCCCAAAGATTAATAGTCTTTTTCTTCCTGAGCCACGAATTAAGGTCTAGATTTCCACACTCCATTACCATGTAGATATGTTGGTCTGCGATCTCACTGCAAGAGGTACAAGTGTTAGAATTGAGAAATACGTTGTTTTTTTAGGGGGGTAGGGGGGGTGGCAAACAGTGTCATTCTTCCAGAAATTAGGTAAAATGAACCACATACTAGTCATAAAGCCTGATAATCTTATCGCTGTGCTGCTGAAGTTTGTTTAAATGAGAGATTTCATTCTGGTAACTTTCGATGGTTTGCTGGTCAGCTTCTTCCAAGTTAACATACTTGATGGCATACAAATGCTTTTTCTCATCCATAACTTGAAATACCTGTATAAAAGCAAAGTTTCTTAGTGTTTATTTATATTGACAAAACTACACAATGCGAGACCCATAAAAAGGTTTTAAACACTATTGTTTTTTTTAAATTCAAATGTCTAATGTTTATACGTAGAACTATCTTTAAATAATTTGTCTAAAATCAAAAATATCCGTTTGTTATTTAGTGGGCTTAGGAGAAAAATCATAAAGTTTGTCAAATGTTAGTTTTTATTTATATTTTATTTATTTACTGTAGTGTTAGGAGTCATGGAGAAAAAACAATAATTGTACTCCTTTCCTTTATGATCTGAGGAAAGTCATTAAAATGCATATATTAAACACTTAAAGCAACAATCCCTATTTCTTTACTTTTAACAAAGTAAATTTGCTGCTGTTTTTAGCAATCACACCTTTTTTAAATTATGTATTTGACTTCTGGAGATAAATTGCTGAAAATGCGCTTCCCTGGCAAGTTAAAATGGCCGCTGCCATTCATACACATTAAGATGGGAGGTTCCCACGGTAACAGCGGATACCAAGGTAATAAAAATCAAGTGAACAATTGGCAAAAAATAGGATTTTGAAGAGAGAAAAAAAGCGAAAAATAATTAAGCACAATAATCAGGTTGTCAGTACATCATTGTTCTATTTGTGTGTGTGGAGAGTGACGCTTCAAAATCAATAATTTTCCATGAAAACATTTTTTTCGGGCTAATAAGTCGGAAAAATACTATATTTAACACACCATTTTTAGCAAAACAACGATAGAAGTGCGAATTGTGCGACTTGGAATATTGGGGCGTATCCTTCAGTCTTTGTTCCCTAATCAGGTAAACTATGTTAGCTCAAGCTTGCTGATTATATTTAAGTGACAAACCAAATGTTGATATGTACATAAAATATGCCTACAGTGATGCTTCTTCCTGCTCTATTTTACAACAAATAAAATGCGATTAACTTCCCACTAATTATGTTATTTCCATTAGGAAGGCGAGATAGCAGGCACATCTTGACCGTCATTACATAAAAGGTATAGAAAGGTTTGTTTTCCACACTGGCTATGACATCGTTTAGAACCAGAATCCTGACATGCAGAGCATTGAAATTGCTGGTACATTCGGTTAGATATGGGGTGGATAATTCCAGTTCTCAAGGGCCACAAACAGGTCAGGTTTTCAGGATATCCCTGCTTCAGCGCAGCTGAATTAGCACTGAAGCAGGGATATCCTGAAAACATGACCTGCTGGTGGTCTTTGAGGGCTGGAGTTGCCCACCCCGAGTTAGATATAAGTCCCTAGAAGCCTTCGGTACAAGCAGATGATTGCGTATGCTGGGATATTTATTATTGTATGTCTCACTGTTTGGTGTTCAGGTCTAGATTTGGAAAATAGACTAGATATCTTAAAATGATGAAACTATTCAAAACAGTACGAAGGTATTATATGGCTAATTTGGATTTGGGCTTTAAATCTTGGTTGGTACATAAAGACAGAGACTTGGAGAAGATCTTCACCTGAATCAAGTAACCTCCCAATAAATAAATCATACCGATATAAAAACACAATCTTGCATTTTCAACAGGTGTTAGTTTTACCAAGCAAAGATTAAAAAGAGTCGACGTTTCCTACCTTACTAGATCCACCGGTGCCAATTTGTTTTAAAACTGCATACGCTCGTCCTTTAACTACAATGCATTCATTCGAAGCAAGAGGTGTGGAGATCTGAGAGAAAAGCAATATGTAAACAAATTGTGTATTACAAGGAGCAGTCTTAAACATTACATCTTTCCCTTTGTAATGCTTGAAAATTAATTTGCTCGTATGAAGCAATACAGAGCAGGACTATACACTTCTGCAGTTTATTCCATTTTAACACCACATTATTGGTGCTCACCAAAAGCTATATCTCCTCATAAGCAACATCAACCATACATCATTTGAAATGTTACTGAAGAGACCCTACCTCACATTTATATCACTTACCACCTATTAAATGTTTCTCTAGCTTTAGTAAAGTAAATTGAATGATTTTGCTGGGTTAGCAATCATTCTATCCCTGCTAGAAATGTGAGCTGCCAAAAATGAAATTAGCGATTAGCAAAAGCATCCATGCATTTTTTTCATTGGTCAGCACCAATGATAGACGCAAAAGACAAAATACATGTAATTATAAGGGCACCAAACAAAATCAAATAAGAAACTAAATATGTGCCCATTAGTGCAGAGATTTACAGAAACAGTGTGTGAGGGAATAAGTGCATTAGATGGCCGTGCTTGGCCACGATAAATGATGAGGGGGGGGGGAAAGAAAAAGAGGGGGGGGGGAAGAAAAAAAGGGAGGGGGAGGGCAGGGGGGTTTGAGGAAATCTATGCTTTATTCAGGCTCAATAATAATGCCCAAAGTCAAAAAAGATCTTATCTTGCATTAAATGGGGAATCGATGAAGAGAAGCATAATTATGCTACTGTATAAAGCATTAGTACAGCCACACTTTGAATATTGAGTAGTTTTGGGCACTACATATATACATGACATTATGGAACTAGAAGATAGTGCAGAGAAGAGCCATCAAATTAATAAAGCGGATGGATATTCTGACTTGTGAGGCATCTAAGGCCAAGCGTCTTCAGGTGTGTTTTTAGCGTTGACAAAGCTGGGAGAGAAGGTACTTTGTGTATATGGAGGATGAGGGAATCCCACAGGTGAGTGGCAGTGAGGTAAAGAAAGGTTTCAAAGAGAGCAGTGGAAAGGAGTTAAGGAAAAAACATTAAACCTGGGAAACAGGATTAACATTTCACTATTTCCATGAGTGATGGAAGCAAATCTGTACAATCACTAAATGAGTCCACATATCAAAAATGTTTGTATCCTCATAATCTACAATAGACAGATACTTTAAGGCAGCTAGACATTTTTAAAAGATATCACCTGGAAACAACCCGATGGCACAAGCGAGTTTGCCGGAGTTTGAGGCGGAGGGTGACTTGAACGATTGTCATAGGGAGTGGAAATCTGAGACATTGGTCCAAGGTCATTTTTCACCACTGGAGTCCTAAAGCTAGAAAAATAAAGAAAGAAACACAAGAAATAAGATCTTTTTCATGTTTTGATGCAATTTACCATCTGACTATACCACTCTGGTTCCATGACAAGCAGGGACATTAGCTTTAGGATTCTTCCAGGTGCAATAAGACATCCTAGACATCGCATTACTTGTCCAGATTTTCCCTCAAATCTTACCATGCTATAATACAAACTTTCAAGCAGTTCTGGCTGTTTTCAATGTATATTTGTCTAGCACTGTATCTGATAAATAGCCGAGCATCCTCCCGTTGCTCGAAAGGGCCATTTATCAAAGACTAGCAGACAGTGTCAGGAAAATTGCTGTAGTTGAACTTGACTGTAGCCTTAATATGCTAAAATGGCGCATTTTTTTTTTTTAATGCACGGCTTTATTTATGAACACATGGCTTATATTTGATTGTTTTACTGTATTGCGGTCAAGTTGCTACAACAGTTTGTGCATGTACAATGTAGTTACCAGTTCATGTAGTCCTCCTGTGGTTTGTTAACTGGCGTTCCACAAACAAGAACTGGGTCCGACCTCTTAAGTGCTGCTCCTAGTGGAGACACTCGTTTGGAAACAGAATGGGCATTTGGCTCGAGAATCATTTCTTTACCCTGAGACAGACGGAAAGTTACAAAAGTTACTTGACAAAATAACAATGCAAATATAGGACTCTTTCAGTATCAGATAAAAAGGAAAATTATTGGAGATAAGGAAAGAGCAGAGGTATTAAATACATTATTTGCCCCTCTATTTAACAGGGAGGAGTCAACTGTAGAAACATTGCAACAGAAGGAAGCCACAATCTCTATAATAATGAAAAAAATCGTTTTTTTGATGAAGAAGTGCATAAGCACTTGATAAAATTAAGGTAAATAAAGTAAATGTACCCAAGTGTTCTTAACGAGCCAAGTTCAGCAACAGCCAAACCATTATATTTAATATTCAAGGACTCCATTTCCATAGGCTCAGCACCACAAGATTGGCGTAAAGCAGACGTGGTGCCTATATTTTAAAAAGCTAGATCACAACCAGGGAATTACAGACCTGTAAGCGAAAAACATTAATAGTGAGGAAGCTACTTGAAGGATTAGTAAGGGATAAAAAATCAGGAATACCTAATGGCTAAAATTAGTAATAGTCGTCATGGATTTATGGAGTGAACTGAACAGGTTAAATGCAAATGAAGGTACTATTCAACCAAACCAGTGACATATGAAAGATGAATGGAATACTAATATACGTCACAATACAAAAACCATAGGGGGTAGTGCAGCTCCGATAAAAAAAATACTTTTTCCAATAGTCTTTAAATAGCAGGAAAAACGGCGGTGCATCTGCTGCTGCTGAAGAAGAATTGGAACCAACAAAACTGCAAACTGCAAAGAACTAGGTGCAAAAATGTATTAGTGGCATAATAAAAACAGCCAGAAGGACACTAACGCGTTTCACGTGGTATCCCACGCTTTATCTTGGGTCTCATGAACTGTCTTATGCAATGAAGATATTTATTGATTTATTACGTACAAAGTAATTGTCTGCTCCTGGTTAGCATCACAAGTGGGAGTGTCCCTCCCCTTTCCTGTTTTTGTATCCAATAGTCTTTAGAATTGTTTGGTACAGGATACAGAGCACAAATACTCCCAGGTATATGAAAGAATAAAAAAAATAAAAAAAAGGGGGGGGGGGGGGAAGAAGAGAGAAATAGTGCAACAGCAATAAGCTTCAAAATATAGAAGTAGAAAAAGCCAAAATCATCACACTCGCATGCTATGCTCACGCCCTCCTATCTTGTTTTCCGGCATCAAATGACGCCGCGTTACCACACTTCTGAATCCCAGTAAGTTGTGAGTTGCAGAGGCCTTATGCGATCCCCCGGAATTAAATTAAATGCCTTGGGGAAGAGCGCAGGGCCTCTGCAACCGCCCGCGCCACCCCAGGAAAATTGAGCCCCACTGATTTAGAATACAGCAATGAAGAGGTTAAACCTCTTAAGGTCGTGGCTGGAACCTCAGTATTGCAGGTTGTGGGGTCAGAGAGCCAGTGTAATATTAGAACTCAGATTCTCCGAAAGGGCGCTTCGTCTTCAGCATTAAGATAACCCTGGGACCAGAAACCGACACACCAGCCTCATTCCTCTCACTCTGATCCGTGGGTATGACGTCACTTCCGGCAAAGTCACTGTCACCGGGAAACGAGGGAATAGAGCGTGAGTCCTGCAGCTTGTGCTTTGCTTGGAAGTCTGGTCCTGCTCCACTGCCCTACACGTTTCGTTCCATGGGAACTTTCTCAGGGGATATCTGAGGCTTTTTGCTGTGTTGCACTAATTTTCCCCCTTTTTTATTCTTGCACATACCTGGGAGTATTTGCACTCCGTAGACTATACCAATGGATTTATGAAGGCAAGGTTGTGCCAAACTAACCTTATTATTTATTTGAGGTGTCAAGTAGAAGTTTAGATCAGGGTAATGCAGTTGATGTGGTCTACTTAGATTTACAAAAACTTTTGATATGATGCCACCAGAGGTTAGTGCATAAAATAATTGGTCTCAGTAAAAATATTTGCACCTGGATTGAAAACTGAAGGATAGACAAAGTCGACACGAATGGAACTTATTCGGGGTTGGCTAAAGCCTTAATTGGAGAACCTCAATGATCGGTAGTGGAACCCCTGCTTTTTAAATAGTTTATTAATGACCTTGGAGGTTGGCATAGAGTATCCAAGGTATCCATCTTTGCTGATGACACAATTAAACAAGGTAGTAAAATCAGAGCAGGATGTAATTTCTCACCAGAAGGACTTGGATAGACTGGAAACTTGGGCATTTGAGGTTTAATACAGATAAATGTAAGGCTATGCATTTGAGAAACAAGAACAGGCGACTTATAAAATAAATGGGGCAAAATTTATTTTAGTTAATTTAATTAATTAATTTAGTTAGAAAGACCCTACCTGTCTTTCTAACTATCGGCCTGTCTCCCTCCTGCCTTTTGCCTCTAAACTCCTTGAACGTCTTGTATTCGCTCGCTTGCTCCATTTTCTCAACACCTATTCTCTCCTAGACCCTCTACAATCTGGCTTCCGTACTGCTCACTCCACGGAAACAGCCCTCACTAAAATAACTGACGACCTCCATGCTGCCAAAGACAGAGGTCATTACACTCTGCTCATATTACTCGACCTCTCTGCAGCATTTGACACCGTGGACCACCCTCTTCTCCTTCACATTCTCCATACTCTTGGCATTCGGAACAAAGCTCTATCCTGGATCTCATCCTACCTCTCCCATCGTACTTTCAGTGTCTCTTCTGCTAATACCTCCTCCTCCTCTATTGATCTCTCTGTGGGGGTACCCCAGGGCTCTGTCCTGGGACCTCTTCTCTTTTCTCTGTATACACTCTCTCTAGGTGACCTAATAACATCTTTTGGGTTTAATTATCACCTCTATGCTGACGACACACAAATATATTTCTCAATACCCGACCTTACACCTACTGTACAAACCAAAGTTTCTGAATGTCTCTGCTATATCATCCTGGATGGCCCTCCGCCGCCTTAAACTCAACATGGCTAAAACAGAGCTCCTCATACTTCCTCCCAAACCTGGCCCTACTACCTCCTTCCACATTACTGTTGTAACTACGATCATTCACCCAGTAGCCCAAGCACGCTGCCTTGGGGTCACACTCGACTCCTCTCTCACATTTGCCCCTCACATTCAAAACATTTCTAAAACCTGTCGCTTTTTCCTCCGCAATATAACAAAGATACGCCCTTTCCTCTGTTGCTCGACTGCTAAAACTCTGACTCAGGCCCTCATTCTCTCCCGTCTTGATTACTGTAACCTCCTGCTGTCCGGCCTTCCTGCCTCTCACCTGTCTCCCCTACAATCTATCCTAAACGCTGCTGCCAGAATCACTCTACTCTTTCCTAGATCTGTCTCAGCATCTCCCCTCATGAAATCCCTCTCCTGGCTTCCGATCAAATCCCGCATCTCACACTCCATTCTTCTCCTCACTTTTAAAGCTTTACACTCTTCTGCCCCTCCTTACATCTCAGCCCTAATTTCTCGTTATGCACCATCCAGACTCTTGTGTTCTTCTCAAGGATGTCTTCTTTCTACCCCCTTTGTATCTAAAGCCCTCTCCCGCCTTAAACCTTTTTCATTGACTGCCCCTCACCTCTGGAATGCCCTTCCCCTCAGTACCCGACTAGCACCCTCTCTATCCACCTTTAAGACCCACCTTAAGACACACTTGCTTAAAGAAGCATATGAATAGGACTGTGGCTATTCTGAACACATGGCACATAAAGCTTGGCCCCCTGCAGATGCACTTACCAGAACTCCCTCCTACTGTCTCTGTACGTTCTCCCTACCTACCAATTAGACTGTAAGCTCCTCGGAGCAGGGACTCCTCTTCCTTAATGTCTAAAGCACTTATTCCCATGATCTGTTATTTATATTATCTGTTATTTATTGGATTACCACATGTATTACTACTGTGAAGCGCTATGTACATTAATGGCGCTATATAAATAAAGACATACAATACAATACAAAATTAGGTCAATCCTTGATGGAGAAGGATTTAGGAGTGCTTGTAGACAGCAGGCTCAACAAGAGTGCCCAAAGTCAAAAAAGATCTTATCTTGCATTAAATGGGGAATCAATGAAGGGACTCGAGCATAATTGTGCCATTGTATAAAGCATTAGTAATGCCACACCTTGAATATTGAGTAGTTTTGGGCACTACATATATACATGACATTATGGAACTAGAAAATAGTGCAGAGAAGAGCCATCAAATTAATAAAGCGGATGGATATTCTGACTTGTGAGGAGAGGCTAGCTAAATTACATTTGTTCACATTAGAAGAGAGGCGTCTAAGGCTGAGTTTATGGCGGCGACGTCGCTCAGGCGACTGCCGTGTGACATCAGAGTCACGTGAGCTGGTTCAGCCAAAGAGGATGAGCCAGCTCTGTGACGCGTCCGGCACACCACCGCATCTCCTCCACAATCTCCTGCAGCCAAGTGCACAGATAGTTGGGACTGCAGGAGTGTGTGCGGTTGCACACTTATTATAAGCTCTGCCCAAGAGGGGATATGAGAACTATATACAAATATATTCGGGGAAAATACAAGGAGCTTTCAAAAGAACTATTCATCCCAAGGGCAGTACAAAACGACACAGGGAAGTTCTTTCAGGTTGGAGGAAAGGAGATTTCACCAGCAACAAAGGAAAGGGTTCTTTACATTAACAGCAGTTAAAACGTGGAACTCATTAACCATGGAGACGCAGATACAATAGAGCTTTTTTTTTAAAAAAAAAAAAGAAAGTTGGACATCTTTTTAGAAAGGAAGGAAAGGCAGGGAGGGAGAAATCAGTTTGCCATATTGGAGTCGGGAAGGAATAAAAATGGTTTCCCTTAGGAGACATTGTTGGATAATGTTTTACTGGGATTTTGTATTTGCTTTCTTCTGGATCAATGTACTGTAAATACAAATATAGGATAAGCGTCCATTGTCCAAATTTAATGTAGGTTGAACTCGGACATATGTCTTTTTTCAACCTCATCTACTATGTAACCCATAAACCTCACGAGTGGCACACACATTGCAAACCAAAGGCAAAATGTCCATGCCACCAACACTTTCAGGCGCAAACAATAAGCTGCCTGTGATCGTAACGCTTTACAAAGCAAACCATCCAGCAATTTAGCCAATGGCAGGAACACACTACAGAGCTAACCATATAAGTTTGTTCCAGAAACGCCTTGCACACGAACTGCCAGCTAGTGGCACGAAGGCATTGTACAGCAAGCCATGCCACCACCTGCTTCAGTAGCTCATTTGCAAAGTAATGTGTTCCTGGCACCTTCACATAAATGTTAATCGTAGCAAAGTCCATCACATTATATTTGAAATCACACATAGAAATTCACATCACCTTTGTTAGAAAAATGTCACTTGGTGTCTCTGGAACTTTCCATCTCCACGTGGTTTCAATGCTGGAAGCTTTTGGCGGGTCAGACTGCTGGATGTTAATACTGGGTATAATGCGTGGCTCTGGGTCAGGCTGTGTATAACTTTCTTGAAGGTTGGATCTATGTGTATTGGTGTTATCAGCCATCGGTATATCTAAAATAACAATAAAATTAACTATACACCAACCCCAAATCCATGTATAAGCAGAACGGGTACATTTTACACCTGCCTTGTGATCAAAAACAAAAACAATGCAGGCATCCTCTGGAGCCATCTGGGACTAAAAAGGAATTTTCACAGTCAGACATACTTGCATACTTTAGACAGGACTGTGGCAGTGCAACAAGGAAGCACTGTAGTGCAGGAAGGTTGTGACGGTACAACAGAAGTGCAGGGAGAGAGTATGTTCAAGGAGGTTTCAAAAGGTGTCAAATCCATGAAAAGCAAAGAGTAAAAATAATGATAGGGCCATTTAATAAAAAATAAACAAGTCCTGATCTCAAAATCTACAGTAAGATCCTGGCAAACAGGCTAAACCCAATTCTCCCTAGACTCATCCATGTGGATCAAGTAGGATTTGTGTCCGGAAGACAGGCCTCCGACAACACCCGCAAAATAGTGCATATAATTGACCACGTGCATCTCTCTGATTCCAAAGCAATGATTCTGAGCCTGGATGCCGAAAAGGCGTTCGACAGAATCAAGTGGGCTTTCCTAGACCAGACCATGTTGAGGTTTGGATTCACTGGCCCATTCCTAGAAGGGGTGAGAGCCCTCTATCAAAACCCTACAGCATATGTTAAATTATCAGGGGGCTTCTCAGACCCAATAAAAATCAGGAACGGGACCAGACAAGGCTGCCCACTCTCCCTCCTGCTATTTGCCCTAACTATTGAGCCCCTAGCAGCGTCGATCAGAGAAGAACCCAGTATCAAGGGTATCCAAATCGGAGACAGAGAACACAAAATTTCGCTGTTCGCTGACGACGTAATTCTGACTCTCGCTGACCCTCACACATCCCTCCCCAACCTCCAAAGGCTTCTGGCCCAATTTGGTCTAGTCTCTGACTACAAAGTGAACATGGACAAGTCAGAGGCCTTGAATATATCCCTCCCTCCCCAGACATGGAAACTCATCCAAGCCAACTATAAATACCGGTGGAGCTCCACCCACATTACATATCTGGGGGTCAAAATCTCTAATTCTTACAATACCCTATATCAATATAACTACCCCCCCCTATTTAGTCAGATTAAAAAAGACCTAGAAGCCTGGAAAAATCACCAAATTTCATGGTTTGGGAGAGTGATCGCAGTAAAAATGAACGTCCTCCCAAGACTGTTGTATAACTTCCAAACCCTCCCAATCCCGGTCCCACAAGCAACGCTTAAAAATATGCAGTCACTACTCCTCCAATTTATTTGGAACGACAAGAGACCCAGGGTTCCTCGTTCAGTGATGCTCTCCCCAAGAACAAGAGGAGGTGTGGAGGTCCCCGACATAGCAAAATACTACATCGCAGCACAGCTAAAGCAGGCTGTAGTTCGGAATTGCGACCCGGCCTCAGCTTCTTGGCTAGAAATAGAGTCCCACTACGCCCGCCCCCTCTCCTTCCAGGTGGCAATGTGGACCACTGGCAGCAGCGGGGCCAGACCACCAAGGTTTGGTCTAGGAGCAATGAGATGCACGTGGGAAGTATGGCTTAAATGCAAAGGAAAGTATGGTCTGGTAGCATCCCCCTCACAGCTCACCCCCATCTTTCGGAACCCCAAATTCCCACCAGGGTGTTCCCCAAGTCAATTTGACCAATTTCAGAGTCACAATATTAGGATGGTGGCCGATCTACTGCAGAAAGACGAGATTGCTACTTACCAGGCGCTTAGAGACAAATTTGAGATCCGGGGATTCCACTTGTTTAAGTACCTACAAGTCCGCCACTTCCTTCTGTCTCTATGCCCAACCTCCAAATTTCCCCAACTAACTAGATTCGAATCTTTGTGTTCCAAAGGCATTTACCAAAAAGGTCTGATCTCCGAAATATATAAAGGAATGGAGCCACCTGCCACTCCACCGTTATATGCAAAGATGGTCAGAGGAACTAGGTCTACCAATAGACCTACAAGACTGGGAGGAGATCTGGGAGCAGGCCACTAAAACATCAATTTGCACAACAATAAAAGAAACCATCTACAAAATCCTATTTCAATGGTACCTGACTCCCGCTAGGCTGAGCCAAATCTACCCCGGCACAGTAGACCTGTGCTGGCGGGAATGTGGTCAAAAAGGGGGACATGGCCCACATTTGGTGGTCATGTCCGGAGATCCAGAAGTACTGGACCATGATCCAGACGCTTATACATGAGGTCTCGGGTCTATCCCTACCCCTGGATCCGCTGTCACTGGTGCTGAACAAACCCATAGAGGACCTACCTCTGCCAATGTCCAGACTAATAACGGCCATGCTGACGGCGGCTAGATGCTCCATAGCAGCCGCCTGGAAGCAGATAAAAGCCCCCTCGAGAACGACCGTAACTAGGAGAATCAATGCAGTTATGATAATGGACAAACTGACGGCCATGCTCCAAAAGAAAATGCCTCAATTCCTGAACACCTGGGATCCCTGGATAGGAAGATAGACCCAATTGTGCTAGGCCTCAGAGACACCCGGATCCCCCCCCCTAACCCCCGGGGGGGAGTGGTGGGGAGACGCCTGCGCGCATCTCCCCCCCCTCCATACACCTCCACCCCCTCCCTCCCCCTGTATGTCTCCACCCCCCCTCTTCTCTCCCCTCCCCTCTTTTCCTCCCACTAAAGGAAACGGAAAATGTTATTGGTCACTGATAGATTATAATAAACCTTGGTGTCATGGGCTCATGACACCCCTGTATGTACTGTATCTTCTGAAAGTGTCCAATAAAAAAATTGTTATAAAAAATAAAACAAGTCAACGATGCACAGCTGTATGTCTTGCAAAAACAGCATAGGGCAATAAACTGGCAAAACTAAAACGTGCAGCATTAAAGGAATGCAACAAAACCACATACCTTCATTTCTTTTGAGAGTGAGGCTTGAATCCCCTTTGCACAAAATGACAGATGATTGTGTTTGTACCTCTAAACTGTCTTCATTAGACTGCTGTGAGTAAGGGCTGCTATTCTTTGATATCTAGATAAAACAGAGAGCGAAGATAACATTTATTTTGCAAATACAGTTTAAGCATACATGAACACTCTGGTGCAAAAGATATTTATACTGCATATTCGTTAAAAGATGTAGTAATATTTAAGATCATCAGATTAGCAACAAAAAAACCCAGATGTTCTAGATATTACAGGAAACTGTGCCCCTTTCATTTCAGCAAGTCAATCCAGAAGTGATGTAGCAGAACAAGTCATTAGAACCAACAGGAACCACCATCAATGTGTCTCAAAATTCCTTCAAGATAAACAAAAAGTGTATCCTTTTTAGTCTTATTCCGGTCACTGAACTGAGGGAGTTCGGACAGCAAACATTTCCCCTTGACTTAGTAGATGCAATATGACCAAACAGCTATACATTTAGTGGCCTGCTTACTACAAAGGGACTAAATGTATCCACCGACACTATGGTTGAGTAAACGTAGGTAGGACAAAGAATTCATGTAAAATATTCATTTGATAACATAAGTTAACAGGACACGCAATATAAACAGTGTCTTATTATATTATGCAAGACTTTGTATAAATGGTAGTTCTAACCTTTATGTTTCCTAAGTTATGCGAGTCTTCATCCCTGGAATATTGTGGCTTAGACAAGGAAGGCAAGATTGGACGCATTTGCATAGCACTAAATGGTTGTCTTGAACAAAAGACACAAACAAAAAGGCATTAGACACTGGAATTGTTCAGTCTGGCAACACAAATAAGATTTTTTTTAAATTATGCATATATACACACCCGAGGAACCCTACTGGTCTGTTGCATAAAACGTGATTAACAAAAAGGGTGTCAATCAAGCAACCAGACTGGTTGATCTACCGCATGTAAGCCACACATACCAATGGTGTGTGCAACATCTGAGATCAAATGGTGGGTGGAATGTCCTTACCTAATCGTTATAACGTACTATACAGGCTGTAAATGTATTATGCACTGTAGAGATTAGCTAGAGGCATATGAGTGAGGCTAGAACCCAGATACAGCGCTTGCTGCTATTAGACACTCACGGATAGTACTATTTGGGAACCATTGATTACAATATGAATTTGATCTATGGGCATTTAACAGTCCTTAGCGTCCACTTACTGTCGTTTGAACCCCTCTTTTGCTAATTATCCTATATCATGAGTAGCGATAAACTTATTTAGTGATCACCAGAGTATTTTTTTAATTTCATGTTCTGCTATACATTTTGTACTAGCGATCACAGCACACGGCCGCTGCACTCCCAGTGATTATCCGCCCACTTGATGTTTGACAGGGTTATTTTAGCCATTTGCAGCAATATATTCAACTAGGTGCCAGTGGAGGTCAGTATGGGCAGCACTACCTATACTAACGGTCCACAACACGTTGATCCCTCGTTGCATTCAGCTTACCGGTTCATGCATTCCCTATACCGAACGATGAGACGGCTTTAGTCAGCATTCGGCTTGCTGCTCCCAGAAGCTCCCTGCCATTTTCATCTCATCTAGGGCTCCGTGACCATTATCCCTGTCATGGGATTCTCCCAGTGGTGGATGACATGACTGTAGTCGTGCTTTTAATGGCATTTCCTGGCACTGTAGCTATATGTCCCTACTGGTGGTAACCAGTTTTGTCGCATACTTAGTATTCACATCTTGAGATAAGTGCATATTGTCAGCACCTCTAATCCCATAATCTAAGTTTTGCCACTCAACCTTCAGGTACTGTAACCCTCTCATCACTCACTACACCAGCATTCCCATCAACCAGTGCTAACCTGATCGAGGCACAGCGTTATTCCTAGAGCTAATAATCTGTCCTATCACATTCTGTGTCTCATAGAATTAGTCCCATGTTTATGTACTCATTTTAATTATTGATTTATGTTTTAATCAGTCTTCATAAACATTACATTTTAGAATAGTGGTGTGCATACAGGTGGTTTTCTTTTGGGGGACATTGCTTTGCCCTCCACCTTTTTCTGCTGTATCATTATAATCACATATTGCACCCACTTATTTAATCAATTGTTTCCATTCCTCATCACTCAGGGCATGAAGTTGATCAATTTCAATTCTGTTTTTGAAACCACACATAGCAATGTTGCGTGCAACATCTGATAGATCAAATGTCGGGTGGCATATCCCTACCCAATAGTTATAACATTCTACACAAGTCCAATAGAATAAACAATACAATTATCTCCCCGTATTTTGCTCCATGCCAGCCTCCATACACACTTTATCCCTTTCTTCCCTTGCCAACAACACAGTATGGTTGTAGGAGGAAGGGGTCGGAAATACTGAGAGTACCGAGTGGGAAACAAAAATGAGGTTTTGCCTTGTTTTCAATCCAGGCTCAGCCCGTGAGCTAAATATTGTTTAGATTGCAGGTTCGAATGGTAAAAAAACCCACTGATTCACTCATCTCTATTTATAACATGTGTAGGTTGAAAGTTGGTTTATTTGTAGGATTTTAATGTGCATGTTAACCGATATAGTGCCTGAAGGCATTCCTTTGCAATGCATTGGAGTCCTCAGGCAAAGGGGTTAATTTATTTTCTGCCATAGGGTTTTGTAATAAAGTGTATTACATTACTCTACCGTAAAAAATGTATTTTTTTTTTTTTTAAATTGGCTTTTTTGCGTTCTGGAAATTGAGATACAACTTACTTTAAAATGTAGCCCTGAAATGCATTCATAGTCTAGGAATGTATGCAAATCGGATATAGCACTGAACCTGAATAGGGACTGACTTGCCTATTACAAGTGCATGCTTTCTTTTGCTGGTGCTAATCGTGCAAATATAAATCTTAAATGCTCGAGGCCTAGTATATTGTCAGAGAATACATCTTTATGTTCAACACAGTACTAGCTACATATATCTGTGGAAATAAGCCAAGTGGAGCTGTGAACTACAAAGAAAGGAGATTGTTTGTCGTTGAGGATCAGAGGTAAGTACTATATTTATTGTGGCACCTGCTCATACCATTAATTAGCAATTATGCACACGTTACTATAACAGATGCCTATTATTGATCCTACTTCTATTTGAATGTTAGAAAGTGACTGTTTTAAATAGCACATTTCCAGTTCTGTATAAATGGGAAAATCAAGTTAGGCAATAAAAGTCGATAGATGCACAATTGTGCAATAACTGGTTCATAATTTCTAAGAGACGATTAAAGTGCGATCTATGACAACTAGTAAAAGTACATACCTTTTGACAACACTTGAGGTGCTGGGAACTTCCCCATTTCTTCTTCTCACAAAGTCTGGAGAAGTTATCGACTGAATAGGAACTCTCCCAAATGTACAGGTCTGACAAAAGAAATGAATAAAAATGAAGCACAGCGTACGCGCATTTATTCAGATATAGCTTATTGAAGAATTACACAGCACATGCATTACCTTGTTGGGCAAGTTCACGAAAGGTTTCCTTCCAACATCATCACCTTCTTCAGGGGAACTAGACTTTTCTCTGCAAAGAGAATGTCACAGATGAAACTTCTAATATGGCAACTAAAATATGCAATACAGAAGATCAGAAAAATGTATAACTGCATTACCCAAAGGAAAATCTCATATTTAGAGAGAGCTCCCCCGAACTTTCACTTTCAGTCCCTTGGGAATTTCTCAGTGTACAGCTCTTATAACCAGTTGCATCCCGATTACTTTGAATTGATGACACTGTGAGAAGAAAAGCAAAATTAAAGAATTTGCTTATATTAAAATCAGAAATAGAATTACTTTGCTGCGACTGCAGAGTGTGTGTTCAGGATCCCATCATTTGACAAGCTCCTCTGCCAGTAACAGCATAGTACAAAAGGTGGCCAACTCCGGTCTTTAAGGGTCACCAACATGTCAGGTTTCCAAGATATCCCTGCTTCAGCACAGGTGGCTCAATCAGTCTTCGACTGAGACACGTGTGCTGAAAAAGAGATATCCTGACCTGGTGGTGGCCATTGAGGACTGGCGTTGACCACCCCTGGCATAGTACATGACTTTACAATTCATTTAACTACTGGATGATCGTCAAAACACAACATACAAGTAGCCGTAAACATACATGAGTAATCATTCACTAACCTGACAAATAGTCTTTATCTTCTTGGGAAATCAACCTCTGTTTCTTTAAGTGCAAGTTCTTCATAGCGATTTCCATCATTTCTGTTGGAACAGCACAGCAATCTGTTCCTTTCTGCAGAATCTGCTTACTCTTCTTAAAGTTACCTGGCAAAGGGAAAAATGCAAGGTCTTAGGCTTCCACAAAACTAAGCATGCACAATGTAGCACAATATTAACTCGTCTATTTTTTATATACAAAATGTTTTACCAGGAAGTAATACATTGAGTGTTAACTTTCGTTTTCAAGTATGTCCTGGACACAGAGTGATAATGTAATTATGTATTTGTACCATTTATCTGTTAAGTGAAAAGGGTTATACAGTACATTATATAAAAGACATTGCATTCACAGTTAAAGATAATATATACTATAGGCATATATAACCGTTACAGACCAGATTAAAATGTGAGACAGCTTTAGTTTTGAAAGAACTTAGACTGGTGGCGGCTGTGAGAGTTTCCGGTACATTGTTCCAGTTTTGGGGTGCACGGTAAGAGAAGGAGGAGCGGCCCGATACTTTGTTGAACCTTGGGACCATGAACAGTCTTTTGGAGTCAGATCTCAGATAAGTGCTGCATGTTGTAGGGGTGAGGAGCTTGTTCAGGTAGGCGGGTAGCTTGCCCAGAAAGAATTTGAAGGCAAGACAGGAAAGGTGAACTTTGTGCCTAGACTCAAGTGATGACCAATCTAGTTCTTTGAGCATTTCGCAACGATGTGTTGTAATTGCATTGAAGGACAAAGTGGCATATTGAGTTGTAGACGGTATCAAGTTTGCCATGGTGAGTGTGGGGCGCTCTGTCCCCATAGTCTATAATTGGCATCACCACCTGCTATGCGATACACTTTCTGACCAGCAGACTTCAAGAGGATTTGTTCCTATATAGTACACCTAGTTGGGCATAGGTTTTTGATATCAGGGTATCTATGTGCAATCCAAATGTTAAATGGGAGTCAAACCATAAGCCCAAATATTTGAAACTAGTAACAGGGGCTAGGATAGTATTAGAGTTGGTTCTGATTTGTAGCTCCTTCATTGGAAGCATTAGAAATTTAGCCTTGGTCCCAAATACCATTGTTACAGTCTTGTCAGTGTTTAAAAACAGTTTGATTTGGGAAATTCAAGTTTCAAGTCTCAAAAAGTCAGATTGAAGCACTTGTCCAAGGTCAGGGCTGTGCAAATAAGATTGTAGTATCCGCATACATGTGTATTGAGGCTCCCTTACAAGCTGTAGGAAGATCATTGATGAACAATGAGAAGAGTAGAGTCCCCAGAACAGAGCCTTGCGGGACACCACAGGTGATATCCAGGGGGTTGGAGTTAGAGCCTGAGATGGACACATGTTGGGATCTACCTGATAGGTAGGAATGAAACCAGTTTAAAGCATGTTTCCCTATTCCAGAGCTCTGGAGTTTGTTAAGCAAGATAACATGAACAACAGTATCAAAAGCCTTTGCAAAATCTATGAATATTGCACCAGTGAGTTGTCCCAGTTCCATCCCACACTGGATCTCATTGCAAACTTTTAGCAGGGTAGTTACGGAGGAGTGTTTGGGGCGAAAGCCAGATTGGAATTGGCTAGGGAAATTTGTCTTGGTCTAATAATTGCTTAATTGGGAGTGAACACATTTTTCCATGACTTTGGATAGTAGAAGAGAAGAGAGATTGGCCTGTAGTTTGATAGTGTTTTTGTCCCCACTTTTGAAGATTGGGACAACTCTGGCAGTTTTCCAGGTTTTAGGAATATGGCCTGAAGAAAAAATAGAGTTGATTAGGGAAGCAAGCGGTTTGGCAATGGCTGGGGCACCAAGTCGTAGGAACTTAGATTGCAGTAGGTCAGGTCCACATTGGCTGCATAGTTTTAATTTGAGAAGCGCTTGTGTAATCTCTTCAGATACTAGGACAAATTGAAAAAACTGTGGGCAGTGTTGGGAGAGGGTATGGGGGTACTCCCAGAATTAGGTTAATTTATGTAGTTCGGGTTGCGTTTCGCTAATGAGTTAGTAGCACACCCCACAAAGTATTCATTGAATGCATTTGCAATGTCAGTTGGATTTGCCAGGGTAATATCCTCCTTAATGATATTACATGGTTTTTGATGGCTAGAAGGCTGGAATATATTGTTGATAACTGCTGGATTTTATGTATTCTGGTGAAGATTGTCAGAGTAATATTGTGCTTTTGCATGCCTTGTGCACATATTCCGCAGGCATCTGTAGTTAAGATCCTTGGTAGTGCCAGTTACTTTGTAGCTTTTCCACAAGGCATCCCTGAAATGGTAGAGCACTATAAGGTCAGATGTAAACCATGGAAGGTGGGCCCCCCGTACTCTTATTCTGGGTAGTGGAGCATGGGTATCAGAGTTTTAAGAACTCTGCTTGGAAATAGTCGAGTGCAGAATCGGGGTTGGGAATTGTCGATTCTGTACTAGGGGCAGCTGGTAAGGTCAGACAGAAACTGTTGTGGGTTAACATTTTCAACATGTTGTAGTGAGGAGAACTTCAGGGCTTGATTGGGGTGGTCTGATTTTCCTTAAACAGTACAGTATTGCAAGGACACTGAAAATGTCAGGTAGGATGCCAGAGGATTGGATTCTGCTGGGACTAGGAGAAAATTCAGTCTAGCAAGGAATGGTTGTGAGACATAATAATAATAATAAAAATAATAATAATAGCATGTTTTTGAATAGCGCTGCTAGTTTTACGTAGCGCTTTAGAGACATTTTGCAGACACAGTCCCTGCCCCGTGGAGCTTACAATCTATGTTTTTGGTGCCTGAGGCACAGGGAGATAAAGCGACTTGCCCAAGGTCACCAGTAGCCGACTCCAGGAATTGAACCAGGTTCCCCTGGGAAATTAGTTGGATTAGGTTAAGTGACTTGAGTTGTATCTGGATTTTGTGGTTTTTAGAATCGAGAATTCAAGTCTAGAGAAATGTATGTGGTACTACAACAAGCATTTTAAGACTCAGTTAAGTGGTTCATAGCAGTCCAGTGACCGTGGTTGAATGAAATAAGAGCAACAGTGATAATAATAATAATATTATTATTATTATTATTATTATATAGACAAGACTTTGTAGCCTATAGTAAATTGGTAAAGGAACTACACAGATATAGTCAGTGATTTAAAGTGCCAGTTTTGAAGGTGTGTAAAATGTAACATCTACCTCCCCAAACTCATTTGTTTTATCCCCATAACCATTTTGTTTTTAAACTTTCTGTGCCCCCTATTTGAGAACAAAATAAAAAAAAAAATACATGTTACATTTCTTTTTAAATACAGTATGTCAGAGTATATGATGAACGCCAGGCACACCAGAGGCTTTAAGTACTTTTGTAATTTGATAGCCATAAAAAAAATTAAAAAAAAAAAAAAAAAAAAAAAAAAGGAAAGAAGGTGGTTACAGCAGCACTGCGTGGTTCATTACCTTGTGATAGCTCAAACTGGGCAAAAGCTGTATGCACAAAGGCAAATTTCTTGCAGTTTAATCTGGCGAGCTGAAACTGTTCACGTGCCTCCTCTGGGTCATGCATCCTGGAAAAAGGTTTTGAAAACAAATGACAGTTTTAATCACAAATTGCAGAGTAAATGAGTACTTCAGTATTAGGTGAAACATTTTTTTATTTGGACCAACAATAGATATTATAAGACAAGTTTGAGAGTTCTCGCTCTTCCACAGGTCGGCAATACTGATTTACAGAGGTTCCATGAGCTTATGTAAAAACCAAGATAACAATCGAAGGCAGAAGCTAAGAAGGGAGCGGGAGTAGGTGGTGTCATGATAATGTCATGAGGTAATAGGTATTTTAATCCCTATGGTGCTTAAGGGGTTAATGAGCTACAGTTTGCGTTTAAAATACAAATGTGTGGTGTCTTTTCAGAAATTTGGGGGTATTAAAAAAGGCCTCCATTGAAGTTGGGTATGAAAAGTACAAAGAGTGGGTTTATTGTATGTTGACACCTTTTTGCAGGTAGAGACAGATATGGGCAGTGTCTGGAGACTTGGGTGTAAAATATAGCCCCTGCGACAACGTTCTGTACACAGGAGGGCGAGCTTCAAAGCATTTCTTGGCAGGGGGTGTATGGATGGCCAGGGGCGTGGCTACAGAAGGTATCAAACAGTGACCTTTTTTAAATATGAGAATATCATGAGACGTCCTTTGCTGAACATGCTAAAAATTACGTGTGTATCCGTGGAATCGAGTCGCACATAATTATTTGAATAGCAGGTACTAAGAGACAGATAATATTTCACTTCATTTTCAGATTACACTGTTATATTTGGTCTCATTGTGTCCGCCAAGAGGGCCTGAATGCATTAATGTGTCTCACATGTAAGTATTACACAAGTGAAGTTATGAGTACATTTAGATATGGAAAGGGAGTTTTAAACGTCCTTTAGTGGGAGGTGTTTTACTCTGTTGTAAGACGGTCAATCTTACCACTGATTTACGACAGGGGCTGGGTTTAGGTTGTGTTCAATGGAAAAAAATGTATTTAAGTCTGGCAAGTATTATGAAAAATCAGATGTCCACAGAGGAGTATTTGAGACCAGATACGGGATATTTCATCGTCTCTTACCAGTGACCTCTCTGGGGGGGAAAAAAATCTATGGCATTTAGTAAAGTATAGGTTTCCTTTTTATGTTTTATACTTTTATTTTAAGAAGCTGTTCTGCCTTATATTTTAACTGTATGTGTTTTTGTAAAACATTTAATAAGTAATGCTTTGGGCTCCGAACGAACTGATTGCACGCTCTGGGAAGAATAATTACGATTCGGAAACATTTTTGCTACAACTGATTTTGGTGTGTTAAAATGCATAGTTTTTTTTTATACATTATAATAAACACAGACCTGAGGCCCTGGCAAATATTTTAGCCTGAGATTTGTTATCATATTTGCATACCCCAGGTGGTGACAGTGGATAGTTATGTTTTGCAATTGAGATGGGGTTAATATTAACTCACTGGTTCCTTGCAGAGGAGAAAGGGGGGTTGGCTAGAGTAGCTGTGTGTATTAACCCAGGTTGCATAGCTAAGTCACGTGCTCGCGACGGTGGTATATTGGGACAGCTTGAGGAGAGATACAACTCATTTGAGGGACCTTTGTGGAGGTGAAGAGTGGGGCAGCTTGTAGGTGTGTATTGATCCTTGATCCTGTAGAGGAGATATTGTCCATTCGACGGACTTTTGCAGAGGTGAAGAGTGGGTGCGCATGCAAGCATCGGTATTAACCCTTGTCCCGTATGCAGGTCGCGTGCTAGCTGGGTGTAGTACGTGACAAGTGGTATGATACGTTTTATAGGATAGACTAGTAGTTAAAAAAGTTACAAGCTTTCAAACCGCTCAGGGTCCTCTCCCTCCTAGCCACAAGAACTAATTTTCTGATTATCAACAATCCCAGCAGCATCCAAACTATAGAAGTAAAAAGTTCAAAACAAGCATTGGAAAACGCCACATTCACATACAGGTCTCACGTTATTTCTTTTTTTTTTTTTTATTACTTAAATTTTTATTGAGCATTTTTACATACAAAATAAGAACAAAACATATAACAGATAAAAAAAAGGGGGGTGGGGAGATGGGAGAGGGGAAGCATTGGTGAAAATATAGCATTGAACACAACAATTTAGTTACCACATGTATCACTCTGTTCCGAGTATTCTAATCTATATGTGGGGATATACCTGCATGGCGAAACCAAGGGGCCCAAATCTCAGAAAATCGCGAGGTAGAGCCGTTCAGATAGGCTGAGAGTTTTTCCATGTAAACTATATGCCAGATTTTATTATTTATTTGGTTTAAGGATGGGGGGGCAGGTTGTTTCCAATTTTTGGCAATTGTACACCGTGTGGCATTTAGCATTTGATTTTTCCGGGGAATGCTGGCTATTGGCTTGCCTAACAATATATATACTGGATCATGTGGGACAGTGATTTCTAGGATCTTGTGTATTAAGGTGAACACTTGGTCTCACGTTATTTCTAAAACATTTACAAAAACATCAGATTATCAAAGTAGGGTAAAAATAAATACTAATGAATAGAACACCAAACGATAATGCCATTCAGAGATCTCACACACACACACACACACACACACACACACACACACACACACACACTAACTAGAGAAAGGCAGGCACAGAATGGGGAGAGAGAGGCAGGCACAGAATGGGGAGAGAGAGGCAGGCACAGAATGGGGAGAGAGAGAGGCAGGCACAGAATGGGGAGAGAGAGGCAGGCACAGAATGGGGAGAGGCAGGCACAGAATGGGGAGAGAGAGGCAGGCACAGAATGGGGAGAGAGAGGCAGGCACAGAATGGGGAGAGAGAGGCAGGCACAGAATGGGGAGAGAGAGGCAGGCACAGAATGGGGAGAGAGAGGCAGGCACAGAATGGGGAGAGAGAGGCAGGCACAGAATGGGGAGAGAGAGGCAGGCACAGAATGGGGAGAGAGAGGCAGGCACAGAATGGGGAGAGAGAGGCAGGCACAGAATGGGGAGAGAGAGGCAGGCACAGAATGGGGAGAGGCTCATGAGCTGTAGACAGGGGAGGGAGGGCTAGTGGGCCGGCAGCGACAAGTCAGAGGGGGACGGGGAGCTCATTGTGCCTCCGCTGCGAGTAGCAGAAAGGGGTGGACGGATGGCTCGTGGTGCCTGCAGCCACACACCTGAAATCTGTGCGTCGCAGGGGGCCAGCACTTCAACCCGAGAGAGAGTCGCTGAGAGAGAGTCACCAAGAGAGTCAGAGAGAGAGACAGTGGTTCAAGCAGCTGGCTACCGCGCCTTTTGGTAAAATGCGGAAAGCTGCAGCACCCTTTTTTTTTACAGTACATCGATTAAGACGCATCCCTATTTCAGACATTTGAAAATGGGAAAAAGGGCATCTTAAAATCGAGGAAATACAGTATATATAAATTGTGTTGGCTCACAGTGAATGAGGGTGAAAAAATGCACCTACGTGTTTCTTGCACACTATCAAGGTTTCACACCCTAATAACGTGCTTGCACACAAAACTCGTAGGTGCGTTTTTTCAGCCTCATTCATTGTGAACACACACACACTTTGGAATATTTTTATTTTTAACTTGTGATTTTTGGCTGTGCTCCTGCATTACCATAAACTCTTCTGACTACTCATCGATGCACTGCACGCCCTGGAGTGACTGAATTACCCTAGCAGGTAATGGGCTTTAGCCTTGTATCATATTACCTTTTGCTGAATACTTATGACATTATCCCTTGTGGAGGAAAGTATTGTGGCCAATTATTGTATTCGTCAAGTGGACACTATTGGGTCCTTACCTCTCCTGGGTTACATACTATATGGACTGCCTTGTGGGATATTTGCATAGCACTCCCGACACTTATGGATTCAATATCACTACTTGGATAGAGGACACGTTTGATTTTTTGAGCACCATCTCTCAACCAATCACACCTAATGAGTACTCCTTTAGTTTGCACTATTGCAACAAGGATATTATTAATTTTATTCGATTAATCCCCAAATATTGCATGCAGTTTACTGAGCATCCCGCAACCAGTACAGTTTACCAACCAGGTCTGTGTACAGAGGCCACGTATTAGATTATTGTAGGGCCACAATGGATGAATAGATTTTCCTTGCTAACAATCTGTTTTCATTTCCGAATAATAATAATAATAAAATGACACTTACCCTTTCAGCTCAGCAAACCGCACTAGGATTTGAGCGTAGCTCTCATTGCGACTGTGTTTTTCTGCAGGTAGGGACCCAACAGCTTGGCTGTAATTGTCGATCAGTTTATTTAGCAGTATCCGGTCAGTCTGGGGCAGGCCTTTATCCTCTAGTTTTACAAGAGAACTCTGCCACTCCTCTGGAGTCTTCGCAGTCGTTAAATGGCCAATTATGCCAGAGTGCTCTTCAAAAAGACAGAATAGGTTTGTAGAATTTTCAAAAGCATTTTTAGCTATTATGTTAATTCAATGAACTGTAGGACTGTAGTAGTATATGTATATACATAACCTATTAATACATTTTTGGAACACCTTTGCCGACAGACACTAATGTATTTGAAACTGGACCAACAAAAATCAGCAATAATGGGTATTTATGAACATACATGAACTAATTTGCAAATATTAAAGTTTCAACAGTCAATAGGTTCTGTACAAAGTATTCAAAATACACCATTTGTTCAGTGTCCATATTCAGAACTCCAGTGGTTACATTTATGGTCATTTAAAGCTGCAGTTCAGTCTTTTTTTTTTATTATTTATTTTTTTACTTCAATAGTTGCATGTGGGCAATCTCTAATTACCTAAAAAAACGCATAGCTGCCGGTCAATTCGTTCTCAGTCTATTGATTGGCAAAGTTTGTCGACATCTTTAAATATGGGGAATGTAAATCGTTGCTATAGGAACAAGCATGCTTGCTAAAATAGAATACAAGAAAATTGGTCTTTCAAAGTTGTTTTTTTTAAACAGAAAATGCTAAAAGTATTTTTTCTTACTACAGAACTGATTTATTTAAAAAAAAACACATGCAGGATATTGGCTGAATTGCAGCTTTAAATTGTTTGTTTAGTAACAAAGGAGTGAGTAGGTGGAATGATACCTTTTATTGGAACAAATAGTTGATATGTTACAAGCTTTCAAACCTCTCTGGGTCCTTACATAGTTACATATTAGATGAGGTTGAAAAAAGACATGGGTCCATCAAGTTCAACCTATGCTAAATTTAGACACAGATACTTTATCCAATATCTATACTTATTGATCCAGAGGAAGGCAAACAAAAAACACCATTAAGGGGAAAAATTAATTCCTTCCCGACTCCAAGAATTGACAATCGGATTAATCCCTGGATCAACATCCTACCCATGTATACTTAGCTGGTATATCCCTGTATACCGTTCCCATCTAAAAAGATGTCCAACCTTTTTTGAACAAATCTATTGTATCTGCCATCACAGTCTCCATGGGTAATGAATTCCACATTTTAACTGCCCTTACTGTAAAGAACCCTTTCCTTTGTTGCTGGTGAAATTTCCTTTCCTCCAACCTTAAGGGATGGCCCCGAGTCCTTAGTACTGCCCGCGGGATGAATAGTTCTTTTGAATGCTCCTTGTATTGTCCCCGAATATATTTGTATATAGTTATCATATCCCCTCTTAGACGCCTCTATTCTAATGTAAATAAATCTAATTTATCTAGCCTCCTCCTCTCCTCATAAGTTCATCGGGTATGGCAAAATACAGAACAAATATATAATACACAATGTTTCTAAGAGGAATATTAGAAATTAAGTAAATATTTCTACCTGTTGTGTCAGATGACACCTTTGTAAAAGTTAGCTCATCTGTCCAATTATCGTCTGCTCCATATTTGGTTTTAAAACTTTTCACTCTGTCCAAGATGGAAGCGATTTTTAATTTCCTCTCGCTTATATCTTCATCATCCATTTTAGTAAAAAAGTCTACATTGAAAAAATGATAAAAAAGGAAGAACCATTAACACCGCAGTTTGTTATCACTTATTGGAGCAGAAAGTACTGAATTTCATACAGTTCTAAAAATCTACTTAAAAAATAAGGTAACAAGAACGTTTGCCACTTGTATCAGGGCTGTAATAATCCTCAGAAATCCAACTACTGACATTTGAATTTATTTTCATTTGTCACAGGAAGGACTAAATCTTTCACTTTCCCCTTGGCACACCTGTATAGCTCCTACACTGTATTTATGTATTAACAATATTAATGCCCATTTCACTTAGAGCAGGGGTGGGCAACCTATTTTTCAATGTAGCCACAGGTGTGGCGAATTAGAAGTCAAAATAGCAACACCATGCAAAAATTTAGTTATTTTGTTGCGCATGCAAAAATTTAAAACACAGTGTGAGTGTGTGTGTGTGTGTGTGTTCTTCAGTATTAGGTGATACCTTTTTTATTGGACTAACAATTTATGTCATAGGACAAGCTTTCGAGAGTTCTCCTCTCTTCTTCAGGTCGAGCAATACTGATATACAAAGGATTAAATGGCTAAAGCAGTGTAGAGAGAGGGGGAAAAAAACAACAGATATTTACTGTAGATAAGGTAGGGTGTTAAGTGTTTGAAGCCAGGGCACAGTGTCAAAGAAAGGTGGGGAGGGAAAGGGATGCTGGGGGGGGGGACAGAAAGTGTGGATAAGAATTGAGGCAAGCAGGATAATTACAAACAATTTTGATAGGGTGTGAAAAAACCGATGTCAGCATTAAGTCCTTTGGTTTTGGTGTCAAAGAGTCTTATCATTCTGAGTTCAAATGTTTTATGTCATAGGACTAGCCGAATACTGGCGAACTCATTTATTCTGCACTATCGCAACTGGACTAACACGGCTATTTTCTGATATAGATATAGATATATATATATATATATATACTGTAAATATTACTGTATGTTCATTTGCATGTCTTAGACAGGTCTGCAACCCTGTCTTTCCCCATTGTCACCCAGCATACAGCGCTTCCACTGCAGCAAGGGATTCTGGGAAATGACATGCAAATGAGCACTCAGTGCCACCTTTTGTCTCAAGCTCGTATTACACAAGCCAATCCTCAAGCCAATGCATGCTGTTTTAAACACAGCTTTTAGACAGAGGCTGGGATGAGATGCAAAGCCATTAAACCCACTCACAGACATGTTTCAACCTTGATGGGTATCATCAGTGTGAGGTTGGTCTTAATGGCTAGCAGGTTTGAGACTAGACTAGGTAATCACCACTGTCATTAAGGTTATGGTGGGTAAAAAAAAGTGACAAAAACCCTCCACAGTAAAGCATAAAGCAACTGTAAATATTACTGTATGTTCATTTGCATGTCTTAGACAGGTCTGCAACCCCGCCTTTCACCATTATCACACAGCACTTCCACTGCAGCAAGGGATTCTGGGAAATGGCATGCAAATGAGCACTCAGTGCCACCTTTTGTCTCAAGCTCGTATTACACAATATATATATATATATATATATAGCAGAAAATAGCCGTGTTAGTCCAGTTCCGATAGTGCAGAATAAATGAGTTCTCCAGTATTCGGTGATACCTTTTTTATTGGACTAACAATTTATGTCATAGGACAAGCTTTCGAGAGTTATCCTCTCTTCTTCAGGTCAGCAATACTGATATACAAATGAATCTATGGCTAAAACAGTGTGGAGAGAGGGAAAGAAAAAAAAACAGATATTTACTGTAGATAAGGTAGGGTGTCAAGTTTTTGATACACACACACACACACACACACGCACACGCACACGCACACGCACACGCACACACACACGCACACACACACGCACACACACACGCACACACACACGCACACGCAACCAGCGCTACCAAAATCAGCTGAGTGGAGGGGGGGGGGAGCAGGGGAAGTTTACCAGAGCAAACAAGGAGGGGAGACAGGACAGAGGGAACCAACAAATTGTTCAGTCAGGGAAATGGAGCAGCTTTCCCCCCCCGCAGTGCCCTGAAGGTGAGACAGGCAGATTGACAGCGGAGGGCTTCTCCGCATGGGGTCTGCATAGCTATGCAGAGCAGGAAACAGAACAGAGTTCTTGGAGGGGGAATATAGGGCTAGACTAGATCAGTATTAAATTCGCCACACTTAGCCTGCCAATTCGCCACGTGGCAAATGGCGATAGGGTTGCCCACCTCGGACTTAGAGTGTAGCATGCCTTTAATTAATGCAACAAAGCGCACACAATTACAGACAGCTACGATACTGAGGGAGACACTGAAGGACCTTTTTCCGCTAAACCCAGTTTGTAGGGATCGAAAAGGGAAGTACCATAGTCCATTTGGGGCGTGTGGGAACAAGTCTTGAGAAGAGGGTCAAAGCGTTGCCCCCCTTTCTTGCCCTAGCATTTTCTACCCCCTGTTGGTCATTTCCTTTAGCCCCTATTGCTATTTTTTCCTAGGTCTAGATTTTATATTTCTTTACAGCTCACAATATTTTTCTTTGTGGTCCAGCTACTGCTCTCTGGCTACCAGTGGTGGTGGATAAGTATCAGGTTTACTTTACATTTGTAGCTTTTTTGGTCCTATACCACCTTTTTATTATATTCTTAATACAGTTTACCTTGTTATATTTTCCACTGATTTTTATGCATTTATATAAAAAAAAATTTAATGTATATTTTTGTTTTGTACATTGCTTTTGTGTCTTTGGGATGGCAAACTACACACATCTGTATACAAGAAACCTACAGACAGATGCAGTTACCTCCACAACTCCAGCTTCCATCCCACTCATACAAAACAAGGTATCATACACAGCCAGGCTATAAGATACCACCACATATGCTCTGACACCGAAGACAGAAACCGGCATCTCACAACCCTGACCAAATCGTTCAGACAGAAGGGATACAAACCAAAGACCATTGCCATAACTATTACATCTGCACTAAAAAACCCACGAGAACACCTGCTACAATACAGACAGAAAGAACCTACCACACGCATATCACTAGTGGCCACATACAACCCTACCCTAGAGGGAATACGAAAAATAATCAAAAACCTGCAACCCATGCTGGAAGAGTATGTGACATTAAAAGATATCTTTCCCAAACCTCCCATTCTTGCGTTCCAGCAACCACCAAACCTCAAACAGAAATTAGTCAACAAAAAACTTCACAATGAACTTAGAGACACTGATAATGGCACAAAATCGTGCAACAACACACGTTGCAAACATATATGCCAAGATCCCACAGCCAGTTATAACAATGGAACACAATGTTAAAGGATCATACTGCTGCACATCCAGGAATGTGGTTTATATGATTCAATGCAACAAATGTGACCAAGGTTGCTACATTGGGGAAACCAGCCAAAAACTTCAAGGCAGAATGAATATGCACAGACACTATACTACACCACGAAGAAGGAAGATACTGCTCACCAGTGGGACATAATTTCTCACAACTAGATCATTCCATAAATTATTTAAAAATCAAAATCATGTCATCCTATGCCTCCCCCCTCCCCAGCATCCTCTTCCCCCTCTCTGCATGTACAGCCCCCATCCCCAATTCTCACCTTCCTTATCTCTGTTTTAACACCCTCCCAGTGCCTTCCCCACCCCACCTCATATACATCTCTCTGTTCTACATTCTTCCTTTTTTTTGTTCTTTTCCAATCCCTGTCTAAGGCCTCGTTCAGGGTGCCAGAGGCAGGAGTTGGAGGGAGGGCGTTCGGGAGGGCAGCAGTCTGCTGGGCGATGTGTGTTCATCCTCCCCAGCAGACTTTTTTCAGGAGTTGGAGGCGGGGAGGGGACGGGGCTACAGACGGCAGGTTAGGGATCCAAGTTGCAGTCTTGAAATCATTCTCAAGAATTATTTCATTGGCTGCCTAGGGCCTCGTTCAGGGTGCTGGCTTTGGAGGGAGGGCGTGCTGCCGTGCGTGCTGCCGTGAGAAACAAAGTAATCAATTTGAATACTGGTTGTCAGGGTAGCAACCGCCCTGTCTCCGAGGCCAGGAGTTGAAGCTGACTACAGTTTCAACAAACGAAAATTTCGTTTTTTGGAGCTGCAGCAGCGTCACTTTTGTATATCAGTATTGCTGGAGGAAGAGAGGAAAACTTTTGAAAGCTTGTCCTATGACAAGTTGTTAGTCCAAATAAAAAAAGGTATCACCTAATACTGAAGAACTAATTTATTCTGCACTATCGCAACTGGACTAACACGGCTAATACACACACACACACACACACACACACACACACGGTATTAACCCATCTAATTTAAATACCAACCTTAAAACTCACATCGCAAAAGAAGCATCCCAATAGCCACACTCAGTCACTCCTACTAACAATTGTGGCCCAGCACTACCATCGTCTGCACTGGTTCCCTCACCTGCTGTCTCTGGAAGGCCGCGTCCATGCTTAGCGCGTCGGAGCACACAAATGGACGTGCCTCAATGAGGACGGCCATAGAGCGTGTGACGGCGTCGCCGATTTTTCTCGAGACAATAATTTGATTGTGTTGCTCGACGGCCGGGTCACGTGAGCGGTTCGCCTAATGAGGGCGAACCAGCTCTGTGACGTCACTGACATGCATACGCGTTGCGCCATCCCCATGGCCACAAATTGCCTCTGCGGCAGGCATGCGCGCACCTAGCATGGCTTCAGCCTCCCAACATACCACTTAGATTGTAAGCTCCCCAGGGCAGGGATTTCCTTTACTATTGTCTGATTTTGCTGCGCTTATTGTATTATAATAATTGCCTGTACTGTATTGTCTTTGTAAAGAGCTGAATACACTGTTGGCTCTGTATAAATAAAGATCTACATACATATCCTCCACTCTAAGGCTGGGGACATTGTGCCTTTGCCCGTGCGGAGGCGTGCACGGCCATGTCACCCGATTAAAGTGGGTGAGATTTTCAGCTATGGTACGCGCGCTGTCCGTGGGCATGTGCCAGTGTCATCACAGAGCTGGTTTGTCCTCATCGGGCAAACCGCTCAAGTGACAGGCCTGTCACGCCAAAAAATAAGTTTCAACTGATTTCTTGCGCGATGCGTGGCCCCTCCCGCTTCCGCGCGCACACAAACACTGCCTTAAGGCAGTCTGTTCGCTCAGCGTGCGGACGCATCCACACAGTCTGCGGTACCATGGCCCCAGCCTTACTAGAAAAGCGGTTAACTGACTTGTAATGGCTTTCCCAGCGGTTATTCTCCACCTCAGGCCAATGGAGGCAGCACAGAACAGGTTCCCCAGATGTGTCAGGTGCGATCAAGTCCTGAGCCAGAGGCTGGGCTTTTACCTGACGGCACCAAGACACGCAGCCCTGGTACTGAGCTCGGCCCAAAGTGCAGCACACACATTATTACCAGCGGCCCAGCACACAACATGATATAATTACACACAACTATGTGTGACTGTGTTACATAACATGATAACACGCAGTGATCTACAGCAGGCCTTCACATAATAAACACGCACCTTTCTCCTCCCGCGGCCGTTACTCCTCGGTCACGCGGCTCCTGGTCCTGTCACGCGCCCCGGAGGGTGGTGACTCTGCTCAGAACGTCGGTTGACACAAAGCAGGTTTTCAGGGCGCTACACGAGCTCACACCCCGCGCGCCGTTCTGCGCTCCACAATATCCAGGTTTAAAATTCGCTACATCCAAGATGCTCGGGTGTTGATTGGCTGGCTGATTGCTGTAGACAGGAAGTGGTCATGGGGCCAAGCGTGCGGAAGACGTCACAGAGTATGTCTCACCGTGCGGCCATTTTGAGTCAGGGCAACATCTTGTTCTCGTTTATTGGACGTTGAAAGGAAGGGGATGGGTTGCAATGGGTGGGGATATCTGACACTCCTTTATACTAACAAAGGCGGCCTACATTGTAGCTCCGTTTGTACATTAATGGGGCAGTACTTTTTAACCTTTTAAACAAGTTATCAATGCAATTGACTTTCTTGGAAAGGCTCAGTCTGAGTCTCAGGAGGAGGGAGAGAGAATGGGTGGGGGGAGGGAGAGAGAATGGGTGGGGGGAGGGAGAGAGAATGGGTGGGGGGAGGGAGAGAGAATGGGTGGGGGGAGGGAGAGAGAATGGGTGGGGGGAGGGAGGGAGGGAGAGAGAATGGGTGGGGGGAGGGAGGGAGGGAGAGAGAATGGGTGGGGGGAGGGAGGGAGGGAGAGAGAATGGGTGGGGGGAGGGAGGGAGAGAGAATGGGTGGGGGGAGGGAAGGAGGGAGAGAGAATGGGTGGGGGGAGGGAGAGAGAATGGGTGGGGGAGGGAGAGAATGGGTGGGGGGGAGGGAGAGAGAATGGGTGGGGGGGGAGGGAGGGAGAGAGCATGGGTGGGTGGGGGGAGGAGGGAGAGAGAAGGGGGGGGGAGGGAGAGAGAAGGGGTGGGTGGGGGGAGGGAGGGAGAATAGGTGGGGGGAGGGAGAATAGGTGGGGGGAGGGAGGGAGAATGGGTGGGGGGGAGGGAGGGAGAATGGGTGGGGGGGAGGGAGGGAGAATGGGTGGGGGGGAGGGAGGGAGAATGGGTGGGGGGGAGGGAGGGAGAATGGGTGGGGGGAGAGAGAGAATGGGTGGGGGGAGGGAGGGAGAGAGAAGGGGTGGGTGGGGGGGGAGGGAGGGAGAGAGGAGGGGTGGGTGGGGGGGGAGGGAGGGAGAGAGAAGGGGTGGGGTGGGGGGAGGGAGGGAGAATGGGTGGGGACAAGGAGGGAGAGAGAGAGAATGGGTGGGGAGGGAGAGAGAGAGAATGGGTGGGGAGAGGGAGGGAGAGAGAATGGGTGGGGAGAGGGAGGGGGTGGGAATGGGTGGGGAGAGGGAGGGGGAGAGAATGGGTGGGGAGAGGGAGGGGGGGAGAGAATGGGTGGGGAGAGGGAGGGGGGGAGAGAATGGGTGGGGAGAGGGAGGGGGGGAGAGAATGGGTGGGGAGAGGGAGGGGGGAGAGAATGGGTGGGGAGAGGGAGGGGGGGAGAGAATGGGTGGGGAGAGGGAGGGGGGAGAGAATGGGTGGGGAGAGGGAGGGGGGGAGAGAATGGGTGGGGAGAGGGAGGGGGGGAGAGAATGG
The DNA here is from genome assembly GCF_040206685.1 of Ascaphus truei. Taxonomy (NCBI): domain Eukaryota; kingdom Metazoa; phylum Chordata; class Amphibia; order Anura; family Ascaphidae; genus Ascaphus; species Ascaphus truei. The sequence continues at coordinate 319,636,659 of NC_134486.1, forward strand.
GTGGGGAGAGGGAGGGGGGGAGAGAATGGGTGGGGAGAGGGAGGGGGGGAGAGAATGGGTGGGGAGAGGGAGGGGGGGAGAGAATGGGTGGGGAGAGGGAGGGGGGGAGAGAATGGGTGGGGAGAGGGAGGGGGGGAGAGAATGGGTGGGGAGAGGGAGGGGGGGAGAGAATGGGTGGGGAGAGGGAGGGGGGGGAGAATGGGTGGGGAGAGGGAGGGGGGGGGAGAATGGGTGGGGAGAGGGAGGGGGGGGAGAATGGGTGGGGAGAGGGAGGGGGGGAGAATGGGTGGGGAGAGGGAGGGGGGGAGAATGGGTGGGGAGAGGGAGGGGGGGAGAATGGGCGGGGAGAGGGAGGGGGGGAGAATGGGTGGGAGAGGGAGAATGGGTGGGGAGAGGGAGAGAGAATGGGTGGGGGGGGGAGGGAGAGAGCATGGGTGGGGGGAGGGAGGGACAATGGGTGGGGGGAGGGGGAGAGAGAATGGAGGGGGATGGGGGAGTGAGAATGGAGGGGGAGGGGGATGGGGGAGTGAGAATGGAGGGGGAGGGGGGAGAGAGAATGGGGAAGAGGGAAAGAGAATGGAGGGGGAGATAGATTGGGGGGAGGAGGGAGAGAGAGAATGAGGGGGAGAGAATGGGGGGGAAGGGGGAGAGAATGGGGGGGTGAGAATGGGGGGAGGGGGGGAGAGAATAGGGGGGAGGGAAGGAGAGAATGGGGGAGAGGGAGAGAGTAGGGGAGGGAGAATGGAGGGAGAATGGGGGGAGAGGGAGAGAGAAAGGGGAGAGGGAGAGAGAGAATGGAGTGGAGGGGGAGGTAGAGAGAGAATGGAGGGGGAGGGGGGAGAGAGAATGGGGAAGAGGGAAAGAGAATGGAGGGGGAGGGGGGAGAGAGAATGGAGGGGGAGGGGGAGAGAGAATGGGGAAGAGGGAAAGAGAATGGGGGAGGGAGAGAGAGAATGGAGGGGGAGATAGATTGGGGGAGGGGAGAGAGATTGGGGGGGGAGGGGCGAGTGAATGGGGGAGGAGGGAGAGAGAATGGGGAGGAGTTGGAGTCAAATAGAATGGGGAGTGAGAGAAAGGGTAATGGGGAGTGAGAGACAGAGCGAGTGAGAGAATGGGGGGAGGAGGGGAGTGAGAGAATGGGGGGAGGAGGGGAGTGAGAGAATAGGGAGAGGAAGGGGGAGTGAAATCAAATGGACAAGGGGGAGTGAGAATGGGGGAGGAGGGAGGGTGAGAGAATGTAGGGAGGAGTGGGGAGAGAGATTGGATGAGGGAGTGAGAATGGGGTAGGGTTGGTGAGAGAGGAGGGGGAGTGAGAGAGAATGGAGGAGGGGAAGTAACAGAGAATGGGGGGTGAGAATAGGGGTAGAAGAGGCAGACAGAATGAGGAGTGAGAATGGAGAGAGGATAGGGTTTGCCAGGTGGCTTCTCCAAAAATACTGGACTCAATGGTGAAAGGTGCGTCAGGTCATACATGTCCAGTATTACAGTACCTCTCATTTTTTACTGGACAGAGTATCCAAATACAGGACAGTCCAGTTCAATACTGGACACCTGGCAACCCTAAGAGAGGAGGATGTGAGAATGGGGGAGGGTGGGTGTGAGAATGTGGGAGGGGGGGGGGGGACAATGGGAAGAGAGAATAGGGGAGGACAGGGAGAAAATGAGGGGGGAAGAGAGGAAGGGGGGGCGCAGTTGGTGGAACTTGCCCCGGTGGTGCAAAAATACCTAGTCCCTCCTCTGATCAGGGTGCTGCATTGATATTACTGTATAACCATATTTTTTACAGGCTGACATACCTGAGGTGTCTTTGCAAAGCATTACCCTACTGAGGGATCCCCTGACCCAGGCAAAAAGGTGCAGCTCCGGTCAACCCCGACAAGAGCATTGGATGACAGTATATTATGGGTGCTACCTGCCTTTGCTTTCCCTCAGTCAGGCTATCTTTGCTAATACGTACAGTTATATTATGTGTGTCTGTCTTACCCTTCTAACATGGGCATTTTGTCCAAGCAGCACACTATGCAGATGTTTTTTCTCCCTTTGAAGCTCTAAACACTCACCGTGTGCTTAGTGGACATTGCCTGGGATCCACGCACCAGATTGCTTTGGAACTCTTGCACCTGTCTCAAGCACATAATTTAGGATATATATATATATATATATATATACACACACACACACACACACACACACACACACACACACACACACAGTGGTCGACAAATCACCAAAAAATCTACTCGCCGAACAAAAAAATCTACTCGCCACCTAGTACCACACATGTGCTGCTTGGGCCAATAGGAGCTCGCCACGATGTTAAATCCACTCGCCCGGGGCGTGCAAATGTATAGGTTTGTCGAACACTGTATATATATATATATATATATATATATATATATATATATATATATATATATATATATATATATATATATATATATATATATATATATATATATATATATATATATATATATATATATATATATATATATATATATATATATATATATATCATTACAGTGTTTCCTACAGTGCCTTTATTCCAGAAGTTGATGCCCAATCAGAGTATACCATCATGATGATAGCATACACTACAGACCACCAGGCGGAGCTCTGCCCCATTGCAGCACAGGAATGGTGCTTTGTCAGAGCTAGGCTTCTTCGTACAGCACAGGTATACCTCGCACCATGTGTCTGAGTTATCCCTGACCTCTTTGTCAGTCGGTCATATCGTGTAGCAGCATCCCTTAGTACTTTGATCCAGTTGACTGCTGTTTCTTATTGTTTTTGTTCGTGCACTGCTTTGTTCTTTCACTTGTGGCTTCTTTCCATAGACAAGTCTGATTGCAGGGTGCTTTTGTAGCCTGTGCAGGCTAGGGCTGTTTACTGTGGTTGCCTAGCAACCATAGCAGAGATGAGGGGCAGCTGTTTAGCCCACGCTTTTTTGATTCAAAGTATTGGGAAAGGGACATAAATGTTTCTGTACGTTCATTGTATGTATGTCTTGAAAAAGGATCCAGAGTTCAGAGAGCTGAAACATTGATATACTGCTCTAATAAAACTTTTAATTTTATTTATTTCAAGACTTGGTGTGCCTGCTTCTCATTATATATGTGTAGCCCTTTTTCTGACGCTCCCCAAAGAGACTACTGGTCACTGTATACAACCTGCGGCTCCAGGAGATCTGAGCCTCCGCTAGCTGGGAGCCTGGGGTAACACTTATACACTTACTTAGCGCAGCGCCTCCACTTACCCAGGATCCCCGTGATGTAAGATTCCCCTGGGCAAGAAACATACAACACCTTATGATTGTAACTGGTTTTACTATAATAATGCACGGTAGCAATAACACAACATATACACTTATACTCTAACGGTATAACCTTAGTGGCTCGGCCACTCTCATCAGGAGCAATGTCTCTGCCCCCTCACCGCGTGTCCCACACACCGTGTCCATGTATAGTAATATTGGTATAGGCTCAGTTCTTTAGCCACTCAGTGTCCCTAAAGAGTTTAGCCTAAGGCGGGATCAGCGCCTGTTGACCGGTGTTGGTGCACTTGATGCTATAATACCTTCCGGTCAAGGCGGTGACCGGCAACAACTTCACAAAGGGTCAGACGAATCAGCGGCCTGCCTCCTGGGTCTCAATGTCCAGCCGTCTGGTCCCAAACGACTCGCCACAACTGCAACTCTGCACCTTCGTCCCTAGCTGTCTACTCAGTAAGGGGTGATGCTCGCTACCACTATAGGCCGTCCCTGCAGCACAGCAACCTATGGTGACTTCAGGGAATACTCCTAGGGCCAGCGGGGTAGAACTGTCCTATGCAGGCGGGTCACTGACCCCCTGCACCCACACTACCTCTCCCTTCAACTCCCAGATCCCTTCTCACTAGCTTCTCCCTAACCTGCAGCAACCCACTGCATTAACTGTACCTGCAGCAAACGCACTGCAACCAACCTGGTACCTGCAGCTACACTGCACACACACTGTGCATTCTTGTCAGCGCACACAGCACTGACAGCTGTGCCACTGACAAGACTACACACTCCACCCACACCTAAGGGCAGCGTCCCTAACCTAGGGGCTGTCCCTCAGTACCTACCCACTACCCTAACAGGGAATGGGGCCTGCCTGGGACCTGGGGATCTACCTTACCTGGTGTAGGAGCCACTTGCTCCCTACAACCTCCTTCCCCTTCCTGCTTCCAGCTCCAACTGCCGTTGCCCTAAGCCCGCAAAATTTATCAATTCCCCTGTCTGTGAATCCTGGCCTCTCATTGGCCACTTGCAGACACCTGGGGTGCTGGGCCCTAAGCCTCCTGGGAACTGTAGTCCCGCAGAGGCTGCAAATCCATTGGGGCCGCGTGCGCACTTGTCCTGCGCATGCGCGAGTCCCTGATGGCCGCCGCAACTCCCTGGCTGTTCCCGCGCATGCGCGATCACGCGCACGCTCGCGCACGCTCGTGCAACCTGTCATGGCGGCCCCCGCTAGCCGGGAGCGCCGCCAAGACTCCGGGGACTCGGAGTGCTCCCTGCTCCGGCCCCCACCCTCCCATTGTGCAGGCGGGTCCGTCGCTGCCTCCGGCGGCACCCGCGACCACTCAGCACTTAGTGAGGGGGGTCTCTGGGGCTGAAATGAGACCGGGGCTACATATGTAACCCATGTTCCCCCCCCAAGGGAAAAATCACTGCGATTACCTTGTGATGGTGATACCTGTTTGTTCACAGGAAAGCCCTGGGTGTCCGTCGGTGGTAGTGGGGATGTACAAAACAGGCTTTAGGGGTCTCTCTCAGTTCTTCACTCGGTGCAGCACCACAATTCCCCGCAGGCCCCAACAGAGCTGGGTGCAGTCCTTGCAGTAAAGCTCTCTGGTACTCCCCCTGATTAACTGCACTCTCAGGCAGGAGTATATAAAACAGGAACAGTCTTTATTCTTACAGCACACAGCATACAACGGTACACTTCTTCTTGGGTCCCTAGCTCCCTTATTCCCTGGTGGAATAAGGGGTAGTTGCCCCACTCCCCGCTAAACAGCAAGAACCGTGTCTAGTTCATATGATGGACATACCCTTCAAACATGGGGTCCCACCACGACAATACCTTCCCCACATTTGCATTACACTCAGACATATTAGATTCAGAGGTTGCTCAAGAAAGTGACCCTGACCTGTCCGACCTTTCTGACTCTTCTTTGAAGAAAGCCAGGTACTCATCCATCCCTCCGCCAGCAGGACCACCATCAAACCCACCCCAGTTTCTACAGTCCTGGGAGGATTTAGCTACATCCTGATTGTCCTGTGCAATGTCTGGGAAGACCTTAAGCTCCGCAAGGTCTCTGCGTGTGTTAGTCCTGGTATGTCTACCAAGTCATGTTACTGCAAGAACCTTATGGTTATCAGGGTCCATAGGGGCCTTGCACCCTTGGCACCATCGTAGTGCCACTGTAAAGACAGATCAGTCGGGGCCTTACTCACCGGAGAGGGTATAGCAATGTCTTCCTCTGCCCCGGCGGTCGCCTCCTCGGTGACCACATTCGGTCGCACCGGAACGATGTTGGTAGCTGCGGTGCGGAAAGAACTACTGGCTGGTACCTTTCCGATGGATCCCTCTGTTGGAACCTGGGAAGGAAGCTCATCTTCACCGCTCCGTTGATCCTTGGCATCCGCGTGGTTCTCCCGGCCGGGAGCTGGCACGTCCGATGCCACCCCTTGAGGAACTGCCAAGGCCTTGGCGCTCCTCCGTTCCGGATACACCATCGCTTTCGATGACATCATCCTTACGGGACTCCGCTCCTATTCGCTCGAGGGTAAGCGTCTCCAGGGCCGCCGCACTTGAGTGACACTCTGGCCGGAGCATCACAATGGAGCGCCTCACTTCACTGTCGTCCGACGTTGCTTGGGACTCGCCTCCAGGGGGAAAGGACCGGGACTGGCGGCTTGCAGGCAGCGGTCCCGCTCCCACGCCACCAGCTGAAGTGCCTCAGCCTCCTTCTGGGTGGTCACCTTACTGGGTAAGTTCTTTTTAGATATTGGGACAGGAACGCACGGGTTCCTTAGACAGAGAGTCCGCTCCTGAAGTTGCAGTCCCATTCATCCGCCTCTGTAGGTAGGCCGCGTCCTTCCTCTGGGCCGGCATGGTGGGCGCAACACCTTAGGCTTTAGATGGGGAGTACTATACCGCTGGCACTTGGATGCCATGCTCACCTCTCTGCCCGGAAATCACAGCCGGGGCAGATGCAGTGTAGAAAGCTCTCCCCTTTCACTTGCACTACCAGGAAGGCATACAACAAAATACAAAGAAGCCCAGTGCTACTTCCAATATGACAAAAATACACAGTGAAATACCTATATATTCTCTCGAAAAAGGGTAATTTAGTTTAACCCTTTGGCCAAAGCGTCGTAAGCCTGCTGCCACTTTGAAGGCATGACCATTAGCAGGTCCTAAAACTACCTGAGTTAAAATTCTTATTTACCTCTATAATTAGAAGAAGAATGATCACAGTTGATCTGTCGTAACCCAGCAAAATGAAACTGACCTGCCAACTTGTAAAGTGGGGAAGTGCAATCTTTATCACTGTGTCTTTGACCTGTGTCTGCAAAATGTCTCTGTAAAGCACTATGTAAAACTAGTAGCGCTATACAAGAACATGCTATTATTATTAATTATTATTATTAAGGCAAAACATACAAAAACAAACAAAATAAAGGCCTACTCCACTTTGGAGAATAACTAAACCTTTACTACAGCCCATTCTAACAGGGTGGGTAGCTAAGCTGGTTACCATCCTAAACATACATACATACATACATACATACATACATACATACAGGTAGTCCTCGCTATCCAACGTTTCACTTTACAACGAATAGCATATCCAATGCAACCCTACGGGCAGTTTTTCGACGCCAGAATGCATTATCTGACACTCACCACCACTGATTAACATGGGACTCGCTTTACAACGGTTTCACTATCCAACGCTACTCCCAGAACGGATTCCGTTGGATAACCGAAGACTGCGTGTGTGTTTCTGTGTGTGTATGTGTGTGTATGTATATAAATAGTCTGAGGACTGTGTAATTATCTTTTTATATAAAAAGACTTGCCCAAAATATAAATATATTGTAATCTCTTTAACAAACACACATATTATGGATATTTGACATGCATTTTTGAGCACTGACATAGGAGCCTGCATGCTCTGATTTTTTTCTGATGTAGAAGGAGACAGAGTCTCATCGAGCTCACCCCCTCGCTGGCCTCAGCGTTGCGGCATCGCTCATGATGTCACTGCGTCACTCCCGGCAGATGGTCCCGGATGCAGGAAACAGCGAGAGAAGCTTCATAGCCAGTGCCCTTCTCTAAATGTCTCCAAAGTACAGAATCATTAAGGAGAATATGCCAGTGTTTAAAAGCGATATCTTTCATTTTAAAATTTTAAAATTGAACTCTGGTATATTCTCCTTAATGATCCTGTACTCAGGATGAATCTTTCTAAACATCCTAATGTTATTTTTTAAAAGGTGCCAGATTTGAAGAGTAAATTGGCACCTAGCACCTTAAGATCTATTAAGATTTCTAATGCAAACAATTGGCTCAGCAAACCAAAAGGTTTTTTTTGGATGCCTTTCATATAAAGCTTGCACTTATAGTTCCAGTGAAAAAATTACGTTTGTATCCAAAGTATCAGGCAAATTCATTGAAATAGAACAGAAGATTAATTGCAGAATGGATCATGTGGTATACCTGTTGGAGTGTCCCTGTGGGTTACAATATGTGGGTAGGACCACTAGGCACAAACGCGGCACAAAAGGGAGCACAAGAAGGTCCAGAAACTGAAACAAGTAACTGTGGCCCAAGCAAAGAAGTTCATAGTGCTTCACAATGCAATAAAAATGTGGAAGCAAGCTCAGAGAAAGCAAAGCATGCAGATAAATTCCCTGAGAAGAGACTTGCAAGACGCACTTAAAAAATTACAGTCCTACAAGGACAAGTATTGACCCTGACTAAGCGTCAGTATCCCACAGCCTCAAAAACCCATGAAGACAAGGGTACAGTGAGAGCTGGGAATAACGCTCATCTGAAAGTCAAGGTTGCAAAATTTTAACCACCTAAACAAGCACTAGCAAAACCTTCAGCCACCCAACAGGCAACAAAAGAAGGTACACATGCTGAAGCAAAACCAGAAGACTCCTTAGCTGATGAAGCTGAAAAGATAGGACATTCTCTGGAAGTGGGTGTGGAATTGCAAATTAACCCCAAAGAGGCTGAACTAGCAACCCCATTGAGTGGAAAAAGGGCAGAGACAGCTTCAGGAGCGGAAAACTTAAAGGGCGGTTTTTAAACGCTCTGCAACTGCTGCCATACAGTATGCCTACAATAAGACAAGCACCCAACGTGAGGGAAATCTCATGACCGCGCACGTAGCAAAAAGACTATACTTAGAAAAAGTCCTCCTCGAGCGACTGAGGAGTGCTGATTTCAAGCACCTTCGGGAGGAGACACGAATAAACTGGAGAAAGGGCTCCAAACCCAGCAGGACTGAGGGTTCTCTTCCTCCATCCACTCTCATTCAAGTCACAGAGATATCTAGAATGAGAGTGGAAGGATGGGCTTTGGCCGTGGCAAGTCCAAGCTTCCCACAAACAGGGGAGGTATGTAACAGGGGAGTTATCCCTGTTCAGGTAATGTGCCTCTAATCCAGCAGTGTGGTGGTTAACTGCTGGTAGTCAATTAACAAACACCACCTGCCTGATTAGATGGCTTAGAAAAGCCTGTCTTTTGAGACAGGAAGTGAGACTCCTTAGCTCACACCTGAGCTGAACTTGGAGACAAACAGTCTTGAGCCCTGCCAGAAGAAACGGCACAGCTGCTTTCAAGACACAGGGGAAACGTCTAAACCTGAATGCTGACACACCCTGAGGAAAAGGGAGCTGAACTAGGGACAGAGACGATTTTCCCTCCAAACCACAAGGAACAGATAAGACTTTCATTTATGAGACTTTCTATATCTGCTTATTTAATTCTATATGTTTGGGGCTGGGAGACATGCTTATCTAAGGGTGTTGTGATCTGCATAGTATTTCACTAGAAATACTCCCAAGTGAATAGAAGCTTTGTTTACCCCTTGTTTGGATGGTTTCCTGATGTTAAGGAAACAGTGCAATAAAAGGCTTATTTAATTTCACTATAATCAGTCTCCCTTGCATACCTCTGTGAGTGTCCGCCTACAGCCTTTCTATTTTACCTTGTGTGTGTTCATTGTTTGGGTCCTGTGAGGGGCTCCTCCCACTACTTTGGGATCCCTCTCAGGTGGAGGTGCTGCACCAAAGTTGTAAGTATACCGCCCCAGGCTCTCCGTGGCGGAGGCTTAGGCCCCTTTACCAACAGGTAAAGGGGCAACACCAGTAGCCATCTTGTTTAGGGGGAAACAGGGCTACACATGTCATTTCCCAGAATCCCTTGCTGCAGTGGAAGCACTGTGTGCTGGGTGATAATGGTGAAAGGCAGGGTTGCAAACCTGCCTAAGACATGCAAATGAGCATACAGTAATATTTCCATTTGCTATATGCTTTACTGTGGAGGGTTTTTATCACTTTTTTTACCCACCATAATGTAACTGTGTGTGTCTATATATATATATATATATATATATATATATATATATAGAGATAGATAGATAGATTGATGTAGCCGGGCTCCCCAGACTCACCCTAATGTTATATGTGGGGAGGATAGGGAAGGTTGCGGCAGTGCAGGGAGCGCTCCGGCGTACCGGTGGCTCCGCAGTATCAGGGCGCCGCCATGTTGGATGCTCGCGCAGGCGCAACAGGTGATGGAGGTGGCTAGGGAGTAGAGGTCGCGCATGCGCGGCCACAGGTTGCAAAGCCTGCAAAGGAGGGACGGCTCCTATAGGGTTGAGCATACGGGACTACAAGTCCCAGCAGGCACAGTGAGACCATGTGATGCCAGGAAGCCTATAGGGTGGCCAGGATATCGGGAGGAAGGTTAAAGGGTTGCACAGGGGGAGCTGGAGGAGAGGGAGCTCTATGTGTAGGGAGGCCAACAGCCCCTTCACTAGGCCTTATTCCCCGGCCCAGTTAGGCTCTGAGTCCCTGTACAGTGGAGCGGATGTAGGGACCGGCCCCAGTAAGGTTGCAGTTCCCCTTTACTGTGCATCGGACAATTTTAAGTACAGAGACAGTTGGTTATCTGGTCCAGAGGTTTGGGCTCAAACCTCCGCTGCCGCCGCAGTAGCGGCCTCCGGGTGGGATCGCCCGGAAGGTAGTTCCAGTACTCAACCGTCGTCTGATCCTTTGTGAAGCTCCTTGGCAGGCCCGGGCATTGGAGTGCTCGGCAGGTAACCATCAACAAGTGCACCAACTATACCACATATCTATACAGGACATAGTGGCTGCGCAGTCACACCTATACACATCTCACTTGAGGGTGGGGAATCACTAAGTGTGGGTACTGGACACGGGGTGGGATCACCCGGTGAAGGGGGTGGCGTCCTGCGAGACGCAGTAGTTAGTGTCTCCTCTAGGGAGGGACACCTGTTGACATATATGAAGCTTATGGTTGCGATAGTAAAGTCATTGATTATTTTACATGCTGTGTGTGTGGAGTGATATAATTGTCCTGCGAGGAACCACTCCCCCTCTGGTGGGAGCCATCGCAGGTGGAGGCGCTGCACCAAGTAAGAGGTTGTCCATATTCATACGCGTGCCCCCGTGGCAGGTTATACAGCATTGGTAGCGGACTGTATTCACTAGGAAACAGGGCTACATATATATAAATTAATTCAAAAATGCAAGTGTTTAATTAGTCAAAATTGCTTGTGTTCTGATTATTTCAGAGGAGACGAGAAGCAGTGGCTCAGTGAGTAAAGACTGTCTGGCACTGAGTTTCAATTCCCGGTGTTGGTTCCTTGTGACCTTGGGCAAGTCAGTTTATCTCACTGTGCCTCAGGCACCAAAAACATAGATTGTAAGCTCCATGGGGCAGGGACCTGTGCCTGCAAAATGTCTCTGTAAAGCGCTACGTAAAACTAGCAGCGCTATACAAGAACAGGCTATTATTATTATCCCTTGATTGTACTCTCCACCGTTACAGAGGAACTAAAGTGTACCTGCCTCCATGTGCCCAATGTTGGAGGGGCAGAATACGTGCTAATATTCCATGTGTATGCAGTGACTCTGATTCGATCCCCAGGAGTAAAGAGATTTTGCAAAACAAATAGATAGCAAGCCCCCCACGCCCACATCGTCATGTATCTCGGGAGCACTAGCTTTGTTTCCACAGGCGCCTGTGTGCATTGCACCAAACCCTTCCCTGCAGCAATGCCCGTGCACTCACTGCTAGCCGCGCTCTCCCAGCCCTGCGTGGGTTAACGTTCTACAGGCCACGCCCACACGCATGACCACCAAAGCCGTGCAGGCAACACCCCTCGCTTTGTGATTGGCAGCTCAGGTAGCAGGCGGCTGAGGGGCAAAGCGAGCTTTGGCTGCGGCTGTATCCACGGCAACCGCGTCACGTGGGCGAGCCGGGCGCGCGGCTGTCAGTTGGCTGGGAGGTGGCGCAGTTTCCCTCCTCCATAATCTGCATAGTGCCCCGTTATCCAGCTCTCCGCAAGCGCTATGTCCCGCTCGGCTGCCTGACCCCCGCCGGGTACCGATCCCGAGCAGTGCGCGGCACCCTCCCGAGGGTTTAGGGTGGGGGTGAGGTCTCCCGAGGGTTTAGGGTGGGGGTGAGGTATCCCGAGGGTTTAGGGTGGGGGTGAGGTATCCCGAGGGTTTAGGGTGGGGGTGGGGGTGAGGTATCCCGAGGGTTTAGGGTGGGGGTGGGGGTGAGGTATCCCGAGGGTTTAGGGTGGGGGTGAGGTCTCCCTCCTTCCCTCCGGTGGGTGTCTATTTGGTGCCGGGGCTACCCGGGCAGAGGCAGCAGGATGATGGGCGCTGTGTCCGAGATCATCAACGACACCCTGCGTCTGTACAGCTGGAGCCTGAGCATCGCAGGTAACCGAGAGACCAAGTGACTCCGAGAGACCGAGCGTCTCGTGTGAGAGACCGTGCGTCTCGTGTGTGAGAGAGAGACCGTGCGTCTCGTGAGAGAGAGAGAGACCGTGCGTCTCGTGTGAGAGAGAGAGACCGTGCGTCTCGTGAGAGAGAGAGAGAGAGAGACCGTGCGTCTCGTGAGAGAGAGAGAGAGAGAGACCGTGCGTCTCGTGAGAGAGAGAGAGAGAGACCGTGCGTCTCGTGTGAGAGAGAGAGAGAGACCGTGCGTCTCGTGTGAGAGAGAGACCGTGCGTCTCGTGTGTGAGAGAGAGAGAGACCGTGCGTCTCGTGTGAGAGAGAGAGAGACCGTGCGTCTCGTGTGAGAGAGAGAGAGACCGTGCGTCTCGTGTGAGAGAGACTGTGCGTCTCGTGTGAGAGAGACCGTGCGTCTCTCGTGTGAGAGAGAGACCGTGCGTCTCTCGTGTGAGAGAGAGAGAGACCGTGCGTCTCTCGTGTGAGAGAGAGAGAGACCGTGCGTCTCTCGTGTGAGAGAGAGAGAGACCGTGCGTCTCTCGTGTGAGAGAGAGACCGTGCGTCTCTCGTGTGAGAGAGAGAGAGACCGTGCGTCTCGGGTGAGAGAGAGAGACCGTGCGTCTCGTGTGAGAGAGAGACCGTGCGTCTGGTGTGAGAGAGAGAGACCGTGCGTCTGGTGTGAGAGAGAGAGACCGTGCGTCTGGTGTGAGAGAGAGAGACCGTGCGTCTGGTGTGAGAGAGAGAGAGACCGTGCGTCTGGTGTGAGAGAGAGAGAGACCGTGCGTCTGGTGTGAGAGAGACAGAGAGACCGTGCGTCTGGTGTGAGAGAGAGCCCGTGCGTCTGGTGTGAGAGAGAGAGAGACCGTGCGTCTGGTGTGAGAGAGAGAGAGACCGTGCGTCTGGTGTGAGAGAGAGAGAGACCGTGCGTCTGGTGTGAGAGAGAGAGAGACCGTGCGTCTGGTGTGAGAGAGAGAGAGACCGTGCGTCTGGTGTGAGAGAGAGAGACCGTGCGTCTGGTGTGAGAGAGAGAGAACGTGCGTCTCTGACAAAACAGTGACATAAGACAAAAGACGTTTCAGTTAAAATGCTCGTGCTCGGAACACAGACTTTCTTTTTGGTGTGACACAATGAGCATCTCGAGTGTGTGTGAGGACACCCGGCACCTTGAGTAGTGTGAAACTCCATCACCTCGAGTGTGTTAGGCCTCGGCCAGGGTGGCGCTGAGCGGGCGGGCTCGCTCACGCTAGCCGCTATGAAACACATTGAGGCAATGTGTGTGGCCAGCGTGAGCGAGTGCCTGCTTATGCTCGGCGCTTAAATGCTTGCAGAGCAAGCAAATTTGAATGTGCTGCCCGCAAGCGCGTCACGTGACATCGTGGCTGCACCCCAAGGCGAGCGCGCACTTAGCCGGCCACAACTCGGCTAGCAGCGCACGAGCGCCAGCACGCCCGCTCCCTGCCTGGCTGCAGCCTAAGGCTTAGGCGCTGACCTGTGCTGAGGCGCGCTGCTGCTCGGCACTGAGCACCTGCAGCCGCAATGAGAGCGGCTTTAGCAGGGGTTCGCGCACGCCTGCGGAAGCGTGTGTCTTAACAAATGTTACGTTTCAGAGCTCGCCGGAGCGCAGGGCTGGTCACGTGAGCGGTTCGCCCAATGAGGGCGAACCAGCTCTGTGACGTCACTGGCCCACCCCCAGACACGCCCACGGACGGCGCGCGCTCTAAGGCCATGGAAAGCACCGCTTTCCCTGAGCCTCAGCACACCTCCGCACGGGCGAAGTGTCTATGGACTAAGCCTTAGTCTTGTGTGTGCGAGAGACACTGAGCATCGTGTGTGCGCGAGACACTGAGCATCGTGTGTGCGCGAGACACTGAGCATCGTGTGTGCGCGAGACACTGAGCATCGTGTGTTCGCGAGACACTGAGCATCGTGTGTGCGCGAGACACTGAGCATCGTGTGTGCGCGAGACACTGAGCATCGTGTGTGCGCGAGACACTGAGCATCGTGTGTGCGCGAGACACTGAGCATCGTGTGTGCGCGAGACACTGAGCATCGTGTGTGCGCGAGACACTGAGCATCGTGTGTGCGCGAGACACTGAGCATCGTGTGTGCGCGAGACACTGAGCATCGTGTGTGCGCGAGACACTGAGCATCGTGTGTGCGCGAGACACTGAGCATCGTGTGTGCGCGAGACACTGAGCATCGTGTGTGCGCGAGACACTGAGCATCGTGTGTGCGCGAGACACTGAGCATCGTGTGTGCGCGAGACACTGAGCATCTCGTGTGTGTATGTGTGACACTGAGCATCTCGTGTGTGTATGTGTGACACTGAGCATCTCGTGTGTGTGTATGTGTGACACTGAGAATCTCGTGTGTGTATGTGTGACACTGAGCATCTCGTGTGTGTGTATGTGTGACACTGAGAATCTCGTGTGTGTATGTGTGACACTGAGAATCTCGTGTGTGTATGTGTGACACTGAGCATCTCGTGTGTGTATGTGTGACACTGAGCATCTCGTGTGTGTATGTGTGACACTGACCAACTCTCGTGTGTGTGTGAGAGACACTGAGCATCTCGTGTGTGTATTTGTGACACTGAGCATCTCGTGTGTGTATTTGTGTGAGACACTGAGCATCTCTCTTGTGTGTGTGTGTGTGTGTGTGTGTGTGACACTGAGCTTGTGTGTGTGTGTGTGTGTGACACTGAGCTTGTGTGTGTGTGTGTGTGTGTGACACTGAGCTTGTGTGTGTGTGAGTGAGTGAGACACTGAGCATCTCTCGTGTGTGTGTGTGTGTGAGACACTGAGCAACTTGTGTGTGTGTGTGTGTGTGTGTGTGTGTGAGACACTGAGCATCTCTCGTGTGTGTGTGTGTGTGTGTCTGTGTGTGTGAGACACTGAGCATCTCTCGTGTGTGTGTGAGACACTGAGCATCTCTCGTGTGTGTGTGTGTGTGTGTGTGTGTGTGTGTGTGTGTGAGACACTGAGCATCTCTCGTGTGAGACACTGAGCATCTCTCGTGTGTGTGTGTGAGACACTGAGCATCTCTCGTGTGTGTGTGTGACACCTGGCATCTCGTGTGAGACACTGAGCATCGTGTGTGTGAGACAGTGAGCATTGTGTGTGTGTATGTGTGTGTGTGCATGAGACACTGATCATCGTGTGTCTGTCTGTAATGTGTGAGACACTGAGCATTGTGTGTGTGTGTAAGTGTGTAAAACCCACCTCCTTAACAAAGAATATGAGTAGCTCCATGGCTGATAATATACACCTCATACATCGACCTTGGCCCCTTGCAGACGCACTTACCAGAACGTCCTCCTACCGTCTCTGTACGTTCTTCCTACTTAACAATTAGATTGTAAGCTCTTCGGGGCAGGGATTCTTTTTTCATAAGTGTTACTTTTATGTCTGAAGCACTTCTTCCCATTATGTGATATTTGTATTATTTGTTATTTATATGATTTATGTCGCGTGTATTACTGCTGTGAAGCACTATGTACGTTAATGGCCCTATGTAAATCAAGATTTTATTTATTTATAAAATGTTTTACCAGGAAGTAATACATTGAGAGTTACCTCTCGGTTTCAAGTATGTCCTGGGCATAGCGTTATGATGACAAATACATAGTTACATTAAACAGGGTTATACATTATATATGTAGGGCATGTCCCTATGCTCCAGTTGATAAGGTAGATCCCTGGCTTTCTGAATGGTACTGGCCTGCGGGAAATGGTGAGGCTACCATTGGTACTCTGGATTAGGTTATTGCCTCAGCTCATGTGGGGCTGAGCACATGTCTCTCTCCCAGCCGGGAGGAGATGAGGAAAGCTCCTACCCCATGAAGGGATAGGCTCGAACTCTCTCTCACAGTGACTCAAGGTCTCCCCTAAGGGGCTGAACTTCAATCTATAATGTAGCTACTTCCTTCCTGAGGCTCAAGGACAGAGGACCTAGTATCTGCACCACCATTGGCTATTCACAGATCATGTCTCGTGTCACTCAGGAAGTCAGCATGAGGAGGGGGAAAACCCTATAGAATAGCCAGTATCTGTATCTTACTAGAACTTACGTGACCGGGAAGGATGAGAGATAGCTGGACCATGGCTATTCTCTCCCCTAGGTGAAACATCCAACGTTCTCGCTTGGATCCAATGTGGTTGCATCCATCCACCTGGTTTCTGGAAACAAATACAGGTTACAGCAGGTATACAAATGACCTTATACCGTACCGTACACAGACTACCAACCCTTATCATCCACTGATAACAGTGATGATAATTATATAACTATTCCTCCAACGAGAAGATACAAGAAAACCCTCACATAATGTTTAGGGCCCGGCTTCTTGACCACCCTCCCATAGAATAACTTGATCCAGATACCTTAGGAGGCCCCTTGCGCTTTCTAACCTCTGCTCTGTCTTTGAAAATACATGTGCCCACGAGCATTCTTCCATTACAGAACGAACCCTGTCATCCCTAATAAATCTGTCATCACTGGTTTTGGCCTTAAGATTTTCAAGAACTGCTAACCTCAACCACTCGTAACGGTGTTGATCTATCTCCATAATGGGTTCAGGTACATACGGAAAGGTGCATCAGTGAGATTGGCGGTATCTATTAAAGATGGCTCGGTCATCTCTACTTAACCTTTGGATTTTATGGCCATGTCCCTGACCAGGTAATACGCAGAACTGAGGTTCACTTAACTCAACCTCCTGGTAGAATATGGAGGGACCTTTGGGGGTTCTTACTCACAAATTTCTCACCCATTCTCTTACGAAGGGCTTCTGCTATCTCTTCCTGGGATAGACCTTACTCCCATCAGTGATCCACAATAGAACCATTTACCAATAGGAGTCTCGTTCTATTTAGACTAGGGGCATTACCCTTGAACATCGGGTCCCACCAATTAAGGGGTTCCCTGTACTCGTGGACTACTGCAGGGGTGAGCAAACTTTTTATGCCGAGCCCCCCTTTTCATCCATAAAATTTCTCGGGGCCCCCCCTGCCTGACGTAATCAAAATCACATGAAAAAAAAAAACAAACCCTTTATTAAACGGTATACAATATAAATCCAAATATGTTTAAATACTTACATATTTCAACAGCTCGCGCTTGCAAAATTAGGCTGCGTCCACGCTGCCGCTGAGAGCGGTGACATCACCAACTCTCCAAGCATGAGCGCAGGGTGTCCTGCATAATTTTGCAAGCGTGGATCGGGGCTATTTGTGTGTGTGTTTGTGTGTGGCTGTGTGTGTTTATTGACTGCTGCTGAGCGCACTTCAAAGTCAATTTTGTTTGTCTCCCCAAGCGCCAAGCTTGGGAGAGCGTATGTGCACAAAGGCAATCCTTTGGGGGGGCATTCATTCACCTCTTTTGCTACCTCCCTTCCCTCTCCCCCCCCCCTTTTTTTTTTCTTCCTTCCCCTCCATGCTTTTTGTCTTGCTATCCCCATTGTCATCCACACTCCTACCTACAGTATTATTTATTTTTTTCCGTTTTCAATGTTGTGTTTTCACTTTTTTTTATTATTATTTCTGTACATTCATAGTGTGATTGATTTAGTGGCAGCCGACCCTTTCACTTGCAGAGGATCGCAGCGAAGCAGGTTGCCAGCGGAGGAGAGCAGGAACACAGCGCTATTGCAGGGCAGACACCGAAGGAGGGGCGTTTGACTTCACCGTGCTCGGGCGTGCTCCTCCCCGTACCTCCGAAGCCCCTGCGCGTGCGCTCACACACCATCCCGTGGCCGCCACCTGCACTATCCTGTTCAGCCACCCGCACACATCTTCGGCTGCCCGCCCGTGCACATCTTCTTGGCCGCCCCTTGCGCACAGCTTTTGCGTCCTCCCGCGCACAGCGTCTGCCGGCCCGTGCACCAGTTTTCGTCGCGCGCCGCCTGCGCCCCCTAAATAATCATGCGCCTCATTGCCCCCCTAGTTTGCGCACCACTGCATTACAACACACTCAATCAATCACCACATACACACACACACACCACATACACTCAATCAATCACCACACACACACACACTCAATCCCCCCCCCCACACACACACTCAATCGCCCCCCCCCCCCACACCCCCCACACACACACTCAATCTCCCCCCACACCCCCCCCACACACACTCAATCCCCCCACACACACACTCAATCCCCCCCCACACACCCCACACACTCAATCCCCACACACACCCCACACACTCAATCCCCACACACAGACCCCACACACTCAATCCCCACACACACACCCCACACACACACCCCACACACTCAATCCCCACACACACACACTCAATCCCCACACACACACACTCAATCCACACACACACACACTCAATCCACACACACACACTCAATCCACACACACACTCAATCCACACACACACTCAATCCACACACACACTCAATCCACACACACACACACTCAATCCACACACACACACACTCAAGCCACACACACACACACACACACACACACACACACACACACACACACACACACACACACACAATCCACACACACACACACACAATCCACACACACACACTCAATCAATCCCCACACACAATCCACACACACACACACACTCAATCAATCCCCACACTCAATCCCCACACACACTCAATCCCCCCACACACTCCATCCCCCCACACACTCCATCCCCCCACACACTCCATCCCCCACACACTCCACCCCCCCACACACTCCATCCCCCCACACACTCCATCCCCCCACACACTCCATCCCCCACACACTCCATCCCCCCACACACTCCATCCCCCCACACACTCCATCCCCCCACATACTCCATCCCCCCACATACTCCATCCCCCCACACACTCCATCCCCCCACACACTCCATCCCCCCACACACTCCATCCCCCCACACTCCATCCCCCCACACACTCCTTCCCCCCACACACTCCATCCCCCCACACACTCCATCCCCCCACACACTCCATCCCCCCACACACAACCCCCCCCACACACACACTCAATCCCCCCCCACACACACACACACTCAATCCCCCCCCCACAAACACAAACTCAATCCCCCACACACACACAATCCACCCCCCCACACACAATCCCCCCCACACACAATCCCCCCCCCCACACACAATCCCCCCCCACACACAATCCCCCCCCCCACACACACACAATCCCCCCCCCCCCCACACACACACAACCCCCCCCCCACACACACACACAATCCCCCCCCACACACACACACAATCCCCCCCCCCACACACACACAATCCCCCCCCACACACACACTCAATCCCCCCCACACACTCAATCCCCCCCACACACTCAATCCCCCCCCCCACACACACACACACAATCCCCCACACACGCACACAATCCCCCCCCCCCACACACACAATCCCCCCCCCACACACACAATCCCCCCCCCCACACACACAATCCCCCCCCACACACACAATCCCCCCCACACACACAATCCCCCCCCCACATACACAATCCCCCCCCCACACACACTATCCCCCCCACACACACTATCCCCCCCACACACACAATCCCCACCCACACACACAATCCCCACCCACACACACAATCCCCCCCCCCACACACACAATCCCCCCCCCCACACACACAATCCCCCCCCCACACACACACAATCCCCCCCCCCCCACACACACAATCCCCCCCCCCACACACACAATCCCCCCCCACACACACACAATCCCCCCCCACACACACAACCCCCCCCCCACACACACAATCCCCCCACACACACACAAACTCAATCCCCACACACACAACCCCCCCCCCCCACACACACACACCCAACCCCCCCCCACACAGACAATCCCCCCACACACACACAATCACAATCCCCCCCACACACACTCACTCAACCCCCCCCCCCCCCCACACACACACAATCCCCCCCACACACACAAACTCAATACACACACACTTTCACCTGGGGGGGCCACATGCTCCGATCCCCCAACCCCCCATGCTGCTGAAAACTGGTGCGGGAAGCAGACAGGAAGAGAAGGAGGGGCTGTGTGTGTGCAGAGAGAAGCACCGCCCCCTCTGCAAGACACAGACACATAGAAGCAGCAGCACAGAGCTTCTGGCCGCCCGTGCACAGCTCTGCCCGCCCCCAGGTTTCACTGCAAGCAGCCCGCACCCTACATAATCTTGCGCCCCCCCCAAGGGGGAGCGCCCCCCAGTTTGCGCACCGCTGGACTACTGGACCTTGTGTCCATCTGGGAGGACACACCAGAAGTAGCAGATCTCTGAGATAGGGATGAGTCCCTAAATGACTTAAACAAATTGGGAGACCTTTTCACAGGAATGCGGCTCGAATAGGGTATTTCACCCTCAGAACCAAATGACCACCCATCCTTCCCATCAAAGTCCCAGTCCCTCAAGTTCATGGACATACCCGGAGACAATTTATCATAAGGGAACTCAGTAAGCAACTCAGTAAGCACAAAAGTAGCAGCATCATGGACAGAGATACTGTGGTTTGGAATCAAGGGTATGGGCCCAGGAAGATACAGTTGGTGTCGCTCAGGATTGGCCTTCCCTTTACCTCTAGCGGATGGTGTTGGGCTAGGTGCAGGGGCTGGTGGCAATATTGGTGAAGGGGCAGGGACAACTGGGGCGGTGAGTTGGGCCTAGTAGTGTCCATGACCTGTCCATGAGTAGTACCTTTTTAGGTCGGCTACGACCTCTAGGGGATGGTACAAGGGTCTTGTGGAAGTATCCACGCCGACTACTTCCCCAGGTCGGGGTCTGTAGTGGAACAGGGGCAGAAGAGTATGTGCTGGCACTCTTTCCGGTGGGTAGCAAAGGAGGTTCCGCATCCGAGATGGCGACCATCTTTGTGACATCATCGGTAAGGGCCAAGCTCGCGAGATTCTCAGGCAAGCACATGCTCAGCGCCGGCAGTGACGTCACTTCCAGTTGCACCGGAAGTGCCTCACCCCGCGGCACGGAAAACAAGGCTCCGCCAGGTTCTTCCTCCAGCAAGGCCGCACCGGACTCCTGTTGGGTAGAAAGAGATGTTGGAGATAGATGTCATCAGTCTTGGTCTTGTCCTCGGCGGTCGGGTCTTGGGCAACGCCGACATCCTCATCCGGTGCGGGGCTCCTCCGGATCTCCAGCAGCACCATGGCCTTCAAGACGGACGTCGCTGTCTCCAGACTCAGCCGCTGGACGCAGGTATGCAACACTTTACTCTCTGCAGACGTCTCGGGACTGTCTTCTCCATCGAACGTAGATGATGGTAAGGACTCATCCTCGGGGCCGTGATGTCGGGGTGTCCGGCACCCCTTGGCAGTAATCGGCAGGAAGCAGGCCTGCACCACCAAAGGAGATGCACCCAACACCCCCTGGGCAGTCGACTCACCCGCCAGACAAGCTGACATTGGTTCCAGTCCTGGAACCGTTGGCGTCGGTACCGCTGGGGTCATCTTGACTACAGGAACGTTGGGAGCTTGGTGTTAAGGTACTAGGGTACACGGACCCATAGGACGCCCAGCCAGGTATACGTTGCCACGCGCCACTTCCCAGGACAGCAGGGCCTGATCGGAGGCCGTCAGAGGGGGAGTGTGGAATGCAGGGGGCATTACCAGCTGGTGTAGCAGTACGATCGCTCGGTAGTATCGCATCTGCCGGTGGCACGGGATTGGCAGGCCACAGGTATTGGATTCCACAATTTAGGCATCGTGCCATTGTACTGACCTCTCCCCCAGGTAGTCTGCAGTGAGGGCACACGCATCGGACTGTCTCCCATAGACTGTAGCCACCAGGAAGCCTCCTGGTAAGGAATAGTTTGGACGGTCTAACTCTGACATGATTTTTTTTTTCAGAGGTAGAGGAGGGAGACACGGTAGAAAAGCAGAGGACTAGCAGGCAGCTCTTAACTTCTCCACAAAAGTGAAGCTACACCTGGGTGTGGCAAGCTCCTCCCATGGTTTGAAACAGTCCTGTATGGTCACAAGACATTGTTCCTCTCCTAGGTGGAACTCAAAAGTAGGGTAGGACAGACCAAGCAGTGACCAGGCTCCGAATGTGCCAGTCACGATGAGAGGTGTGGCTACACTTTGCCGCTGAAAGGGTTGCAACTTGTTACAAACTTTTTGCAGAAAGGATTGCCTACTTCTTTGCAACCCATGCGGTTCCACAGTTTTGGCGGGAGCGCCATCTTGACTTCGCCTCGTACTCCATTTTGGGAGCACTACAACAGAGCTAGAATACAAATACACGGGGTCCCCAGTGATGCATCAGGGCCCGCTACTTTTACTCTTTTTGGACCTGTAGGAAAGTCCAGAACTGTTAAGGTGCACAAGGTCCCTCACGGTTCACTGTAAGGGGCCCGTCCCTTGTAGAACAGATGGGTAACGCGCTCCCGGGATAATTTTCTCACCGGGAAAGCCCCCAGAAGCACAGTACGTTGTGCATGGTGCACGGGATCCCCAGAGCCTGATAGGTCCCGTCCCAGAAACACAATTGTTTGTGTGTTGGTACCCAAGGGTCCTCACGGTATACTGTAAGGGCCCTGGCCCATGTTCATGATAATGATGAAGGGTAACACGCTCCCCGTACCATACCCTCGGGGTGCGCCCCAACTTGCACAGTTCATTGTACACAGGGGTCCTCATGGTACGTGGCAAGGGTTGTCCTGTCCCTGTCTTGACTGATGAATGGTATCACGTTCCCCGGTAGCATACTCTCGGGGTGCACCCCAACAAAGTCTGGTAAGTCTAGGCAACCCCCTCCCCGGTGACGCCTCGGGGAGAGACCCCCCCCTTCCTTGGCATGGAATGGGTGCCCGGGGTCCCTGGGGTAGTATCAGGGGCCCGGCCCTCTTCTCTTTGAATTACTGCCAGCTACCAGTGCAAAGTCTCTTCAGCAGTGATTCCCAACCGGGGCTCCGCGGAACCCTGGGGCTCCGTGGAGCAGTCCCAGGGGTTCCGTCTGGCTGCCGGCACTCACTGCTGCCCCTGGCTCTCCCCCCTCCGCTCTCCTCCTTCCCTCCCTCCTCTCCTAGGAGTGCGCGTGCAGTCCTCGCTGCCTCCTGCCTGTGAGCTGAGAGGGGAGGGTGATCTGTGCTGTCGGCTTCTTCTGTAACATTTTCATGTGAGCTACGGGAGGTGGTGGGGGGGAAGAGATGCTGCTTCTTCTGCTCAACGTTGCTTGTGTGTGTGTGTGTGTTTGTGTGTCAGACAGTGTGTGTTTGTGTGGGAGAGGGGAGGGAGAGGAAGAGAGGAGGGAGAGGGAGGGGGGGGGGAGGAGGGGGAGAGAGAGAGAGAGAGTTGGGGAGGGGAGAGAGAGGAGGGGGGGAGAAATGTGTTGGGGAGTGGTAGAGATAGAAAGGAAGGGGGGAGAGGAGAGGGAGGGAGAGAGATTGATCGGGGGGGGGAGGGGGAATGATGTGAGATGCAGGGGGGGGGGGGGGGTTGATGTTTAAACCAAAATCATTACAAAATATATACACATTGTTTATTCAAAAGTATGAGTTAATTAGTATTTATTAACCCACTGCTTTACACGTCTATTTTGTGATTTACCCCTGTCAAACATGTCATCCAGATAGGGGTTCCCCTAAATTTTACAAAATACTTAAAGGGTTCCTCCAACCAAAAAAGGTTGGGAATCACTGCTCTAAAGTCTGTCCTGCCGCTGACCATCTCTGCAGCGCATCCATTTGGGGTTAAGTCAGTATATATAAGTACATATATATATATATATATATATCCCCTTCACTGCTAGAGGGGCCTGTAAAGCAATTGTGAATCCTCTTACCAAAAACTTAAATATGGTCACCCATGTTAAAATGAGAAACTTAACACATCGAATCCATACGGTAACAGTCTGGCACTAATATTATGTATCAACATTAGCATACTTGTTTTAAATATGGATACATTTATTTAAATATAATACAGACTCCTGATGCTTTAAAGGGATGATGGATTGCTGACTCCCCCACCTGTAAAGTAGTTACGGCAGTTTCTTAACCTTTTCTTAACACAAGGTACAACAATGCTTAGGTTCCTAAGAAACTCCATCAGTTTATCCATAAATGACTTGTAAGGAAAGTTCCTACAACACTGGTTCGAAACTGAAATGAAAAAAAACTAACGACAATTTCATTTTACACCTATGCAGAAGTATTCAAATGTCCTCATTACAAGTGTTTTTAAATGTAAATATAATTCCTATTTTCCGGGTTGCAATTAAAAGCCTTAATACTACACCAGGTCACATGCTAATTTGTTTTCCCATGGGGATCTCTTTAGGTTAGGCTTAAGCACCACTTGTTTTAGGCAATAATAGTTTTAGAATCTGGTTTATGGCATGCGGGTCACTGAATGCTTCCCGTTTCAATCCTACAATTGGCCACTGCCACCTCCAATCGCAGACATCCTCACGGTGAGGGAGAGGGGCAAAAGGCAAACGCCTGGGTGGTGCTAATCGGAAGTGCAGCCCTAAAAATCTAGATGTAAGAGTTCAAATTAGAGAAATGTAACACGTTCTGGACACGTTTATTGAAAAAAAAAATAGTAAAGCGTGAGACAGTTTGAAAACAGTTTGAAAACACTGATGGGTACTGAGTGTGACTTGATAGGCCTGTACCCACCATTCACCTCCAGTGACAGATGTGCATGCAAAGCACGTTATAAGTCCCTCCATCTTTGGTTACAGTACATGCTATTACATTGCAGTTGTGCCCAACTCGTTTGCATATGTGTGAAAGCCTCCACTCAATGGACCTCTGCGTAAGATTAGTCCTGATTTCACAAATTCTCTGGAAGACGGGCATGCCCATTCTCAGCATCTGTGGCCTTTTGCACTTCAAGGAGGAATCACTCATTGGGGTCCAAACAATTCCTTTGACCTTTTTACCCACATTTTGCTTCCAGTGCCCGTAATATTTGCAATGCATTGCACAAAAAAAAAAAGGCTTTGCACGTTAATAGAGAAAATGTGATCCAAGACACCATGAGCCTCATTAGATGAATATTGCAGGCTCTGAAATGTACACTCTCCCAGTATACATATTACTATTCAAGTTTTATTTATTTATAAGATGTGTTACCAGGAAGTAATACATTGAGAGTTACCTCTCGTTTTCAAGTATGTCCTGGGCATAGAGTTAAAATGACAAATAATACATGGTTACAAATATAGTTACATAAGTGAACAGGGTATACATTATATACAAGACATTGCTTGCACAGTTAAAGATAATATATCTTATGGGCGTATGTAACAGTTACAGACCAGATTAAAATGTGAGACATCTTTTTGGTTTTGAAAAAACTTAAACTGGTGGTGGATGTTTGAGTGTCTCCGCTAGGTTGTTCCAGTTTTGGGGTGCACGGTAGGAGAAGGAGGAACGTCCGGATACTTTGTTGAGCCTTGGGATCATGAACAGTCTTTTGGAGTCAGATCTCAGATGATAAGTGCTGCATGTGGTAGGGGTGAGGAGCTTGTTCAGATAGATGGGTAGCTTGCCCAGAAAGTATTTGAAGGCAAGACAGGAAAGGTGAACATTACGCCTAGACTCAAGTGATGACCAATCTAGTTATTTGAGCATTTCGCAGTGATGTATGTTGTAGTTGCATTGGAGAGCAAAACGGCATATTGAATTGTAGAGGGTGTCAAGTTTAAGGTGGGTTTGGGGTGCCGAGCCATATACTATGTCTCCATAGTCGATAATTGGCATTAGCATCTGCTGTGTGATACACTTTCTGACCAGTAGGCTTAGGGAGCATTTGTTCCTATAAAGTACACCTAGTTTGGCATAGGTTTGGATGTCAGGGTATCAATGTGCATTTCGAATGTTAAATGGAAGTCAAACCTTATGCCCAGGTATTTAAAACTAATAATAGGAGTTAGGGTGGTGTTAGCGTTGGTTCTGATCTGGAGCTCAGTCACTTGAAGCTCTAAAAATTTAGTCTTGGTCCCAAATGCAGCTCAACCCCGTTGTAACGGAATCCGCTTATAACGCAAGCGTGGCTCCCAATTTTCGTATTTATGAATACTTTATAACACGATAATTGGTATCTTACTTTATTGTACAATGTATACAATTGTACATTCTTTCTAGCGCGATCCTCTTATAACGCAATGTGATTCGTTGGACCCCAAGCACAGCGTTATAAGGGGGTTGAGCTGTACCATTGTTACAGTCTTGTCAGTGTTTAAAAACAGTTTGTTTTGGGAAATCCAGTTTTCGAGTTTCAAAAAGTCAGACCGAAGTTCTTACTCATACTTATGGTTTTTATCTTGCCAAGCTTGGATTTTTTGCCAAAAATATATTACTGTAATGAACCCCCCTTTTCCACAAAGAAGTATGAACAACTAAACAAATTGCATTAGGCAGCATAATATATATATAGAATACAGAGATAAAGAGTTGGTAATG
This sequence comes from Ascaphus truei, assembly GCF_040206685.1. Classification (NCBI taxonomy): domain Eukaryota; kingdom Metazoa; phylum Chordata; class Amphibia; order Anura; family Ascaphidae; genus Ascaphus; species Ascaphus truei. The sequence goes on from NC_134486.1 coordinate 319,663,119, forward strand.
AAAGATCAGTAATTTATTACGTAGCGTGTGGTCCGTGTTTACTCAGCTTTGTTTCAAATTGTGGCTTTGTTGTTATGTTACATACTCCTTCAGATTGTACCATGCAGAATTGTGTTGTTCCCTTTATCTTTTTGCTGTGGTAAGAAGTTTTAAGTTGCAGATATCTACTCTGAAAATCAACGTTAATTTGCTTATCATCTTAGCAGACAATTGCATCACAATTTAAGCTCCATTTTGCAAGAGATCTTCTGAGTGCTGTTACCCAATCTATTAGTGAATTGTGAAGCTCGTAAAGTTGAAGGGGCATCATTGGTTTCTTGCCCAGAGGTCTTTCTTTAGATAGTCATATTCAGAACCCCCAAAAAACAGATCTCCAGGTGCTACCAAAAAGAATGCTATATATATAAAAAATTTAAAAAAAGCTGCAGTCCCTATTATTGACATGAACATTCTTCATAGATTTTTAATAGATGTTGTCACGATCAGGGTTGATTAGACTACCAGGGATCGTACAATCACTATACAGAGCGCAAGTGTTTAATAAATCGAAGTTTATTTAGCCGGAGCTAATGGTAAAACACACACAGTACAGCAGGTACAACGGTACCCGCGATATGGGAACCAGTCTTTCCCGACAGGGGGCTGAATAGCCTGGTCTCTGCACACGGCCCAGGTATTATGATTCGATTACCAGGGTGCCGTGGACCCGGAAACATAAGGCGACATGCCCAGAAATGGTCATGCCTACTGTATATCCAACATAGGACATGGGATACAGGCCCAGGAAGCATGGGAATACAATGGTGCAGAACTGTCAAAATGCCGGTGTAAACAAGACATTACACTGACGACTGGGAGTCGTCCTTACACAGAAATAGGTCCTATGTGAGCCCAGCCATCACAGATGTTCATTGTCTTTCAGAGCTGCAGAAGTCACTACTTTAGATCATTGTGTTAAGACCGAAAGAATTCTCTTCAGGCCACGTCTGATGGTGCCATGAAGATATCCTGTGGGAAATCAAATGTGGCTTTTTAACATTGGTAATTGTAAGAAATTAGTATTGATTTCATGCTGCTCAGGATTGCAGAGCTCAGAGGACATAGATGGTTATCATTGACAATGGAATAAAGAGCCAATGCATGATTTCTGCAGATATTTGGTGAGGATGTGTTAATCTGACTCGTTACTATTTCATTCATGATTCCAACCAAGGGAAATTTTAAGCGGGAGGCAAATATGTGTCAATATTGTATTGAGGGAAATCAGTTTCTTGTTTTCATCCTGGAAACAAGTTTAATGGCGAGCTTCCTTGGTAAACTTCCTGAACTGAAGAAATAGAGGCAATTCATACCACAAAGCTGTATTTATTCTCCAACTAATATATGAATATTTTTCTTCTGCCTTTGCAGACTCTAGGTTAGCTTCATACCAGAAGCCCTTAAGATGGTTATTATTTAATAGAAAAACCGCTGCATTTTCGTCCTGCCATGCAGGATAAAATAAGGCTATCCTCAGAAATCCGGTTTGAAATATAGAATGGCCCTTGAGTCTTATATTGCAAATTTAAGCAGAAAAGCTGAGTTTTAAGACGTGAGTCTGGAAGTCCAGAGTGTTTCTCCATAGATCAACCTGCATCATTTTTTGGGGCTTCAATATACAGTATGAACTAAAGCGTGCAAAAGAAATCTAGCAGTAAGGTCAGAGTACCAAGCAGTGTCACTGCTGAACATTTACCGCCTCATTTAGTTTGAGTTCTGAGTGACCTTGTGCAGCGGTCTTCAGTCCTTTTTCTATTTAGGGCCACAAAGAGCATTAGAAGCTGTGCAGTATAGATCCTATTGTGTGTCTACTGACATTGAGCAGGGTGAAAATTGCTATGGAGGGACTTGTACAAAATGATATTGCAATACAGCCATTGTTACTTATACTCCAGCTGACTCCCACGATTGATAGTGCTGCTAATACTTAACCCACACTGTGATGGGTTACACGCAATGACACATCTGCATGCTAGAGGCGTGCACATTGATGCAGAGATGCACTCTGTTTGTGTGTTTTGTCTTCATTTAGGCACAAATGTGCTTGTGAGGTAAATGAGAATTTTTCACAGGTAGTGTTAGGACCTGCAGAGTGGTCATGCCGTGACGTGGCTGCAGTGTTATAATGCTTTGGCCAAAGAGTTTAACTAAATGACCCTTACTTATGAGAAAACAAACAGTTAAGTATTTAACTATATATTTTTTGTAATGTTGGATACATTGTAGTTGTGGCTGTACATGAATCTATGCAAAGTGCAAACTGACAAGGTGTGATGAACAAATACAGACCGTGACTGTGACATACACAAATAGCAACAAATCTAAATGGACACATGAAGCTGGTCTACGCAAACAGGAACACTCCATTTTTTTTTTTAAATGCAAAGTGTTTTCATTTTATGAACGATAAACTCGTCCAGAGTCAAAATGTAGCGCATCAGGGGGAGGTCATGCAGACTGTAGCAGAGGAAGCTTAGTGAAATGTGATCTGCACAAGAATAGATTTGACAGCTTGAGTTACAGGAGATCTTTGCTCTAATATTGGTTGGGGGAGGGGCGTTGTGTGTGTGTCTGTGTGTATGTGTGTATATGTATATGTATGTATGTATGTATGTATATATATATATATATATATATATATATATATATATATATATATATATAACTTTTCCGTATTTGTGAGGAAAATTATAATACATACATACATATACACACACACATACGTTGCATATAACATATAACTTTGACAGGTCTCATCAATGTTACTACTTTTCAGGTAATAACACTAAATGCATGTCTGCCTCTGTCATCCTCCTGCATTCCTTTCGCTGTTTTTAACACTTCGCATAACTAGATAAATCAATTTTATTTAAAGCGTGCCAGTGTAAAATCTCTATTAAACAGTTTTTCAAATGAAATCTTGATGCAAAAATACATTTGGATATATTATGTAAAAAAAAATCTACGGGACTCAAATTTGAGGCTGGCCAAGGAATGAACACCTTTGCCAGATGGGCCAGTGTTATTAGAGGCCTCTTTAGCTGTGAAGGGGTTGAATTTGATGGAAAGAGGAATCAGCAGTGCAATAATACCACGGCAGCTGTTCCACACTATCCTTCCCAGGTTTGCTGACTCTACATTACATTAACTGCCTTCTTCAGTTGAGCTTAAGTCCCATGACAGCAGGTGCAGAGAAGATAGAAACATTTGCTGGATTACGGTCCTTGGTGATAATTCGCATTTTGTGGACTATGTACAGTACAGACCGAATAAGAATTAACTTACTGTAAGACATGGCTGTGAGCAAAACACGGCTTGTGTTCTGCACCATAAGCTGCACTCACTAATCGGGGTATGTTGGAGATACACTACAATTCAGATAAACCTCATTTCCTTCTATTGTTGACATCTATATAACAGACCTCATTTTGTTTAACCGCTTTTGAAATGTAAAATCTTTATTGTGAATAGTATGCACAATGGTAAATATCTATGACCATGCAGTGCTTTGTATTGAGTATGTTGGGTATGAGCATAGTTGTAACTGAGGCATCTATGATTAATGAAGCTACAATAGCACTGAGTTTAAACAAATTAGACGTTTTATTTTGATATGTTGCATAGTTACATATTAGATGAGGTTGTAAAAAGACGTACGTCTGTCGTTCAACCTATGCTAAATTTAGACGACAGATACTTTATCCTATATTTGTACTTACAGTAAATATGTAGCAAGTAACCATGGATATGGAGGCTGCTTTAATTCCTTTATTTGCAGTGCATTATTGGCTGAAGGGGGTACAGGGCACGGAGAGTAACATGGATTGTCACTACCTGCTTCTGATGCAGTTCTATCCCTTACTTCAGTTTCATTTCAGCCAACACTTTTCAAATACTAGCTTCTGTGGTTCACTTTCAGGCAAAGGGCCAGATTTATTAAATGGTTCTAAGGCTGCATGCACTTTAAGGTCTTTTTAAAAGTATATGGGACCATACGATGTCAACTGCTTAGCGAGTCTGGGCGTTAGTCCCCAGTGATCGAGCCAAGCCTTTGAATATATTGCAATTATCACTCCAGCCTTCATGTTCTGTTACAGTACAGTATGTCCAGCCTGTGACTCCAGTTATATTTGTCATGTTAGCATCAGGAGCAGGACTTTATTTTTGAAACTCTAACCATAACAAAAAAAAGGCCATCCTAAGGCCGAGCTTATACTACCTGCGCGGCCGCACGCACGCCTGCAGACCAGCGATCCGTGCACTTGGCTGCAGGAGATTTCGGAGGTGATGCGGGAGCGTGACGGATGCGTCACAAAGCTAGTTCGCCCTCATTGGCTGAACCAGCTCACGTGACCCTGGCGTCACGGCAGTCGCCTGAGGCCTAAGTAGCCTAATAAAGCACTCGTTAATTCAAGCTTTGACACAGGAGATAGTTGTAATATTTACTGGGAATGTTTTGGTGCCTGCGTTCTGCTGCCATTAATGAGAAATACAAAAGGTGTGATTATTAAACCAGGAATCTTTGGTAAACCAAGTAAAATGCATTGGAACTACATTTCAGGCCATAGTAGTAATATCTTGAAAATAAAATATAATGTGGATTGACCTGTCAGTACAATAAATTAAAACAACCAGGGTAAGGAGGGGATGTGGGGAAGGGGGGAGGGAGAGGAAAAAATACCCTCGCTACTGCCCGTGACTAAGGTGCTACAACCAGGGGAAAGGGCAATAATGAACAAGGAGAGAAAGAACCCCTATATTGGGAGCACACAATGGCTAATGATACTGATGTGAGAGTAAAGTGTTAAAAACCTGATAAAGACTTAATATACTGAAGTATATGTGTAGTGGATTAGGGTAAAAACAACTTTATTGGGAGAAATCCTCAAATAAAATATAATGTCTCTATAAATAAATCCTATATAAACGGCGAATTAAAACACGGTGGAGGTGGGGTGGATCAATAGGATATAGTAATCCAATATAGCTACAGGCTATCTAGGTATCCTCAAATAGAGATAGGTAAGTATGTGCCAACTGATGGTCAAAACCACATGCAATATTCTGAACCAGCTATTGTAATCCAGTGCTGCGAGTCCAACAAATTGGCAGGTAAGGAGTCACTGCCTAGATGTTTCTGACAACGTCTTTTGCCCCGAGCCCTCTCTGCAATATAGAGTAGCTAAATGCTGTTCATATCATAGCTGGCTCTAAAGTTTATAAGCACAATACATATGATAAAGCTATGAGGAACCAGTGCTGCGAGTCTAACAGATGGGCAGCATAGATCTCTGCCCAGGTGTTTGTAGACAACGACTTGTGCCCAGTATCAAATGCCCTCACAACTATAAATAGATGACAGGCTATCTGATGAAAATACACATTCTGAAGGCTAAATATATGATACTTGAGAAGTAAGTGGTACTGGTGTCCAGTCCCCACACAATGTATCATCAGCAATCTGATTAAATGACAGTAAATAAAGAAATGTCCAGTGTTCAATGCTCTCATGGTTATGAGTAAATGACAGCCTCATAAGATACACAAATATACACACTCTAAAACCCAAATATATATGATAGTGGGACTAGAGAGATCAGTGGTACTGATGTCCAGTTACCACGCAAAGTGTCAACAGTGAGCAATGACTGCCAAAGACATAAACTCCATGCGTCATAGGGTCATGTACTGAAAACAACTTTAACCCGACATGGCTAGAACACAAAACAACCTAAGCATGTTTCTGGCACAAAACTATAACTGTATATCCTTAGCCTATACATCACTTACATCACATACAGACTTAGGCTTAGGCCTAAGAAAAAGCCGTGTCAGCAAAACGTACGTCGGCAACTAGGGACGTAGTGACGTCATTGGTGACGTCTCCCGAGACTTCCGGGTTCGTCACTTCCGGGTACTCACTGTCTCCGACGCCGAGAAGTACCCGGTTCACAGACTTCCATGGTCTGTATGGTGTGCATAGGGGGGTGATGTATAGGCTATCTAAGGATATACAGTTATAGTTTTGTGCCAGAAACATGCTTAGGTTGTTTTGTGTTCTAGCCATGTCGGGTTAAAGTTGTTTTCAGTACATGACCCTATGACGCATGGAGTTATGTCTTTGGCAGTCATTGCTCACTGTTGACACTTTGCGTGGTAACTGGACATCAGTACCACTGATCTCTCTAGTCCCACTATCATACATATTTGGGTTTTAGAGTGTGTATATTTGTGTATCTTATGAGCCTGTCATTTACTCATATCCATGAGAGCATTGAACACTGGACATTTCTTTATATACTGTCATTTAATCAGATTGCTGTTGATACATTGTGTGGGGACTGGACACCAGTACCACTTGTCAAGTATCATATATTTAGCTTTCAGAATGTGTATTTTCATCAGATAGCCTGTCATCTATTTATAGTTGTGAGGGCATTTGATACTGGGCACAAGTCGTTGTCTACAAACACCTGGGCAGAGATCTATGCTGCCCATCTGTTAGACTCGCAGCACTGGTTCCTCATAGCTTTATCATATGTATTGTGCTTATAAACTTTAGAGCCAGCTATGATATGAACAGCATTTAGCTACTCTATATTGCAGAGAGGGCTCGGGGCAAAAGACGTTGTCAGAAACATCTAGGCAGTGACTCCTTACCTGCCAATTTGTTGGACTTGCAGGACTGGATTACAATAGCTGGTTCAGAATATTGCATGTGGTTTTGACCATCAGTTGGCACATACTTACCTATCTCTATTTGAGGATACCTAGATAGCCTGTAGCTATATTGGATTACTATATCCTATTGATCCACCCCACCTCCACCGTGTTTTAATTCACCGTTTATATAGGATTTATTTATAGAGACATTATATTTTATTGGAGGATTTCTCCCAATAAAGTTGTTTTTACCCTAATCCACTACACATATACTTCAGTATATTAAGTCTTTATCAGGTTTTTAACACTTTACTCTCACATCAGTATCATTAGCCATTGTGTGCTCCCAATATAGGGGTTCTTTCTCTCCTTGTTCATTAGTACAATAAATTAGTAAACATATTCATTTCAATGAAAAAAGAAACAAACTGTGCAACCCTAAACAATTACCAGAAATTAATTTCTAATATTAGTACCACATACACACATAATGGGAGATATTAACCCTTACAATCTTTCTATCCCTAATCAACCTGCAGCCAATTTGGGTCCACAGCTCCACAACAGCTGTAAATGGCATACACCAGAAGAATGACCTAGGCGCAAAAGATAGGGAGAGAAAAAGAAAAGAAAACACAGTAACAGAGTAGTATGTTCAAAATAGTTGACACTCTTAAGCTGGTAAGATACGCACTCACAATTAGTCAGACAAATGTGTGCCTTTATCCACACAGGGATCAGAAACTCTGCAGGATATTTCTGCCCACACTGGACCCTTTAAGATGTTAGTCACTGCTCCACACACTCCAAACAGGATAGGCACGGGATCCCCTCAGGTTAGATATAGAACACGATTCCTCCGTCACATGGATTTACCACGGACATGTAAAGTAGAGTAGGGGACACAATATAGTGTAACACCATTTAATAAAGAATTAATTAAAATACCATAGTAAGTAATAAACTCACATTTCATAGTCAAAAGGTAGTTGAGACTATTAATTGACTATTAATTGAGTATCTCGCACTCGTTGCTGAAAGAAAACCGGCGTCAGCATACACTCACAGCCGCTTCCCCGTTACATGATCGCGTCTCAGCCTCGCGAGATTCCAGCTCTGCCCCGCTGTTGACGCTATGGATGCTGGTCACTGCATACGGTCTGGATATCTGCCGCTTCACCCCTGTACACTCCTGTGTACCGGTTAACACGCCCTACGCGTTTCACCATTGTGACTTCGTAAGGGGCTGTTGTTCATATATATATATCTACATATACATAGATATATATATCTATATATATATAGATATATATATACATTTCAGGTGCAATCTCGTGTATGCAAAACTGCCTTCTCTACAAATCTGTTATCCACCTTTTTTCTTCTCTTATTGCTTGAACCAATGGTGCTGGGTGTACTGTCATTATTATTGAAAGTCTGGAACATTGCGTGCAGAGAAGATCCTTTGCAAATCGCTTCCTCAGAAAGCTTACAATCTTATTTTCAAGGTCCAAGGCACGGAGATAAAGGCTCAATGGTGCTGTGCCACTTGAATGGACTGTAACGTGTGGTCTGGTGCAGTAAGGGGTGTTATTGCTTATCACCCTTTAGTAAATCTAACCCAAAGTGGCAATATGCATTGTATATTTCAGAGGAATTTGTTATGTACATATTGGAGTTAAGTTTTCCTTTTCTGCCTCTACCCCAAATAACTACATACTCAATAGAACTCTGTCCGTATTGTTTCCATCCAGGGTCACTTTCAGGAAGTCTAACACTTTCCAATGCCAATTACTCCATAACCAATATACCAAAGTCACATTTTAATCTTCATGTTTGTGAAATCCGCAAAATGACTCTGCAGGGGACTTCACTTCTTTATTGTTAGATTAACCTGGGTAGTACGCTTTGTGATAATGTAATCATAGCCTCTGGATTTTTGGAGCTCAAGACAAAAACACATGGCAGAAAGGCTCAAGAAGTCTGAATAAAAGGATTTGTCTTACAAATGTAATTCTAAATGTAGTAACGCTTCCTTTTCCCCCCTCAGATAAACGTGTTGAGAAATGGCCCATGATGCAGTCTCCATTGCCTACTCTGGCTATAAGCACACTCTATCTCCTCATTGTGTGGTTGGGCCCCAGATGGATGAAGAACCGAGAACCATTCCAGTTGCGTTTCTTGTTGATTGGCTACAACTTTGGGATGGTTATCCTGAACTTCTTCATATTCAAAGAGGTTAGTTTTTTCACAATTGTTTTTTTCGTGTCCACTGAAAAAAAACTGTATCATGGACATATATATAGGGGTATATTCTTAAAACTCTAAGATCGGTGTTCCGTGCGATCTGACCCTAAAACCCCATTGAAGTTAATGGGGCTTCCAGGTCGTCTTACAGCTTTGAGAAGATGCCTCATAGTCCAGCTCCTCGCCCCTACCACATGCAGCACTTATCATCTGAGATCTGACTCCAAAAGACTGTTCATGGTCCTACGGTTCAACAAAGTATCGGCCCACTCTGCCTTCTCTTACTGTAAACCCCACAACTAGAATAATCTACCGGAGACTCTCACATCCGCCACCAGTATAAATGCTTTCACACATTTTAATCTGGTCTGTAACTGTTACATACGCCTATAACATATTATCTTTAACTGTTCATGCAATGTCTTGTATATAATCTATAACCCTGTTCACACATCCCCATACACGCGCGCGCACACATCCCCATACACGCGCGCGCACACACATCCCCATACACGCGCGCGCACACACATCCCCATACGCGCGCGCGCACACATCCCCATACGCGCGCGCGCGCACACATCCCCATACGCGCGCGCGCACACACATCCCCATACGCGTGCGCGCGCACACACATCCCCATACGCGCGCGCGCACACACATCCCCATACGCGCGCGCGCACACACATCCCCATACGCGCGCGCGCACACACATCCCCATACGCGCGCGCGCACACACATCCCCATACGCGCGCGCGCACACATCCCCATACGCGTGCGCGCGCACACACATCCCCATACGCGTGCGCGCGCACACACATCCCCATACGCGCGCGCACGCACACACATCCCCATACGCGCGCGCGCACACACATCCCCATACGCGCGCGCGCACACATCCCCATACGCGCGCGCGCACACATCCCCATACGCGTGCGCGCGCACACACATCCCCATACGCGCGCGCGCACACACATCCCCATACGCGCGCGCGCACACACATCCCCATACGCGCGCGCGCACACACATCCCCATACGCGCGCGCGCACACACATCCCCATACGCGCGCGCGCACACACATCCCCATACGCGCGCGCACACACATCCCCATACGCGCGCACACACATCCCCATACACGCGCGCGCGCACACACATCCCCATACACGCGCGCGCACACACACACACACACACACACACATCCACCCCATCCCCCGGGGGCCCTAGGCGGTCACTTAGTCTGCTTATATGGTAGCTCTGCCACTGGTTGTGAGAGCATTATTGACGTCTTGTAGTTGCTAGGCTCATGCTGCCTTTCAAGCAGCAAAACAGTGTTGTCTCCCTGCTCCACATTGAGCTGCATAAATATGAATTTCCAAATACTTGATCTTAAATAAATAAAAAAGCTCACATTTTGTTTAAGCACAAGGAAAGCAGCCTTATTCCTTGAATCGTTAGCCCCTCTCCTAGCAGATATTAAATTATTCTTTCAGCTGCCTTCTAGAGGGTGACAGCCGCATGCCACATAGAGTATCGTCTGGTGAGCTGACTCTAGAAGTTTAATGCCCTTCTGCTATTGTCTTATGAGAATGACAGCTAACAATAGATGTATTAAAAATATTCATAATGCCGACCCACACCCGGCTCCCTTGGCTTATAAATATGATACTACCCCATCTTACAACCCTTTTCTGCGATTTTATAAGCAGTCATTGCTTACATAATTTGTTTAACGAGAGGAAGTAGAAGAGCAATAATTACCAGATACATGGAATTCTTTTCATTTTTACTCTGGAAGTAAATGGTTAAAAAAAAAATTAAACCCTTTGAGTGCCGCGCTGCACCCCGTCTGGAAACCTGCAACCACGTGTCCGCTTCTCGGTAAAGACCATGTGATTGTTCTGTCACTGATAACAGAAGGGGTGTCGTTCTGCAATCCACTACCTCATTTATCTCACTGGGGAGTGCAGAACTAAATCTCCCCTAAAAAAATGAGCTGGTACAATAGATTATGACGTAGCTACTACATCATGGGGACCCTAGTATGCCAGAACCCATGGCGTAGCTATTTCTATAGGGAACTCAAGGGGTTAAGGGTGATTGAATCCTTTTTATTATTTTATGTTGAACTGTCTTTTCCCTACTGCAAAAAGCTGCATATGGAGTCAACATGAGGGATTGGCTATTCCTCCATTTAAATAGGCATCTTAATAGAAACCAGAGTTTCAGAGAATTACACCCCAGATAGGGTTAAGGTCCTTTGTGCTGGGTTGCTCCTCTGTGATTTGCCCCTGCCTAGAAGGGTATAGATAGCTAGTGCAGTAACTACATGCCCCTCAATAATGCAGATCTGGTCTCTGCCAGGGTTGCCACCTTCGACTGAAGGCCAACCCAGAGTTTTGAATTATTTTTTTTTTTTTTATATATGGCACTTGCCTTCAGCGGTGTCCTCCCAGCATCCTCCTGTGACCACCCGGCATGCTCTGGCGTCCTCCTGGCATCTTCCCCCTGCAGATCTATTCACGGTCTCCCTACGATGACTGGCCTGACAGGTCTGCCACCCGGAGGCCCCATTAAGGACACTTACTGGGGACTCACCCCACACACCAAGCTGTAACCCTAAACCCTGACTGCTGATCGCTTGCAAAGGCCTGCGAATGTTATTAATATTGTTATTTTATAGATATAGGGCGGTGATCTGGGTAGCTTAGGGTTGGGGGGTCTCAGAGAGGTGTTGGGGGGGGGTCTCAGAGAGGCTGTGGTGGAGGGTGGGGCTCAGAGAGGCCTTTGGTATGGACAGTGAGACCTCTGGCAGGCGAGGTGGAGCGGTGAGGGAGGGAATGTGTGCAGCTGTGGAGGTCTCTCTCACTTCCCTGGTAGTGGGCCGGTGTCTCTCTCCCTGCACTGCTGATGTGCAGGCACCGGAGTGAGGCTGAGGTTGGAGCTTCCTCTCCGTGCTGCTTCTCCTCTGTCCCTGCGGCTGCCATGTGCAGGCACCGGAGTGAGGCTGGGGGTGGAGCTTCCTCTCCGTGCTGCTTCTCCTCTGTCCCTGCGGCTGCCAATGCAGTAAGGAGCCAGGCTCCGGTCCCGATGCTCTCTCCTCTGTACTGGTCTCTGCGCTGTCCGGTTGTCAGCAGAGAATGGCTGGGCTGGGGGGGGGGGATCGAGATCCATGACGCCGCTGGGACACAGGAAACCACGTAACCTGCAGGGAGAGAAAAAAACAAATCAATGGTGAGCTTGAGCAAGCGCAGGTTTTAAATACCTCCCCCCCCCCCCATTGGTGCGCGTGTGAATCTAAAACCCTTGTGGTGAAGGGGGAGGAGAGCCAGCCACAGCTCCCACCCTCTGGATGCACAGCAGCCCTTATGTGGGCGACGGCCCCATTTTTTTCTGTTACTTTGCTGCCAGGAAGACACACAAAACATTGCTCAGAAGTGTGTTGTTGGCTGCAGTGGCAGCACCGGGTTTAACAGATCTTTCAGTGGCACGGTTCACCACTGTTTCCCAACATGTTAAATTAATGTATGCCTAATGACAATGGATATTCATATTTTCAATGGTCAATAAAAAGCTGAGCAGTACATGGTGAAGATAATGAAAGCGGTCTGGTGATTACAAGGATTGTCTAGGGCATATTATTGTTATGTTGTCAGCCTTATAGTAGACACAGCTGTGACACTAAGTCTTTGAAGCATGACGACTAAAGCAATCCAGCTCTGTGGGTATTGTCTTCATGATGCATTTAGCTATAGCTGTTTTAGCTTTAGCTGTATCATGTCGGGTCATATTACTGGAAGCTGTGTGCAGAAAATATGCATTCATCTTTAACCCAGATGCCAAATGCCCACCCCCCGTACCTTTTATGCGGCATCATTTGACATCACATGACGGTGTGTTGCCATTTGACCCACGGCGTCATTTGACTCCACGTTGTCATGGCGACGCGATGCTAGAAGCCACCAGAGATAAGGTAAGAGATATACAGAGGCATTGCGTGCTCCCTCTGCATTTTATTTAAATGTTGTGGGGAAGAGCGCTGGGCTTCTGTAAGCGCCGCGAACTCCCCAGAAACTTTCACCCCCCCCCCCCCAGTTTGTGTACCCCTGCTATACAGCATAAACATGCAGATCATTTAACATACACAGGGGATACAACCTCAGTGTGTGTTTCATTATGTTCCATGGAGAAGTCATAAAGTTACTAATGAAATTATTTCTTAGGCTACGCTTATAGTGCCGGCGACGTCATGCTACGGTCGCTGGAACAGTCATATTGAGATGACTTCTAGCGGTTGCGACTAAGCCGTTGCGTCACGCTTACTATAAGCGCACGTGACGGCGGCAATGCATTTGTTTCGACGCAACGTCACCAGCATTATATGTGCATCCTTACTTGTGGGCAAACTGGAGGTGTGTGTGTGTGTCTGTGTGTGTCTGTGTGTCTGTGTGTGTCTGTGTGTGTCTGTGTGTGTCTGTGTGTGTCTGTGTGTGTCTGTGTGTGTTTGTGTGTGTGTGTATTTTTAGTATGTCCCACCACTGGGTCAAATGTACTTGAAAACATTGGTTTAACATAAGTATACAAGCACACTGCCATGTCTACCCTCAGGTGGCTAGCAAATAGAAGAATGGCTAATATGCTTAAAGGTGATGTTTTCCTGCTGTGCAGAAATTACGTCTATAATACACTGTTTTAAATCTTTGTCTTATTGGATATGAGCTAAAACATTTTTACCACAAAGTGAAATATGTCATTTGTTAAGAGTTCAGGGTCCAGCTAATGCACGAATTACTTATTTTCCAGAAATGTTACATATTTGCTTCGTTAAATGTATTCTACTTATATTATTTGTGAGTACAAGTATTTGGAATTTTATCTCCCCAAGGTAAGTTTATAATTTAGATGTACTTGGTACTTCTAATGAATTTGTCTAAGCATGATCAGCTACCTAAAGAAGTGCTGAATTTTGTCACCCACCTGCTCCAAAAATAACATTTAGGAAAATGATTGTTTTATTCAGTGTGTATCTTAGATAAAGTAATTGAACTGTTATTCTTTTCCAGCTGTTTTTAGGAGCAAAAGCTGCAGGATACAGCTATATATGTCAGACTGTAGATTATTCTGATGATGTTAATGAAGTCAGGGTAAGTATTTGATTGCTAGATGTATGAAAAATGTGTACATGCCTGTGTGTCTCTCTGCCTCTCTCTGTCTAGACCAGAGTGTTTCAACAGGGGTTCCTAGTAACCCTTGGGCATGCCTGAAGTGTTCCCTGCAATTTTCAGGTAGTTAGAAAATTGTACCAAATACAGAAGAATTTACAATGCATCTGATCTCAGACGCGTTATTAGGGAGCGTTGCGGTTCCTTACATTGCATCTAATCTCAGACCCGCTATTAGAGAGGGTTGGGGTTACTTACAATGCATCTGATCTCAGACACACTAGAGAGGGTTTGGGGTTTCACAGAATTTCACAATACAATTATAGGATTCCTTAAACCAAAAAAAAAGTGTGTTTGCCGAGCACACGCATTTTAAGTGAAACTTCTTTGTCTTTTTGTCACAGAAATTGTATTTGTGATTGTGATGTTTTTCAAAACACAATTTCAGTCCCTACCCCACCCCCATTACTGGAGCAGGAGCCGTGAGAGGCGGCAGGACATGGTAACGTGTGTGTGTGTGTCGGCAGTGTCTCCTCCTGCTGGAAGCTGGCAACACTTATGGCCTTTTCTGCCAGGTGTGATGTCACTTCCGTCACCACTGACTTCTATCTCAATCAAATGCATTCACGCCGCTAAAGAAGTTTCACTTCAAAAAAGGTCCAGACCACCACTGGTCCAGACAATAAGAAACTGTGCATGTTAGTGTCATTTTATTGCTATTTAATAAACAATGAAGTACTTTGTATTTTTATTTAGAATAACAAATCTTTGTGTCTTTATTACTTTGTCATGTATATTTTCTACTGCATCATGTTATTGGTAGTTCTTGCTCTACCAAATGTCTTTGACATTCTCTTGTATGACAATATGATTTATCCCAGTTGTACATCTTCTTAATCCTGCTTGTTACAGGTAGCTTCAGCTCTGTGGTGGTACTATATCTCCAAAGGGGTGGAGTATTTTGACACAGTATTTTTCATACTGAGGAAGAAGTTAAACCAGATCAGCTTTCTGCACGTGTATCACCACTGTACCATGTTCACTTTGTGGTGGATCGGAATCAAGTGGGTGGCCGGAGGACAATGTGCGTATTAAACTTTCCTTCATTAGCATTAATTAATAGTTTAATATATATTAAAAATAAAAAAATGATCGAGGCCTTTTGTAAGATCATAGTTATACACACACAGTTTATACACACACTGTTTATACACACACTGTTTATACACACACTGTTTATACACACACTGTTTATACACACACTGTTTATACACACACTGTTTATACACACACTGTTTATACACACACTGTTTATACACACACTGTTTATACACACACTGTTTATACACACACTGTTTATACACACACTGTTTATACACACACTGTTTATACACACACTGTTTATACACACACTGTTTATACACACACTGTTTATACACACACTGTTTATACACACACTGTTTATACACACACTGTTTATACACACACTGTTTATACACACACTGTTTATACACACACTGTTTATACACACACAGTTTATACACACACAGTTTATACACACACAGTTTATACACACACAGTTTATACACACACAGTTTATACACACACAGTTTATACACACACAGTTTATACACACACAGTTTATACACACACAGTTTATACACACACAGTTTATACACACACAGTTTATACACACACAGTTTATACACACACAGTTTATACACACACAGTTTATACACACACAGTTTATACACACACAGTTTATACACACACAGTTTATACACACACAGTTTATACACACACAGTTTATATTAAATCATTACAATTCCACAATTCCCATGGATGATCTTACATATTACAAGAGATCTGCAAAATGGGTATCAGCCATTATATGCTTTAAAATCAATAACCAAAACATGGGGGTGTTTGTACTAAGATAATATTTGACTTTTTTAATTTTTTTAACGTGTCCACATTTAAAATGAAGTACAAACCTTCACAAATGGTGTGCCGTATGTATGAAGACATCATACTCATCGTTTTATCATTTTGACATTTTGTCATGTCGGATACCTGCTTCATGCAATTTAAATGAAAACACAATTCTTAGTGTTTTGCTTATTTATAACTATATAACTAGTCTTAGTACGGTATATATAAATTCATGTTGCAATATTTATATTGGCCGTGCAGCCCAGTTTGTTTTGTTTATTTAAACTGATTTATGGCGCTGGGTGGGAAATGTCCGGTTGGTACACAGGGGCGCAGCAGGCGCAATTTAAAATGAGATTTCTGTGCACCTATATGCTGCCATAAAAGCCATTTGTGATGCTTAGTACATTGGCCTCATCCTGTTTCAAATGGAACGCTAGATAATTGCAGCACACTGCTTAGTTAATTATGGCCCCACATTATAAGCAAGGTTATGATAAAAGGTGCATGATAGTTATTGTAGGAATATAACAGGGTGCATAAAACAAATTGTGTGTATATGTATGCATGTGCAGTCAAATGGCAGCTGGCACACACTTGTATTGCATAGAAATCCAGATGCTTATCTCATAAAAAATAGTATATGCGATTACCAGATTGTAGTCCAGCAAGAAGAGACAGCACACAAGGGGTAAACTTCAGGAGTTGTATTGAAGATGTAGACACTCGGAAAACCAACGTTTCGATTCCACTAACAAAAGGCACAACACTAAGGAAGGTTCCGTTTGTGGAATCGAAACGTTGGTTTTCTGAGTGTCTACATCTTCAATACAACTCCTGAAGTTTGCCCCTTGTGTGCTGTCTCTTCTTGCTGGACTACAATTGTGTGTGTGTGTGTGTGTGTGTGTGTGTGTGTGTGTGTGTCAGTACTGTGTTAGCCGAGCTTAAAAAATGAATAGACGATACCGTTCTGTGGCTAACGAAATGCTTTTATTTGTGTGAGCTTTCGAGATACACTGATCTCTTCTTCCGGTGGTGTTACAATGAATAAAGCAAGCAAAGGGTTTACTTAAAAACAGTGTCTCTTGGAATGTTATCTGTGTTTATCACCCACCCCCTCCCCCACCTGTATTATTTATTTATTTATAAAATATTTTACCAGGAAGTAATACGTTGAGAGTTACCTCTTGTTTTCAAGTATGTCCTGGGCACAGAGTAAAACAAATAATACATGGTTCAAAGTACAGTTACATAAATGAACAAGGTATACATTATATACAAGACATTGCGTGCACAGATAAAGAAAATATATATTATGAGCGTATGAAACAGTTACAGACCAGATTAAAGTGTGAGACAGCCTTATATTTGAAAGAACTTAAGCTGGTGGTGGATATGAGAGTCTCTGGTAGGTTGTTCCAGTTTTGGGGTGCACGGAAGGAGAAGGAGGAACGTCCGGATACTTTGTTGAGCCTTGAGACCATGAACAGTCTTTTGGAGTCTGATCTCAGGTGATAGGTGCTGTATGTGGTAGGGGTGAGGAGCTTGTTCAGGTAGCTGGGTAGCTTGCCCAGAAAGTATTTGAGGGTGAGACAGGAAAGGTGAACTTTGCGCCTAGACTCTAGTGATGACCAGTCTAGTTCTTTGAGCATTTCGCAGTGATGTGTGTTGTAGTTGCATTGGAGAACAAAACGACAAATTGAATTGTAGAGGGTGTCAAGTTTGCTAAGGTGGGTTTGAGGAGCCGATCCATATACTATGTCTCCATAGTCAATAATTGGCATTAGCATCTGCTGTGCGATACGCTTTCTGACCAGGAGACTTAGGGAGGATTTGTTCCTGTAAAGTACCCCTAGTTTAGCATAGGTCTTGGTTGTCAGGGTATCAATGTGCATCCCGAATGTTAAGTTGGAGTCAAACCATAAGCCCAGGTATTTAAAACTAGTGACAGGTGTTAGGGTGGTGTTAGCGTTGGTTCTAATCAGGAGCTCAGTCACTGGAAGCTTTACAAATTTAGTCTTGGTCCCAAATACCATTGTTACAGTCTTGTCAGTGTTTAAAAACAGTTTGTTTTGGGAAATCCAGTTTTCGAGTCTCAAAAAGTCAGACTGAAGTATGTGTTGTAGGTCAGAGAGGCTATGGCTGTGTGCATATAGGATTGTGTCATCTGCATACATGTGTATTGAGGCTTCCTTACAAGCTGTGGGAAGATCATTAATGAACACTGAGAAGAGTAGGGGCCCCAGAACAGAGCCTTGCGGGACACCACAGGTGATATCCAGGGGGTTGGAGTTAGAGCCTGAGATGGACACATGTTGGGATCTTCCTGATAGATAGGACTGAAACCAGTTTAAAGCATGTTTCCCTATTCCAGAGCTCTGGAGTTTGTCAAGCAGGATAGCATGATCAACTGTGTCAAAAACCTTTCCAAAATCTAGGAATACTGCACCAGTGAGTTGTCCCCGTTCCATTCCACACTGAATTTCATTGCAAACTTTTAGCAGGGTAGTTACGGTGGAGTGTTTGGGACGAAACCCAGACTGGAATTGGCTAGGGAAATTTGTCTTGGTGTAGAAATCGCTTAATTGGGAGTGGACACATTTTTCCATGACTTTGGATAGAATTGGGAGAAGTGAGATTGGCCTGTAGTTTGAGACAGTGTTTTTGTCCCCACTTTTGAAGATTGGGACAACTCTGGCAGTTTTCCAGGTCTTAGGGATATGGCCTGCAGACAGGATAGAGTTGACTATGGACGCAATTGGTTTGGCAATGGCTGGGGCACCAAGTCGTAGGAACCTAGATTGTAGTAAGTCGGGTCCACATTGGCTGCTTCGTTTTAGTTTGAGGAGCACTTGTGTAATCTCCTCTTCAGATACTGGGCTAAATTGAAAATTGTGGGCAGTGTTGGGAGGGGGTGGGACTGTAGGGATACTCCCAGGATGAGATTCAGGTTTGGGGTTTGTGCTGCGTTTCGCTAATAAGTTAGTGGCACACCCCACAAAGTAATCATTGAATGTATATCAAAGGTGTGGGTAGGTGTGGAAATGTGAGAGTGTATGCACACACACAAATTAATAAATGCATTTCTCATCTCTACATCTTGCACTCTAAAGGATTTTTCTGATGTTAGTAAAATTAAAAGGCAGTTGTTGAAATTATTAAGAAAAGAAGGGAATATGATTCCCAAATGCCCGGCGCTCCAGAGTGTACTGGTCATAATCGTAAGTTTGTATAATGTTCATGAATTCAGTAAATCCGGATTACACATAATGACAATAGAAAGGATAAATGCCATCATCAATAATATTCCCTATATTGGAGAGAAGTACTGGAGTCACTGTATCTAGAGGGGATGTCAGCAGAATGCTAAAATATGACAGGCTCTAACCCCCTCATAATATATAAGAAACAACCTCCTGGGATAAGGCTCATACAGCACAAAATGTATATGAATCCTTTTACTCACAACCATTTGGAAGGTGTCCGGCAGTAGCGTGCTCCCTGCTCACAATTGAGAACCAGACGTGGAGTCCTCTGGGGGAAGAGATAGGTAGTGCACTGCTGAAAAATAGGGCTGGATCGCTCAGTGGTCCATTAAAAACATAAAACGGCCCAATAAATAAGTTTTTAATTGACCACTGAGCGATCCAGCCTTATTTTTCAGCAGTGCAGTATCTCTTCCCCCACGAGACTCCACTTCCGGTTGAAATAATTAAGCAGTCACATGATAAAATAAAATAAAATATTGCACAGACCGTGTACCTCTTTTCAAATATTGTACCAGGTAATATACATAGAGATATGCATTTCATTTTTACGTGTACTGTATCTTGGGAATTGGTAATAATATTTTCCATTTGTATCTCCTTTATTGTTTCTTATGCAGCCTTTTTTGGTGCACACATGAATGCTTTGATCCATGTTGTGATGTACTTGTATTATGGCCTAGCCGCCTGCGGACCACATCTTCTGAAGTATTTGTGGTGGAAGCGATATTTGACAATATTACAATTGGTAAAGTATTTTAATCTTTATATATTTGTTTTGAGATATGTGTTAACAGTTTCATTCCACGTGGAGCTCCCAGCAAACGAATCAGGATACATTTGACAAATTTTATACATGTTTATACCACACCCTAAATAAGTTATGGTGGGTAAAAAAGTGACAAAAACCCTCCACAATATAGCATACAGTACATGAAAATATCACTTGTCTGAGATGTGAATGTGCTCACAAGTGATATTTTCATTTGCTGTATGCTATACGGGGGAGGGTTTTTGTCACTTCTTTACCCACCATAACTTATTTAATGTGCGATTGAAACCTATCCCAGCTTCAAATGCCAAAGCCAGTGTAACCAGCCACACACTGATGAGACCCAAAAAGGTTGAAACAGCGGTCTGTGAGTAGTTTCATTGGCTATGCACTTCTTTAACCCAGGCTGTGCTGCAAAGCTGTGTAATACAGCAGAAATAAGCTCATAAGGGTCCATGTTATAATGGATTTGAAGCAAAAGGTGACATTGTGTGCTCATTTGCATGTCATTTCCCAGAATCCCTTGGTGCAGTGGAAGCACTGTATGCTAGGAGATAATGGTGAAAAGCAGGGTTTCAAACCTGTCTGAGAAGTGAATGTGCTTATAAGTGATATTTTCATTTGCTGTATACATGTTTAAAGAACCAGTGAGTGTGTGTGTAAAAAAAAAGTGTACATTGAAAAGAAATTGTTCTGGAGAGGATACGCGAGGGAGGAGAGGATGCACGTGCGAATGAGATCATTCTTTACATTTGCATTACAATGGGAGCTTTTGCTCTATGATCTACTTTGATATCAGAGGTACAATCTGTTAAATTTAGTAACAGAAACAAACAGCTATGACCAACACTACATTAACTGTACTGTGTAGTAAAGCCATTTAAAACTACCTTCTGATTTGTCATCAAAAGTGAAAAGAGTTTAGTTTCAAACTAAAATAAAGCAGTATAAACAGAATTAAAACATATGACACAGGTCTCCTCCCTGTGCATCTGAGCAATTGCTTGTATCTGTCATGTGTCCCACTTCCATTTTCACTCATTATGTACCCTTTTGCTCCCTTTTAACTTCTTCTTGAGGTGATTCTTCCAATTTTGTTCTCCTTCCATTTACTGAATACCCGACGATCAGGTCTTTGTGCCATCTCCCCTATGTACTGGTGTGGGAACAATAAGAAGGGGAAGCTGCATACACCACAGTAATAGAATAAAAGATACTTGCAATGACCGGTGCTCCTGGTTCAGGGATATCTGCCTAAAAAATTCAGTGAATGGTGAAAGGTGAATGATCCAGGGCAACTTTGGATTTTCTCAAAAGAATTTAATCAGCACCAAAAAAACACAACGTTTCATCCTTCCATGAGGACTTTATCAAGTGACTGGCCAGTCACTTGATAAAGTCCTCATGGAAGGATGAAACGTTGTGTTTTTTTGGTGCTGATTAAATTCTTTTGAGAAAATCTGAAGTTGCCCTGGATCATTCACCTTTCACCATTCACTGGTGTGGGAACACCCATGATCTGTCTGGGCCAATATCTCATAATAGGTGATGTTTAAAACAAAAAGGGCGGCTCCCTATCTTATCTCATACTGGGAGCAAGATTCTGAGGAAGGGAGCTGGGCCTTGCAGGCTGTGACCCAACTTGCCAATGAGGGCAGTGATGGGTACATCAAATGTCCTACGTGCTGTACTGCTTTCAGTGCATAAGTTACTACATGTTACTAGAGCGTTTTTTTGTAAAGAAATGAAGCGGTGCCCAAGAAAAGTGTGGGGCCTCTTACCTTCTTCTGCTCCTCATCTCTTCCAGCTCCGTTGCGTTATCATGGCAACACGTCACCATGTGACACCGAGTTGCATACTGTCACAAAAAAAGCTCTGCATATTACCAATGATGTATGAACACCTTATTCTTCTGGCATAAATGTATATGTATTAGTTCCAGCCATGGTATCAGAAAATAGGACCCTGTGATTCTACCTGAGAGAGATGCCCCTTTTATATTAACTGGACATACTCGTTATACTTTGTCCAAGATTTCTCCAGGTATTACCTTTTTAAATGTGTGTAGTATGGAGTTGTAGTAGCCACATTGGCAATAGAAAACACTATATTTTTGCATTTCAGGGTCACTTTACTATGTAACGATGAAAGTTTGTCATGGATGTTGCAAGTCTATAATCTTTTTAAATAAGTACAGGGCCAAGTATTTTTTCTCTCTCTTTATACAGCTCAGAAGATATGTTCGTGGTGCTGAATGCACATATACAATCAAAGTCTATGCAGAACTTTCATGTACAAGGTGTCATTGCATGTAGACACATATATGAATCAACAGTTACATCACATTAATTTTTCTTATTGCGCGTTTGTGTTTCAGGTTCAGTTCCATGTGACGATTGGCCACACTGCCCTATCCCTGTACATTGATTGCCCCTTTCCCAAGTGGATGCATTGGGCGCTGATTGTATATGCCATTACCTTTATTGCTCTTTTTGCTAACTTCTACTATCGGACATACAAAGAACCCAAAGGGCATGCAAAGACTGGAAAATCTGTCACAAATGGAAAAGCAGCCATGAATGGAGCAGTCCCTAATGGCATAACGAGTAAGCCAGACAACAAAGTGGGCATCGAAAATGGACGGAAAAAGAGAAAGGGAAAGGCAAAGAGAGAATAATTGACCGCAAACCTTAAACTGTGTCGGTGACGCGGAACCTCAACTATAGGGCGAGGCGTACCCCTCGAGATACCCGGAAATAAACACACATACTACTATTTTTCATTATTTGTATCAGGTTTGATCTGGCAATTTTAAAAAAGTCATTAGGAACAAAACAAGATTGTTGGCATTATTTATTTCTATGTATTCCTTATGAAGCTGGAAACGCTCTTAATTGAATCCTCCCGGCTTTGTGTGCGCTAGCTAGTAATGCTCTATTTTTAAAATGCTTTCCCCGTAGGGAGAAATGACTGGAATAGGGCTCTGTTAGTTTGTGAATAGAGAGGGCGTTTCTAGTGAAACAATATGTTCAAGCAGTAGAAAGGTTTCAGTAACCGGTAATTTTGATGATTAAGTGGGAGGTAGAAAAGAAAAGGAAACAGAGGGATACATCTATTCTTCGAGTAGTTAAGCATGTCAAAATATTATGGCACATTCTCCTTGGTTATTTGTAGTGAAAGAGGCAATTATGTTCAATTACCATAAAAAATAAAAAACCGTGAGTGCAGTTTGTCTGCAGCGGCTACTAGCGTTGTGTGGAAGAGTTACATTTTACTCGTAAATTGTTTGCTTGTAATAATAAAATGGCAGACACTTTAACCCTCTAATGCCTAATGATTTCCAGTTAACGCTGCTATTTTTCCTAACTTGCTTTGAAATCTTACTTTATTCATTGTTCTGTGTTGAATGGTCCTGCACCGAAGGAGTGGCTGTTTGCCCAGGCCAGGGCTAACCTCTTAGCTGCCAGACAGGCCTACATTGCTGCCTTTAGCAGCCAATGGGTCATTTTGAAGGGGCACTTAAAGTTAACTCTTGTGCAAATGAACGGACAGCATATGAAAATAGCTGGTGGCCACATAGAAATAAAGCTTGAATTTCACACATGCAGATCATTGCCTGTGAATGTGTTCAGAAATTAGTTGTTTGATTTATTTATTGATTGTTAGGCACCAGATGGTCAATATTTCTGCCTATTTATTATTGTTACATATTGGTTGCATTTTTAACTGAACTGTAAAAATAAATAAAAAGTGACTGAAAATAGATGTAAATTCCCAAAATGTGGGTAGTGCTTTTTGTGAACATGGTTACGGTCACACACCATTTTTTTTAACCAGGCTGAGACTCACAGGACATAAACAGAAACACACTCACAAATATGATGAAACCTTCTACTGATTATGTATTTATATATTTATTTTACAGGGTAAGATAAATTAAGATTTGTGACTTTTTTTTTTTATCATAGATGTCCTGCAAATTGTTTAACAAACATGTTGAAAGTGGAACAGTAAATTAAACGTGTTATTTAATGGTTTGTTCCGAGTATCAGACTGACGAGCTTGTACTTTATACTATTTATGTTCATTGGTAATCTGTTCATGTATAAAAAATGTTATGTTGTCTGTTGCTTGATTTCCCCCATGTATCCATTAGGATCTTTAGTTTTTCATGTCATTCTTGCATCATTCTTCAATGTAAATGGCTGCATCTGACCATTAAGATGATGTACAGGGGTACAAAACACACACAAGGACATTTTAGTTACAACATTATATATATGACAAACACCTAAAATAGGTGGTAGATATAAAATAAATATTTTTACCTTGCGTGAGAGATTGGCCTGGGTTAAATGCCCGTATCCTCCCTAGGAAAATGTTGTATTTAATGATATGCAATTGTACATTTTGACATCGCATTTTCAAAGCGGTCAAACATATAAAATTATGGAACAACTATTACAAAGGGTAAGGTAGGGAGAAGTGGCTCAGTGACTGATGCTGTGGAACCTGGTTCAATTCCCCATCTCAATGCCTTATGACCTTGGGCAAGTCATTGTATCTCCCTGTGCCTCAGAGGCACCACATACATAGATTGTAATCTTATCTGGGCAGGAACTGTGTGTGTAAAAATTCCTATGTTCTGCGTATCGTACGCAATATTGGAATTGTGAAGCTCTCTGAGTCCATTGGGAGAAAAGCACTACAGTATATGAAAAACGTATTATTATTACATGACTGAGAGCTTTCACTATATCAAAACTTCAGATTTGTTATTTACAACTGTACCTCCTTAAGAGCCCTAATATTATACTCATGTATGTAAACCTATCCCATATGCGGGCTAACCTCAATGAAAAATATTTTGTGGTTAAAGCATTCTTTTATTGCCTTGCACAACTAGTTGTGTTTACTTAGACTTTGTATATGGTGTACTAACCTCCTTCAAACTTGTGTTTTTGCAACAGTAATAAAGATGACATTTATGTTAATTATAGTGAATGTATATAGAATGTCACGGCCTCTCTTTTTTGTAAAGCAATTTAGGCAGCTCCTATGCAGCTGAGTGTTATTGTTATTTTAGCCCTTTTGTTAGCTGTTCTTTGTAATAATTAAAATGTCCTTTCTGTATCTGTTGTAGAGAAGTCTAAGCACGCTGTAAAATATCTGTGTCCTATAGCAAATTATGTTAAAAAAAAAAAAAGAGCCAAATATTGAACGTGTTTAATGCTGAAGAAAGATAATGACTGCCCTCTAGCATCAGAAAGGGAGAAGTTGCAGGCAGTTCCATGTTGGATACTTTGTTAAAGTGAATATCCTGATATTCACATCAATGATGTGTATAGTTTTGTGTGCTAGTAGTCGTTGAAAAGTGTAGATTTGTTTGTAGGTTTATAATATCTGTTAATGAACTAACATGCGAGTTCTTCATAGATATAATTATAATGTACTAAGCGTTTGAAACCACACAAGTCTATTCTGCATGGCGTGTGTACTGTATGCTTCAGGTAGACCTGTGATGTTTAGAAAGTTCTGCACACAATTGCATCTATGACAAACTTTCATAGTGTTCCATTAAAAATAATTGGTACTTAAAGCAACACTCCACAATTTAAATAAAAATATTACCAACGGGAAGGTCCCCCAGAGCTCCTCCATGATCCCCTGACATCTGGGGTTCTCCTGCTCTGGCTGCGGGCATAAAACGATGGGTCAGGATTCGGTTTGACAGCCAATTACTTTTTATTGCTGACCTTCACGCTCATGTTTGTAGCTTTTTATTTTGAAAACTAGCACACAAAAAAACTACAAATCTGTTGAACGGGGAGTACCCAGATCTTGGTGAACCATGGATGAGCTGTAAGGGACTTCACGGTTCAGGCACGGGTTAAAAAAAACATATATATATATATATATATATATATATATATATATATATATATATATATAATATATTATAAAAAAATGTATTTTTTTTTGGGGGGAGAACTGCTGCTATAATAACAAAATTGTCCATGTTTAAAGTTAAACGCTTTTTTTAATAGTTGTTTTTATAACATGGAGCCTTGACAAAAATTATTGGCGCGGTACAGTATTTTTACTTTGTCTACACTAATTTTTCTCTTAAACCTGCATACAGGGTCGGTGAATATTGTTGTGGCTAATTTTGTTAGGCGATGTTGGTACAAACTGAAGTGGCAGCCAGCAACATGACAAGTCAAGTTAGTCACTTCGCTGCTAAGGATTGGAACATACATACAAGTGCAGTTCTTCCAGAAAAGGGAGTTTCGCTTTTTTGGGTTGTGTTTGAGAGCATCTCCAGACAAAAAAAAAAAGATTAAATGCATTAGATCAGAAACAACGGAAAGGAAATTAAGATGGAAAGCATTGTGGTTAGATAATACGTCTTATGGTTACAGCATGGTTAAATGTTCCTAGATTTTCAATAATAAAAAACAGACTACGTCAATGGAAAGCATCAAATATTTTATTAATGGAGACCTAAACCATTGTATCTCTGTATAGTGCTGCAAATTATATTTCTACTTCAAGAACATTGCATTCTTCTCCTGTTCCACCTCCCACACACACTGGTCTCGGCCTATTAAAAATATCAGCTTTAAACATCAGGTACATTTAGTAATTAATAATAATTTCTGTTGCTCACGATTTTGATGGTGCACCAATGTATGACACACACCTTTTTTGCTAAGAAAATAGAATTCTCTTTTTTAAATTTTGTTTAAACAGTTGTAATTAAACAAGTGTCTTATCTTATGTTCCAAATCACTGCTTTATTAATGAAAATGTCAGCAGAAAAAAGGCAAAACCCAGTTTGTGTGTGAACGCAAGTAGACAGGTCCAAGTCTCAAATGATATAATACGTATAATTATTAAATTCCCTCTGATTTTGATGGTATTTAAGTAATAGTTCCTGAAGAACAGGGCATTACTGGCCAATAATGCCCTGGCTGGAAGAGTTGAAGGCCCGAGGCCAAGCCGAGGATTTAGGCTTCTTATTTGTTTCCCCCACCACCTGCTCTGAACAATGCATCATGGTATGTGGCTAACCAGAACTGCTATCGCATAGCACAGCATTGAGCCTGTGCCCAAGGAAATTTTCCAATCAGCATTGCAACAATCTGAGGGCGGAGATCATGATCCCATTACAAAATAAAAAATACAGCAAATATATGGAGAATGGTATAACTTTAACGTGAATAATGGAAATGTAGAACCTTACATTATCACAATATGCTTGCATTGATTCAAAGTTTTGGAACAAAAATTCTACATATTGAAGATTCTTCGTAAACTTTGACGTGTATTTGTCTTTTAAACACATTCTTGTAAAATGTACTTAAACTCGTGTATAGCTTTGAAATCGCAATCACATTTATCTATTCAGAGACCATGGTGCCTATGCAGAAAGGTCAGAGAAGTCAGTTATCGGCAGCTTTTCGTCAAATAAAGAGTATTGCTATTCTGTAAGCTCCGATATTTTGTCGATACTAGAAATTTTTGTCAATTTTTTTTCCAAAAAATAAAATAAAATCGCCAAACGTGCTGTGATAAGCCACTTATTGGCAGTTTCTCAAACTCGCTCAATTCTAGTAGCTCCGATCACCTTATCGAGTCTGATCGCCGCTCTTGAATTGAGATTTCTTCTCCGAATCGCCTCGCCAGAAAAAGTTGGCAAGAACATGGGGAGAAGCTGCCGAGAAGTGGCGAGACGTTACTTAGAAATAAAAATGCATTTTTCCTGCATCGGATTGATGCCAGGAGACTCCGGAGCTGATATCCATTAATATCAGCACCGGAGACCCCCCGGCATGAACCAGATGCATTAAAAATGCATTTACTGTCAACTTCATTACCTTAGCGGCTAACTGCTAAGGCAATGAAGGGATTAACCACCAGTGCCATGCTTACTGTTGGTAGCGGTGGTGGGTGAAGCTGGTATTTGGCTCTTGGTGGGTGTTTAGGACTTGTGGGGGGGCTTGCGGGTGGAATTAACCCCTTCATTACCTTAGCGGTTAATATTACTAAGGTAATGATGGGGTTAACCCCTCCCGCTACCCACCCGGTAGGCCTAAACACCCATCCTTGGGGGCCAATACCCCCTACACCCACCACCGATACCGACAATTCAAAAAAAATACACACAACAGCCCTACTAGCCTCCTAGGCCACCAAAAATCATTACAATATTTAATAAACAACAATACACAACCCATCCTTGTGCCCCCACATAAAACCATTATTTATTTTTTACGCACATGATTAATACCACAGGCTGGCGGGGGTCCCCCCAGGATGCCCTTATGGGGCCCGGGAACCCCCGCCGGCCTGTGGTATTAATCCTGTGAGTAAAAAAATAAATAATGGTTTTATGTGGGGGCACAGACAGTGGGTTGTGTATTGGTTTTTACTATATATTTTAATTCAATTTTTATTAGATGAGAAGGGGGTCGCCGGAGCAGAACCTTGTTGATTTGAGGTCCGGGGACCCCTACTTCCCAAGATATAGGCCCCGTTATAGGGTGCCGGTATCTCCTATGCATGTAAAGCTCACGTCACGTGACCGGGACATTTCAATGCATAGGAGATACCGGCACCCCATAACGGGGCCTGTATCTCGGGAAGCAGGGTGTCCCCGGACCTCAAATCAACGCGGTCCTGCTCCGGAGACCCCCTGCTCATCTACACTAATAATAAAATTAAAATATTTTTATTTCGGGTGAGATTTGTGCAGAGAGGCAGCTTTCTCTCTCTGCAGCAGAATCAACTCGCCGGGTGAGCCCTTTTCGGAGGACAGATCATTTCGCCGCCGGCTACTCGCCATTTTTGCAAATGTTGCTATCCCTGATATTCGGGGCTTTCTGCATACCGTGATAGCAACGCTGTCAAAAACGGCGATTTAAATTTGCTGGTGATTTTTTTTTAATGTCTGCTTATAGCATGGGCCCCCAAGTGTTATACCAAGTGGTAATTTGGTACCTTGGGTCTATGTACCAAGGCAAATTACGTATCGTACATGCAGTGCTTCTGATTTGTAACCCCTTAGGCCGCGCTTATAGTGAATGCGACGCGACCGATGACGTCACCCGTCGCCATTGTGATATTTATATTTCACATGTAGGCGACGTCGCTGGCTACAAGGCCAGCGACATCATAAAGGGGGAAGGCAGAGGGATGGAGAAGCTCCTGATTGGCCGCAAGGGGAGACTGGCTGAAAAAATTAAATAACAGTGACTACCAGATTTTTGGTAGCACTGTCACTCTGTTGCCGTCTCGTGCACTATAAGCGCCGACGACGGCCTGGGGTTGAGCAGCTCTGCCATAATGAGATGAATTTAACTGCATCACTTTTCCTCCATCCAACCTGCATCAAATGTCAACCAAATTCAAGGTGACTTTCTGGCGTGCAATAACCTGCACCAGATTTCAGAACCCATTTCTTCCAATAGAGGTACGTGTGCAATGTGTTTCAAATGCATTTTCTTTTCTCCAAAATGACCTTAGTACATAGCCCCAAATCACCTAATTATATTGTAAATATTCAGCATTAATGTGAAATAAAACTGTTAGTTTGTAAACATGTTGAAGATGGGATAAACAAGGTTTAGACATTGAAGAAAGGATGTCGGCTTCATACTATCAAAAGTGAAGCTATTCCATTTTTAGTTATTAAAAGTGATATTATAAGACCATGTCCTCCTGATTGCCCCGGAGAATCGAAAAGTTGTTTGTGTTTCACCTAGAGTTACCATATGCCCGTATTTTCCTGGACATGTTCGGCTTTTTGATTAAAGGTTGCTGTCCGGGAGGACCTTTGAAATAACTAAAAATGTCCGGAACACTGACCGCGCAATGAGCATGGTCGTCTTTTGGTGTCTTCTTTTATTGAATATGGAATTACGGTAACCCTAGCTTTACCTAATCATTTTATTTCTCTTTTTGGTATGAGTGTAGGTGTTTATTGCTTCTTTGATTTGAATACACACTATTTTGACACTGCGCATTGTTTCTGCATTATTTATTTCATGTGAGTGTTCTTGGAATGCTTATTTTAACATAGGAGCGCTTAACAAGAACAGTACGTCAAAAGCAAATCTGTGGCACCATCTGCTGGATAAGCCAGAAAATACAACACTCTTGTAAACTGAGGTGCAGACATCTGACACAATTTCCATGTGATTTGTGTACTGTCACCTACTATAAGTCTGTGTAACACATGTCCCATCCCCCCCCCCTTTGGGAGATTTCACTGCTACATGGTGTGGTGCATACCTGCTGGCTCACAGTAGATCTGAGTCTCCTGCGGTGTTGTGGATGAGGGCTGAACAGGCTTCTGGGGTAGTAATTGATTCGTATTCACGGTGACAGCACCTCCATCTCTTGCAGGCCCCAGGGATGTGGGGGACAATTCCTACAGGAGAACTTCTTTACTCTTCCCCTGATAGATTGAAGTCTCAGGCAGGAAGGTATAGTAAAACACTGGAACACTTTATTGTACACTGCAGCTTTACAGCATTCACCACAGCAGGCAATTCTTGAGGCTTCACCCTCAGGATGTACCCTGGACTTCCACTCCAAGCCAATGGGCCCTGAAGTAGGCCTTGATCTTCCCTTACTCCCTGGTGAAGTAAGGTATAGTCTCCCACTCCACCACCCTTGGGGAGGGAGTACAAACTGACAGAGCCCTGCACAGTTATTCGGATAGACCAGCCTCTCTCAAGGGTAGAGGCACAACTCAATAACTTTGGTAGGGCAGCCCTTTATGTACAAGAAAAGCAGGAACCAGGTCTGTTTCCCTGATTGGACACACAGGCCTAGTTGCACCGCCTCCCCTGTGACTCACTGAAGCTGCTGGCGGTGGGGAAAACCCAGGATTAGTCCTGGCAGGCCTGCGCTTACCAGGGCTTACTGCCAGGAGAAGGGCAGACTAGTAGCCAGAAACCAGCCATGGCTACATCTGTGACATTAAGGAATTGGGATATACACTGAGACATTTATAATGCTGCATAATCAGCCTGTTTCCTGTAGGATGTCCTAGCACATGCAAGTCCTTATACATTGATTTCCATGTTTGTGTTCACGTCCTTGAACTTATATTATACGAATACAGTAATAATATAATATTATTGTGTATGTTGTATCTTTAGAAAATTGTCATATTTTGTGTAAATAGTTATTTTGACTCTTTGTGCGTGTAACTGTACACAGCACTCTTCTCTTTTCCATGCAAACAAAGTAATAACACAAGGTCATGCCTTGGATTATGCCTTGGGATATTCACAATAGCACAAGCAAGTCACTATCTTAAAACTTCTGCAAAGTGTGATAAACAGGGAGGAGGAGCATCACCATTGTTCTTGTACATTATGATAGCTTTGTCCTTCAGTCAGTTTCAGGTGCTGTGTTGGAAGAGTGGACCTTGAACTGCATTTTGATGAGAAATAGCTAGAAGACAAATGACTCTTTTCCCAACAATAGCACAGTTGGAAGATTGTAACTAGCGCTGTATTTTTTTCTCAGTGGTATCAAATTGAACAGGGCCAATGTTGTACTGTTAACCTGGCAATAAATTCTAATTGATGCTTTATTTGAAGTCATGAAATTTCACATTTTCTAACATATATTTGAACTTTTCCAGCTTATAAATACCAATTATTTAAGGCAAAAGCAGCTTGTGTTGCATTCTTTTTTCAACACATTTAAAACATCAAACAACGATACGGTTACCTCACCTTCGTTATATTTCATAATTTAATTACATGTATTAATATTGTTAGTTTATGAAGTACATTCACCAATGTATTTTCTTATAAAGAAAATAGTACTTGAAAAAGTAAAGCGAGTTGTTGCTCCATTTATACAACCTTTTGATAAAAGGTTCAGAAGGGTTGCATAAAATAAAAACGTTCAACATAAAATCAGCAGCAGAAGCTCAACAAAAAAATTAACTCTTGAAAAATGTTTTCTGATATCTTTGCCACAAAAAATTAATTGGCTTTGCCTGCAATGGTAACAATTACAGAAAATATATACTGCTTGGTGAAACTGAGACTATATGTAGACACACACTATTACTTTATATACTAGAGAGAACACATTTTAAAATACATAAAACAGTTTTTAGAAACACATATGAGCTCTCACAGTCCCACTGGAATTTCTTCCTCTAAGTCTTCTTTGTATATAATGAGTCCAGAGCAGGATATGCCAGCCTCCTTCCTGAGCTTAAACACTCCTAGGTATCGCCGCTCACCTCTGCAGCTTCAAAGTTAAACACGCCCTCGATATAAAAAGCGTGTATGCAAGGAGACGGCAAAAAAAAAAGGCTTCTTTTAGTATTTCATTTTTCAATGGTATAAAAAGTGCAATAAAATCTCTTGAAATTCAATTACAATCAATGTGTGTGTGTGTGTGTGTATGTGTGTGTATGTGTGTGTATGTGTGTGTGTGTTCATTACTGTGCACTATGAGTTTTACAGCCCTCAAGTGCAGCACAATGCTTCTCTGGCCGGTCCGTCTGGCGTCTCGTACGGCGCCTTCCAAAGCGTTTCGAGTATTACTACATTTCCTCAGAGTAGACATATCTCCGAAGGAAATTTAGTAATACACGAAATGCGTTGGAGGACGCCGTACATACGCGCTGTCTATATCGAGGGCGTTGGTTGAATTCATAATAGTGTGATAGAAACCATGCATATTGTCCAGGATATAACAACATAGCATTAACATTTTCTCAGCAGGACCTTGTTTTTAGTAAATATTTAGTGGTGTTGATTTTGCTATTAAAGTGCATTGATTTAAAATAAAAAAAATGCCAGTAAACAAAAAAAATACCTTTTGTTTCTCAGATTAATGTGTTTTACATTTATAATTAATAGGCTAATTGCAGGGAACTGGATTACACTTGAATTCCTACTGTAATTATTATGTGATTGCACATGGCAGATATCTGCTTAACCCTCTGGTAACTGAACAAAGCAGGTCATTGTTCAGCTCAAAGTGGGGCCATTAGACTACCTGCAAGAAGGATGATAATTATAGTAATCATGGAAATCTGCACTACACCCATTCACTGCTGGCTAGTTTTCACCATTCAACTGCTCAATTCCATCTCAACAGTGGAGAGAAAAGCAAAAGACAATGACTTTGTGTTGTGTTCTTTTCACTGCAAGTGCACTATACATTTCTTGAAGTTGTAGTTCATCTGTGGTCACTGTACAGACAATCAGTAATTGGAAAGTGTTTCAAGGTTTTAAACTTACGTTGAACAAAACAGCCGTTGGCTTTCCTTCTACAGCAGAAATCTGTACAGCGGATGTTAAACTGCTGATAAAGTTGTCATGTCCAGGTGTGTCCATAGAATGCAGAGGTACGTCAGCGACATGGAGGGTAAGCTTCACCAGGGTGGGCAAACGAGAGCCCACTGATCCAACCAATAAAGCATTACCACTGCTGTGGGAAATATTACATGAGAAGTATATATAGATATATAGCTATAGATCAGGGGTAGCAACTCTAGTCCTCAAGAGCTACAAACAGGTGAGGTTTTCAGGATATTCCTGTTTCAGCACAGGTGGCAATCATTGAGCCACCTGTGCTGAAGCAGGAATATCCTGAAAACCTAATCTGTTTGTAGCCCTTCAGGACTAGAGTTGGCTACCCCTGATATCACCAGATATGTATCAGCATCAATTCTCTTTGTCCTTCTAAATATTTACCCGCATTGCTCTTTCCAGACGTAAGTGACAATTCCATCGTCCCAGATGCGTGAAGGGTTTTGAGCACCGAACATCAGGGTACAACTGTCCACACTCAGAGGATTGATTTCCACAAGTTTATGTGTGGGCTCCTGGGAAGAAGCCTGAATATGATTAAGGGCCTGCACACGAGCATTGGTGCATGCACTTTTTCCAGATCCTGGAGGTCCCGCTACAATAATAACGGAATGGAAATAAAAGTTATATTACAACCAAGTTGCATGTTGTATTATTATATACAATCACTACTTTTTTTGTTACACACTTCCACTTTACATTTTTTTTAATTGGATTAACTTTAAACAGCATCTCTCCTTTTATAGTTTGTAAGTATAAAACAGAACAAGCATATCCAAGATATTCTACAAATTGGAGTAAACCTATGTCTAACACATTCAGAAGTTTTCTTATGTCAGGTCAAGTACTACAACTTTTTTAAGCCAGTTTGCCCACTGTAGTTCTAAAATTTTACCCACAACACCATGCTACATCCCAAGTAAACAATAATCATTGCATCATAAATCAACAGCAATCAGCTCCAGTGAAAATGAATCTAAATTATTTGTCCCATCAGAACAACATATTGGGGTGGGCATGACAGAATGTTAATGTCCTTATCCTTACCAACACATATAGAGCATGTATCATTCATTATTATGCATCTAGATGCTCAATGGCAGACACTGCAAATGGATTGTCACCTTATAGGACAAATGAAAATATCACTTGTGAGCACATTCACATGTCTCAGACAGGTCTGCAACCCTGCTTTTCACATTAAGCCTTAGCATACAATCCTTCCACTGCAGCCAGGGATTCTGGGAAATATCATGCAAATTAACACAGTGTCACCTTTTGCTTCAAATCCATTTTAACATGGACCCCTATAAGCTTATGCCTGCTGCATTACACAGCTTTTCAGCACAGCCTTGGTTAACGTTAAAGTGTATAGAAGTAATGTTTAGCTACTACTGCTATGGACTACAGATGTAGCAAGACTTACTGTTTTTGGCACCGAGGCGAGCAGTAGGATCGCAACCTCGACTGCCCCCATGGTTTAAGATTATCACTGCGGGGTTTCCGATCCGGAAGCATGGTCCCCCCCGCCCCAACCCCGTAGTGTTACCGTGGCAGCACTATCTCAGGAGCAGCGAATTTAAGCTTTTTCAGCTGCGGCTATACAGACAGAACATTTCGCTACATCTGTAGATATGGAAATTGTAGCTGTAGGGGAATTAGTATATTTAAAGGTGCAGTTCCCCCTACTTTCCCCCCCACTCCCAGCCTCCTTCACCTCTTGTTTACACTGATGGGAAGCAGGGTTCCCCAGATACTTACCACTGAAGGTAGCGCCATTTCCACCCTGTCCAGGGAAAACAAAATGGAAATGTCAATTTACAGCGCCATGCAGGCCAATAGGAAACTGCAACATCTTCCTTTGTGGTTTCCTATTGGCCCACGTGACGTGAGGGATTTAATTAACCAAGAGGTACCGGCGGCGCATTTCCTGATAATTATCTCAGGAATCAGGAGATCCCCGGAGCTGAAATTAACACAATGGTCTGACCCTTTAAATAAAGGGGGATGTCTAGGAGGTACTGCTCCTGCAACAGGACAGTTTTCCTGCTCTAATAATATAAATGTGAAAATATTGAATCAAAATTCTTCTTTGCCTTCGTCTAAAATGTATACAACTATACATACATTATATATATATATATATATATATATATATATATATATATATATATATATATATATATATATATATATGCAAGTATTTTACATTGAAATGCATAAAAAATACTATGTTCACATATTTGAAAATGAAACAAAAAGAATTACATTTGGTTTGTGTAACTCACAGTTTTGCAATAATGTAACATAGCAGCCTGAGCTCAGTTTTCTTGAAAACGTTTGATCACTACTAATCCTACAGCACCACATAGTTTTGATTCCAAGGTGTGCTCATTTGCATATCATTTCCCAGAATCCCTTGCTGCAGTGGAAGCACTGTATGCTGGGCTATAATGGTGAAAGTCAGGGTTGCAGACCTGTCTAAGACATGCAAATGAGCACACAGTAATATTTCCATTTGCTATGTATATAAATATATATATATATATATATATATACCACATCATATATATACAAATTGTGTCGTTTTGACTCTGCATGAATATAACAAGGTGCTTTGCTTCCAGTTTGCTCCACTTTCTCCAGTGTGTATTTTGGGGAGTGGTAATACGAAGAGTTATGGGAGCAGATGATAAGCACAATATTAAAATTAGATGTACAGATGTAGCCAGACTGTCTTCGGTGCCGCGATCACGCAACCACGGTGGTCGCGGCACCAAAGGATTAACACGGCGGGTGGTCCCATTCAGAAGCATGGACCCCGTAGTTCGATCGCAGAAGTCCGCGGCACCGCAAACTTTTTCTTGTTTGCAGCACTGGGAACAGTAAGTCTTCTACGTCATCACGGGGCTTCACAGACCGGACTGACTGCTGACTGCCTCAGGGAGCTACTCGGGGAGACACAGAGAGAGAATACAAAAGAAGACTGGGGCGCTCCCTCCAAATCAAATAATATTATAGTGATAGTCAAAAATACCAATGGACCATACTAGCCCATGCAGGGTGCTTTTGATTGCTGCTCAACCCCAGAACGAGGATCTTCCCGCGATCCTCGTAGTATAGATATGTGAAAAGAAGAATAGGGGGCGCAATGCAAGTTAAAGGGAATCAAGAGATGTCCCTATCACATAATTGACAACACACAATGTAGGAAGTAGTGAAGGGAATAAATATATATATATATATCAGTGTACTCACACGGTCAAGTGTGGTACTGGACAGAGGTAATGGTATCTTTCACAGCTGCCAGCTATCATCAAAGACCTTTCCTTTATGGCGCTCAACAGTCTGACGCCAAACACTCAACTGCGTCCTAACACGAATCCTCTACCGCTCACACAGTAGTATATATGTATACAAGGGTGACACCACACATCAATGTATATGGGTGTAGTTTATTAAAGTTAAAAGTGAGGACACTTTTGAGACAGAGAGAGACTGCTTCTCTGCTCTGTCCCTCTGCCGGTTGATTGCCTGGGAGGACTAGCACTTGGGGCCCCCAGAGTTAATTTTCCCGGGCCGGAATCACACATAGATGCAGTGCGATCCGGCGGCCGCATGCGATCCCGGCACCGAGAACAGTAAGTCTGGACAGATCTGTATCAAAATGTGCGGTTATAACTGGTGCAGACTTTCTTCCTTCCACCAGGTTTTGGCGGTGTTACCCTCTGTTTCTAAGACATCTGCGTCAAATGTAAGAACCAAGAATAACAAGCTTCATACATATGTACCTGGCACAAACTGATGCAATCAAAGATTGTTCGCCTTGTTTTGAAGCAATTGTTCCATTTTTATATGTATGACCAAAAGTCTGTTATTTTATTTTCTTACAAAATAATGTTTGATTTAATTAGAGAAAATTAAAGTATAACAGAACATTTAAAGCTGCAGACCAAGCAATATCCTACATGTGTTTTTTTTCTTTCAAATAAATCAGTTCTGTACTATGAGAAAATACTTGTAGCATTTTTTTGTAAAACAACTCTGAATTACATTTTTAATGTATTATAATGTAACAAGTTTTTTTTGTTTCTATAGCAACCAGTTACAAAGTCACAGATACTGAGTCAATACTCCTCTGCAGTTATATGTTGAACCCCCAAGCCGAATCTTCGCCGATCGATCACAGGAGAACAGATCGATTGGCAACGTAGCTAATTACTTATCATTGTGTGGATTGCATTGATGCCCATATTAAAGGGGAAACAAATAAAAAGCGTCTGCTTGGACTTCTGCTTTTCAAGGGAAATACAGACGAATATTTTGAGACAATGTATCAAGGCATTTTTGGAGCAAAATGGATGACAATAGCATCATTTTCATCTTGCACATGTGCTTTAATTTATCAAGGTTTGTGCTCTACTCTTTGCCCTACAGTATGTGCATCAGCTTGTGAACTGGAGTGCATCATAAAGAGCAGTTCCATGATGTACTGTACAAAATGTAATGAGGCAGCAAATTGTTACTTTTCTCCCTTAAACCTACTTTTAAAAGAAATTGATGTTCTGATTTCAAATCTTTGATTTATATTACAGATCTTAAAATATTACTAATAAACTGTGCACAATATTTAATTTAGACTGGGAACCAATACTTCATATCTTCAGCAAAATTACATAAAAAAAAAATAACCAAGGCAAATGTACTATAATTTCAGTATAAAGATAGAAGAATGGACATATTTTCACTGCTTTAGAGAAAGTCATACTTGTTGCATATGTTGTGAGCTGCTGGTAAGATGTGATGCTGCTAGAATGCAAGGTCCTTCCTCGAGCTCCATGCGATTCAGTTGGCCATTGGTCACCTTCTCAATCTCCCTCCTCTGACACACTTGATATAGAACATCCACCATGGACTGGAAGCTAAAACACTGCTCATTTTCCCCAGTACTTACAGCAAAAAAAAACTGGTTGAAAACTAATTCTAGGAAGGAAAACATAGTTACGCAAAAAAAAAAAAATAGTAATAGTAACTTACAAATGTTGTAACATTTACTTTTAAGAAATGTTGACATTTTAGAAATGAGCTGAAGTATAGCAGTAAATTATGATATTTATAGTCTTTAGGTGCCTTCTTGATAAGCTCCGATATTGTTAATGCAAAATCGCCCGAAAACAGCTTGCAATTTGACTCAATAAAAATGTTGTTGTTTTTACTGTATTCTTTAAAAATTATCCATGGATAAAAATTGCATGCTTTGACTTGTCACTTGCCTGGCTTAAGTGGCCATCAAACAATAAAAGAAATGCATTCTATTTGTTTGGGAAGAACTACAGCTTTTTTAAATCAAAACGACAGGGAGGCTTTGCAGGTACCCAAACAATATCCCTTGTGAACATATTCATGTCTCAGACAGGTCTGCAAACCTGCCTTTCCCCATTAACTCTTGGCAAACAAGGCTTCTACTGCAGCCAGGGATTCTGGGAAATGGTTATCTGTATAGTCCAACCTCAAAGCTGATCATATACATTCCTGAACAAGGGTGATAGAAAG
The DNA here is from genome assembly GCF_040206685.1 of Ascaphus truei. Lineage (NCBI taxonomy): Eukaryota > Metazoa > Chordata > Amphibia > Anura > Ascaphidae > Ascaphus > Ascaphus truei. Next base: position 319,702,105 of record NC_134486.1, read on the forward strand.
GACGTTCTATTCTGTACCATTAAAGATTCCTTAAGATTATTCATGTTCAGTACAATTCAGTGATGTTAGGTGTACATATGTAAACAGCAAATATACACCGTCATATTCATGTAAATATGGTGTCATTTTGACAAACATCAGATAAATAATTTCACTCTCAAGGGTATAAAGAAGAATGTCCCATGTGATACCTATTCGTTCATCAAATTCCCCTATATGCAAGGATGTGGGTACCATTAATCTGGTGATTACGGGGAGAGCGTTATGGAGTATTTTATACTCTCTGATTAAATTGGAAATGAAATCATTCCCTTCTCTTAACGTAGCTAGTCGTAAAGTGTCGCAGTAAAAAGGGAAAGTCACAAACGCATAACAGGTCACGCTCCTACCGACCTACGTGCTGTATGGGATTTTGTAATCCTTTTTCTGTAATATGTACTGTACGCCTTTTTGTAATATGAAATCTAAAATGTAACAAGTACCATCTGTCAGCTCTAATTGAACCTATTACCTTATGAAGAGATTGCTCTAATTTTCAGACACGTTTTGTTCTATTGGGTTTTAGTTTCATTTGCATATTTTCCTATTACGTTGGGAACCCAGGACTCCTGAGGTGTAAGCCCTTAAATTAACCCTCATAGTTGACCCCTTTCACACACGTGCACATGGGTAAGCGTGTACATGGCATTGACAGAGATCTCACCAACTTCAGGTAAAATAGCGCTTCCGCTGGAGAGGAGGCGTACAAGTTAATGGGGTCGCTCCAAATCGGTCTCTCTCCACTAGTTGTCCATCCTCTTCTACTCTCTGGCAAAAGCCATATTTCTGTCTGGGACTTTCAGGGCGATCTGCAAACTCGCTATTTGAGCATAGCTCATGAATATTACATTTTGCAAATTTGCCTCATTTTTGAATGAAAAATGTCCATATCGTACAGAACTGCATAGCCGGAACCACATCACATCAAACGTTAAAGAGGCTTAATGAATATTGCGAGAAAATGCACTTATCAGAGTTTAATGATGCTCAGGAGTGAGGCATGGCCTAGGATTGCAGGTTGGTTAGATCCATCCTTCAGACAGTCAAGTGCTCCAATTTATAGTTTACATAATCATGTTTTGCATATAAAATTAGCATTGCACTGAGCAACGGCACTGAAAGGTTTAGGCCCTTATTCTATCTTGTTCAAAGCACATGCTTGGTTGATTTTTGGCTGAAAAGCTCAATTGACATACATTTTGGGCCGAAAAACATTTTGGAGTACATACAATTACCTCCTTAGTGGGCAATTACTCATTATGCATCCTGCAATCATTACATTCATAAGGGTTTGGGATGTATAATTCCATGCAATAGGAGTTCTGCTATTACTGTAAATATGTCAAGCAAAAATACAGAAAACTAACAGTTGTTCCTTGACCAGTTCTGAGATGAGCTGAAGTCGCGTAGCAAGGGCCTTTGGGCTATTGAATCCGAGACTGGTGAGTTTCGACTTAAGAAGAACAGTGAGATCTGGGACAACCAAAGAGATGGTTCTGAAGAGCGCACATCACTAGGTAGCCCCTGAAACCCTGGCCTCCAGGAGACTAAGGAACAGGTTGCAATTTGTGTCCGGCACAATCTACAAAAATGAAAAACATATGTAGGATCACAATACATTACTAAGGGAGATGCTACCTCCTAATGCACATCCATGTTCTTAACTTTTGTTTGAGGTCCTTTGTTGGTAAACTCTCACTAGCTACCGTACATGCTCGTGATTTAAATGTAATATAATATTATAGACTCGCCAACATTTGGCAAATGATGAGAGATATACTGTATAAGTTCACCATGTCAATGCAGGATTGAGTATAAGAAATAATAGATGCACTTGAAAAATACACTCTACCAATATGGGATACAGGTGCTTTGAAGCAAATGAGCAACTGTTACGATGGCACCTTAACATATGCAATGTATTACATACAGATACCATTTTTTTGATGAAAGATTTGTAAAGTATTTATTTTTATTGAGCCGGTGATGACATCTCCTCTAGTCTGCTGGTAAAAACAACATTTGTCACATGTACTTATTGGTTCATTTTGTTTAACATGTATTATGTCATCAATGTCCCGCAGCTCTAATAAGCTAAAGATTCTGAACTTCAACCAATGGAGGGAGGATAGGGACGGTGAGAGCACACACAGGCAGAAATACCGTGCTTACAACATGTGCAGCAATTATTCAATAGGAATGCAACATAGAAACCAGTTACTGTAATTGTTAAATATTTGGATGGTATGATATTATTACTAATGACACAGCCTTTAAGCCATTTCATGCAGAGACCAACAAAGATTTAAAACTGGCAAATGTATAAATAAAGGGCTCAGATAAGACATTGTCTGATCATAAAGGGGTAATAGTCATATGTCTTGAGTAGGTTGGAAGGCACAATGTGGGAGATTAATGACAGCATGTTTTGACACAGAGTAACAGTACTGCCTACTGTGCTTTATCAGTGATTGGTGATCAGTTACAGTATCTACAATTCATTGCAAGATATCTATCAAATACACTACAAACTGAAAGTTATATCCTGCTATGATATTATGATCGTAAGATTGCCCGCTTGTTTATTGACATGTTCCAAGTCTTCTTAAAAAGAAGCCACTGACATAAAATACTGTCATGATATGTCATGACCACCACAGATATTGTGGTACATCGGCAAGTAGCTTCTCATCAAGTGGTTTACAACAATCAAATTACTTCTTTTCTAGCCTCTGATTTTTATTCCTTTGCAGGCATCTCTGGCATCAGAGGGGTTTTGGACTGAACTCTGAGAAACCGAGGTGACAGCATATGCAGCTGCACAACACGTGGAGAAACAGTCGAAAAATAACTTGCAGACAAGTTGTTCTGTAAGCTAAAATCATACTTACAAAAACCGAACAATGTCTGTTCTAGTCACAAAGGATAGAACGCTATTACAAAAGGGTAGCCTAAACATAAACTCCCAGACATCTACCTCATCTTTTAACGCCTTCATCAAACATCTACAGAACTGGAGTCCTATTTTACAACCAGTGACAACCGTATATGTTTATTGAAATGCCTCCTTACTACATTGCCACCAAATTGTAACGAATCCCCACTAGATGGAGGTATAGTCTTTTTCTGTTGCTGCAAAAGAGAATGAAAGAGGGCAGTCTCTCCCTAACTGAACTGATGATTGTGACATCTCTAATAGAATAAGGCTAGATAATTGGTACATTTAAAATAATGAAAGTATTTTAAATAAAAATGCCCATTGTGTTCATTGGCTACCAAGTCTCTGAAGGAGAGGGGTGGGGTGATTGTCACACTTCTTTGCTTCACTTCTGTAATAAGATTTATTTCTACGGTACCCATGCATGTCAAATAACCAAAAAGATAAACAGGGATAAGAGAATAACAGTAGCGCGGTAAAACCCATCCTAAACGTCAGTTTACATGCTTTAAAAAAAAATCCCAAAAAAGTGTTTACTTATAATTAAAAATGTTTCAATTTGTCTACCTCCAAAAAAACGTTTTAAAGGCACAATGCCAGCTAGCCGACTAAAACAAATGTTTATGTAAAGAATGTAACAAGGTAATTGGCTTTTTTTTTAACCCATTTATATATGTATAATGTACTGTACGTCTCATGAGGGCTTGAATGCCAGTGGCCCTTATGACGTACCCAGTATATCATGACACTATGCTTGTCTAATAATAATAATAATAATAATAATAATAATAATAACAACTTTATTTCACATACAGATGCAGCGGCCGATATTCGAACCTTTCTCAAAATGGATTTTGAGATTTGTCCGAGATTCTGTAAAAATTTGCTGCGGCAGACTAATGGTCCATCGGATTAACACAGCAGGGTCCCTGCTGTGTGAGTCCTACCGGGGTCTGATTTTCTGTAAGAGACGCGCAGTAAGAGACTAAATCAGTCACTCTAACTGTGCGCTTCTCACAGGCGATCGCGGGGATTATATTTAATTTTAAACATTACAGTAATGTAGCAGGGGGTCTCTGGAGCTGAACCGCATTGATTTCAGTTCTGGGGACCCCCTACTTCCCGAGATACAGGCCCCGTTATGGGGTGCCGGTATCCCCACCTTGTAAAAATCCTGTGGGTCACGTGACCGAGGGATTTTCATATTGAAGCAGATACCGGCACCCCATAGCGGGGTCTGCATCTCGGGAAGCAGGGGGTCCCGAGGCTGAAATCAACTTTATTCAGCTAAGGAGACCCCCTGCTTCCGCACACTAGCTTCCCTGCTTCCGCACACAGTATAAAAATAAAATGTAAGCAGCTTCATTAACTTAGCGGCTAACCGCTAAGGCAATGAAGGGGTTAAGGAAGACTACCAGGTTTATTGGGGGCAGAGGGGGTGAGTGAAGGGAGTAATAGCCCTAGAATGGTTGGTTAGGCCTCTCGGGTGGGCATTGGGAAGGATTAACCCTTTCATTACCTTAGCGGTAGTAACCGCGATGGTAATTAAAGGGTTAACACCTCCCACTACACACCAAGGACTGACCACCCACCCTGTGGCAACTACCCCCTTCACTCAATCTCTCTACCCACAATAAACATTAAAATACCTACTACCTACTGTACCAATACACAACCCACCCACTGTACCCCCAACAACCCCCCTAACACATACAATACGGTAATGGGCAAAATTACTATTATCCAGATATGGAAATAGTGCATTTTCCCATTTAAAATAAAACATGTCGAGTAACCGGATACTGGGGAGCGCAGGTATATTTAGGAGGGAACAAACACAAACATATAGTGCAAATATGTCTGTTCAAGTGGTTGGTATTTAGATCAATATAGCCCAATGACATTTGTACTTACAAATTTCTCAATGGACACGTGTATGTAAAGGTATCTGTGTTTGGTGATTAGTAGTTAACATCCAAATCACACATAGATGTACTGTATGTGGTGGGACCTTAGCAGGATGAACCAAAAACACAGAACATAGCGCAGACCGTTCAAACTTTATCTATTAAAACCAATGTAAAAAATGCACTCACATTTTGTAAATGCAATCAAGCAAATTGGGATAATGTTATCCCCGCCAACTGTGTGTCCACTTCCGCGACCTGAATGGCATGCGACGCCCGTCTCTACGAGGCTGAGATGGGATTCCTCTGAGTAGCTGGAAGGAAAGTCGTCGATCAGCTGACGACTCTGTGTGCATCCTCCACTTGCGTAACTTGGGACCCTTACGTCTCGCGTCTCTAACAGCCCTTTAAAAGTGCAATCCCACATACAAGGGGCAGATTGGAGACAGATATCATATATATATATATATATATATATATATATATATATATATATATATATATATATATATATATATATATAAAGCAACTGTAAATATTATTGTATGTTCATTTGCATGTCTTAGACAGGTCTGCAACCCTGTCTTTCCCCATTGTCACCCAGCATACAGCACTTCCACTGCAGCAAGGGATTCTGGGAAATGACATGCAAATGAGCACTCAGTGCCACCTTTTGTCTCAAGCTCGTATTACACAAGCCAATCCTCAAGCCAATGCATGCTGTTTTAAACACAGCTTTTAAACAGAGGCTGGGATGAGATGCAAAGCCATTAGACCTACTCACATACATGTTTCAACCTTGATGGGTATCATCAGTGTGAGTCTGGTCTTAATGGCTAGCAGGTTTGAGACTAGACTAGGTAATCACCACTGTCATTAAGGTTATGGTGGGTAAAAAAAGTGACAAAAACCCTCCACAGTAAAGCATAAAGCAACTGTAAATATTACTGTATGTTCATTTGCATGTCTTAGACAGGTCTGCAACCCTGTCTTTCCCCATTGTCACCCAGCATACAGCACTTCCACTGCAGCAAGGGATTCTGGGAAATGACATGCAAATGAGCACTCAGTGCCACCTTTTGTCTCAAGCTCGTATTACACAAGCCAATCCTCAAGCCAATGCATGCTGTTTTAAACACAGCTTTTAAACAGAGGCTGGGATGAGATGCAAAGCCATTAGACCTACTCACATACATGTTTCAACCTTGATGGGTATCATCAGTGTGAGGCTGGTCTTAATGGCTAGCAGGTTTGAGACTAGACTAGGTAATCACCACTGTCATTAAGGTTATGGTGGGTAAAAAAAGTGACAAAAACCCTCCACAGTAAAGCATAAAGCAACTGTAAATATTACTGTATGTTCATTTGCATGTCTTAGACAGGTCTGCAACCCTGTCTTTCCCCATTGTCACCCAGCATACAGCACTTCCACTGCAGCAAGGGATTCTGGGAAATGACATGCAAATGAGCACTCAGTGCCACCTTTTGTCTCAAGCTCGTATATATATATATATATATATATATATATATATATATATATATATATATATATACTGTCCCGACAATCTTTATTGCAACATTTGCCCGTCTTGTCCCGCGGGTGTTTTCGGGCTGGCGCCGAACTTGGCCGCTTGCCAGCCCATCTTCTCCGCATCTTCCCCTCCCCCTTCCCCTCGCGACCCCCTGGCTGTTCTGCCCCGCTCCACGCTCTGAATTATAGCATACCCCCTTACCTGCATCCTCCTTCGGGGATTCCTGGTGTCTTCGGGGATTCCTGGCGTCTTCGGGGATGCCTGACGCACGTGACCGGCGCCCGGCACGCTGCGAGAAAAAAAAAAGATAGCCGCGTCTGCCCGCACATTGCGGTGGCGGCCGAGTTAGAATAAACTCTGCCGCCACTGTATATATCATATTACATCATTTTGTTGCCCCCCTGTAATGTTTTTTTTATAGTCTTGTTAATATTTTTATGTACAAAGTACAGTGTGAAGAAACAGCAGCGGAAGTTTTTTTTAATCCCTTAAAAAACTACGGGATGCTTTTCTTTGATAAAATTGGCATGGATTCCCGCAGCAGTATTTTGCTCTTTTTGAAGATGAGGGACTTTGCATAAAAATCACACGTGTGTTGTTTTTCGCAGGGAATATGCCATTGGTAAATGTATGAGTTAATTGCACACTTTTCTCTTTATATAAGTCTGGTTCATATTCGCCTTGTGCAATAAAACAGAAAGTCTTTACCAAAAGTTCTCCACTGGTGTCAGAAATAGAAATAAAATCTAGCAACAATGGAGATCATTTATCACTGTCCTAGTAGTGATGCAGTCACTAAAATGACTCAGCTTAGGGCAATTGTCCACTGAATGAATCTACATATAATTTAAAACAACAAATAAACAAAACTGCAACAACAAAGTCCCTTCATGTACAAAAAAAGGTCCTTAAAACAATGTGTGCGATGCATAAATATATTCACTAAAAAATATGTCATTTTAAATAACCTTCAGTGCTTTCCAGGCTACAGCCAGAGACTTTTCCCCTCCCCATGATTCAGTTTAGTTAGATAAAATCTCTCCACAAACATCCGTACAGTATTGGACCTATTCTAGTAGCCTTCATAAAAAAATAATTCGCTGGGCCGGTTACGCCGCCAGTTTTGTCAGCGTAGTTGTCACGTTATTCAGAAAGATTCTGAAAACCTGCGATAGCAAAATGGCGAAACTGGCGAGGAGCAGCGATGTGATGTTCGCCTCTCTCAAAAGTCCTCATTCGTCTACCTGCAGCGATCTACTGCGACCTGGCCTGCGCATATCTCGCCGGCGATCGCAGGGTTTTAATAACAATTTTAATACTAGTGTGCGTGAGCAGGGGGTCTCCGGAGTAGAACCGCGTTGATTTGAGATCCAGGGACCCCCTGCTTCCTGAGATACAGGCCCCGTTATGGGGTGCCGGTATCTCCTATGCATTGAAATGTCTCACGTCACATAATGGAGCCTGTATCTTGGGAAGCAGGGGGCCCCCGGACCTGAAATCAATGCGGTTCTGCTCCGGAAACCCCCTGTAACGCGTAGCTTATCACAAATGAAGCGCGACCGCGGTGCTGAGGTAGGGAATTGAGAAACGCCAACCCACAGACACGCGGGCGCGCCTAAGACGTAGATTGGTCGTGCAAGCCAGATCAGGGTTATAGAGTGCAGAGTAGTCGTATATACTTGCCAGGTCAGGATTGGAGAATAGCGGATCGTTGGGGTACTTTGCCAAGGTCAGGATTGTAGAAGAGCGGATCGTCGGAGTACTTTGCCAAGGTCAGGATTGTAGAAGAGCGGATCGTCGGAGTACTTTGCCAAGGTCAGGAGCGGAGAGAAGCGGAGTCCAAGAAACTAGGAGGGTTCAGGCAACAAAGGGTTAATCAGGCAGACAAGGTATCAGGAACAGAATGCAGCAAGGCACGGCGTCACACTGACTATACTCAGCAATGGTAAGCTGAAAGAGCAGGGTATTTAAGGAAGGAGGCTCCAATAACAAGCAGGGGTGGAACTAGGAAGTAAATTGTCATAGGCTGCTGGTACATACAGGTGCGTCCAATGATGCAGCCGATCAGGTAGGAGGTTGCTTGCAGCCTCGCACGTGTCACAGGGTTCAGAGGACGGGACTTGGAGTGTGCGATACTCCCACGCCGGTTCCGTGAGACATCAGAGATTGGGGGCGGAGCCTGGAGCGTACGTCACTGCCATGCTGGTCTTGTTTAACAACAGAGCGGGGACGGAGCCTGCCACGCGCGTCAGCGGTGAGACTAGACGAGCGCCCACGACGTACAGCCAGGTGAGGGATGGGATTAGAGGCCGCAGAGGGCGGAACAGACTGCAGTAAGGGCCGAAGGGCCAGTAAGATGAGGAGATGGTCCCTGAACGCCGGATCGGCGAATCCTCACAGTACCCCCCCCCCCCCCCCTCTAGGAGCAACCTCCGGGCGACTCCATGAAGGCTTATCCGGAAATTTGGAATGGAAGTTACGGATCATCCTGTAAGAATGAACATGATGACTAGGAACCCAGGATCTTTCCTCTGAGCCGTAACCCTTCCAGTGTACCAAATACTGTAATGAGCCTCTTGAGAACTTCAAGTCCAGAATGGATTGTATTTCATAGTCAGGTTGGCCTTGTACCATATGAGTCGAAGTGGGAGGCAAATGAACCGAATGAGTATTCTGGACCATTGGCTTAAGCAACGAGACGTGAAAAACGGATGGGATCCGCATAGAAGGAGGTAACGCGAGATGATACGCCACGGGATTAATCCTTTCTGAGATAGAAAAAGGACCGAGAAATCTGGGTGCAAACTTCATAGATGGTACCTTCAGCCTGATGTTCTTGGATGAGAGCCAAACCTTGTCGCCAATCTTGAATTGTTGAGCAGGTCTACGGTGGCGATCAGCCTGGGTCTTGTGCCTATTGGTAGCTGTCTTGATGTTTGCCTGAACCTTTTTCCAAAGATCTTGCAATGATTTAATCCTGTCGTCTGCCGCGGAAACCCCTGATGAAGATAAGGAGAGAGGGAGTGTAGAAGGATGGAACCCGTAATTCTCAAAAAATGGAGATTCCAGAGTATATCCACTTTGTGCATTGTTATGGGTGAATTCTGCCCAGGGCAAAAGTTCAGACCAGTCATCTTGGGAATCTGAAACAAAACATCTTATGTATTGTTCTAGGGACTGATTGGTCCTTTCAGTCTGACCATTCATCTGTGGGTGGTACCCGGAGGAGAAATGTAGAGAAATGCCTAGTTGTAGGCAAAAAGAACGCCAAAAGTGAGACACAAACTGAGAACCCCTATCAGACACGATAACCAGGGGTACTCCGTGAAGTCGGATGATCTCTCTGATGAATACATCGGACAGTTTGCAAGAATTGGGAAGAGCTTTGAGAGGTATAAAGTGGGACTGTTTAGAAAATCGATCCACGACCACCAGGATCGTATTCATGCCCTTGGATACCGGTAAATCCAAAATGAAATCCATGGACAGGTGTGTCCATGGCCGGTTGGGAACAGGAAGGGACTGGAGAAGTCCTGAAGGAAGATTCATGGGAGTCTTAGTCCTGGTACAAGTTGGGCACGTGGCTACGAATTCCTTGACATCTTTCTGAATCCCGGGCCACCAAAAAGTTCTGGAAATCAAATCTAAAGTTCTCCTGGTACCTGGGTGACCAGCAGCTCTGGAGGAGTGACTCCATTGGAGAACTTTCCTGTGGTGCGTAGGAGAAGTATAAAGACGACCCTCGGGAATATTGAGATCTGCAGGGGTGTGATCTTGTTGTCATACAATATTTTTGGTAACGTTGAAGGTGGTTGCAGAAAGAATAAACTTAGCAGGGAGAATAGGCCTTTGTTGGTCCTCAGATTTATCGTCCAAAGAGAATTGTCGGGAAAGGGCGTCAGCCATAACATTTTTTGTTCCAGGCAGATATGATATTATGAAATTGAATCTTGAAAAGAATAATGACCATCTGGCTTGACGGGCTCCAAGACGACGTGCTCCTTCGATGTATAACAGATTTTTATGATCTGTTAAGATAGTTATGGGATTCTCAGTACCCTCCAGAAAATGTCTCCATTCTTCTAGTGCTAATTTCACAGCCAGGAGTTCCCGATTCCCGATATCATAATTGCACCCAGCGGAAGAATTTTTTTTGGAGAAAAATGCACAGGGATGCAATCTGGATTGAGGATTCTTCCTCTGGGAAAGGACAGCACCAACACCGACATCCGATGCATCTACTTCTAGGGTGAAAGGAAGTTTTGGATCAGAATGAATAAGGATAGGTGCGGAGACAAATGCACTCTTAAGACGAGAGAAGGACTGAATGGCCATGGGAGGCCAAGAAGTAGGGTCAGCTCCTTTCTTGGTCAAGGCAGTAATAGGAGCTACAAATGAAGAAAAGTTCTGGATAAATCTACGATAATAGTTCAAAAATCCGAGGAACCGTTGAATGGCTTTGAGAGTGGTGGATTGAGGCCAATCCAGTACCGCTTTGACCTTAGCAGGATCCATAGTAAGTCCAGTGTTGGAGATAATGTATCCAAGGAAAACGGTAGAAGCTTGGTGAAATTGACACTTCTCGAGTTTGGCGAAGAGTCGGTTTTCTCGTAGGCGAAGAAGTACCTGCTTTACATGGGACACATGTTCTTGTTTGGATTTGGAGAAAATCAGAATGTCATCTAAATAAATGATCACAAAAGAATTGAGAAGGTCCCGAAAGATTTCATTGACAAAATCCTGAAGCACAGCTGGGGCATTACACAGACCGAATGGCATGACTAAGTACTCGTAATGTCCATCTCTGGTGTTAAAAGCAGTTTCCCATTCATCACCCTGGCGAATCCTGATTAGGTTGTAGGCTCCACGTAGATCCAATTTAGAGAAGATATTGGCGCCTTGTAGGTGATCGAAGAGCTCAGATATAAGAGGAAGAGGGTAACGATTCTTAATGGTGATTTTATTGAGACCCCGGTAATCGATACAAGGGTGTAAAGAACCGTCTTTTTTCTTCACGAAGAAGAAACCGGCACCCGCAGGAGAAGTAGAGTTACGTATGAAACCTCTCTGGAGATTCTCAGCAATATACTCTCGCATGGCCTTGGTCTCAGGCATGGACAAAGGATAGGAAGCTCCTCTAGAGGGAGAAAAACCCGGGAGTAGTTCAATGGGGCAATCGTACGGACGATGTGGGGGTAGTACCTCAGACTTAACTTTATCGAAGACATCGCTGAACTCGGCATACTCCTCAGGCAAAAGTACCCTTTCCTTTGCCTCGGCCGGGGTAGTACCACAAATACTACTGGATTTAATGATACAGTTCTTGGTACAAAAAGAGCTCCATTGAATGGGATCCTTATTTAGCCAATCCACCCGAGGATTATGAATCTGTAACCAGGGAAATCCAAGGATTACTGCTACGGAAGGCGTATGAATCACATTGAATTGGATGTCCTCCAGATGATCAGTACAGTTCCTGTCTTGAGATGAAGTACCTGGGTCTCCAGTAAAATAAAGGCTGGCTGAAGCGGTCTTCCATCAATGGCCTCAAGTCCAATAGGTTTCTTCCTAGGTATGAGGGGGATATGGTGACGTTCAGCAAAGCCTTGATCTATAAAGTTGCCCCCAGAGCCGGAATCGAGGACGGCCTGGGTGGAAACAAGAAACCCATTCCCAGAGAGAGTGATGGGAAGAAGGATTCTAGAAGGATTATCAACAGAAATAGGAGAGAGAGAAATGGTTCCCAATGAGACTCCCCTAATTCTCATGGGAATTTTGCGTTTTCCTGGCTTATTGGGACAAGAGAAGGCCAGGTGTCCAGGTTGTCCGCAATATAGAAACAGACCCGCATTCAGGCGACGTTGTTTCTCTGATTGGGAGAGACTCGTACCTCCCAGTTGCATGGGTTCAGAAGTATCCATTGAAGGAAATTACGTCATGCTCACCTGGACCGGAGTGATTGTGGATGAGGATGATCTGCGGTGTACACTCTCCACTTTCCTTTCCTGAAGATGGTGGTCCACTCTGATGCAGATTGCGATAAGGTCCTCCAGATCCGTGGGACGGTCGAAAGTCGCCAATTCGTCCTTTAGGGTTTCAGAGAGGCCCCGTCAGAATGCAGCAGACAAAGATTCATTATTCCAATCCATCTCTGCGGCTACGGTTCTAAACTCAAGTGTATATTTTGCCACAGGACGATTACCTTGTGATATATAGAAAAGAGTAGAAGCAGCAGATACCTTGCGGCCAGGTGTGTCGAACACCCTACGGAACTCCCTGGTAAAGGCTCCGATGCCCTGAGTGAGATCAGACCTTCGTTCCCAGATAGGAGAAGCCCAGGCAAGTGCGTCATCTGTGAGGAGAGAAATAATGTATGCCACCTTGACGCGTGGAGAGGTGAAGCGGGAGGAGTTTATCTCAAATTGAATGAAGCATTAATTCAAGAACTCCCGACATTCTTGGGGATCCCCTCCATAACGGTTGGGCGTAGGTAACCGGGGTTCGTGGAAGGAATGAGGAACGAACATAACTTCCCCAGGAGTGGCAGAACTAGGAACAGGCCGGGATTCATGTATAGAGAGAGTAAGAGTTTTAAAATTCTCCTGGATAGTTTGCATATGATGGTCATAAGATGCAAGTCTATCCTCAATGCTAGACAAAGCGTTGGCATGCATGCTCAGGACTCCTCCTACCTCAGCGGGGTCGACGTTTGTGCGGCTGAGCATACTGTAACGCGTAGCTCACCACAAATGAAGCGTGACCACGGTGCTGAGGTAGGGAATTGAGAAACGCCAACCCACAGACACGTGGGCGCGCCTAGGATGTAGATTGGTTGTGCAAGCCGGATCAGGGTTATAGAGTGCAGAGTAGTCGTATATACTTGCCAGGTCAGGATTGGAGATTAGCGGATCGCTGGGGTACTTTGCCAAGGTCAGGATTATAGAAGAGCGGATCGTCGGAGTACTTTGCCAAGGTCAGGAGCGGAGAGAAGCGGAGTCCAAGAAACTAGCAGGGTTCAGGCAACAAAGGGTTAATCGGCAAGACAAGGTATCAGGAACAGAATGCAGCAAGGCACGGCGTCACACTGACTATGCTCAGCAAAGGTAAGCTGAAAGTGCAGGGTATATAAAAGAGGAGGCTCCAATAGCAAGCAGGGGTGGAACCAGGAAGTGAATCGTCATAGGCTGCTGGTGCACAGAGGTGTGTCCAATGATGCAGCCAATCAGGTAGGAGGTTGCTTGTAGCCCGCACGTGTCACAGGATTCAGAGGGCGGGACTTGGAGTGTGCGATACTCCCACGCCGGTTCCGTGAGATGTCAGAGCGGGGGCGGAGCCTGGAGCGAGCGTCACTGCCATGCTGGTCTTGTTTAACAACAGAACGGGGACGGAGCCTGCCGTGCGCATCAGTGGGGAGACTAGACGAGCGCCCACGATGTACAGTCAGGTGAGGGACGTTATTAGAGGCCGCAGAGGGCGGAACAGACTGCGCAGGGTCACAGGACCGGGGGGCTGCGCTATTTGAGTGTCTGTGACCGAAGGGCCAGTAAGATGAGGAGATGGTCCCTGAATGCCGGAAAGGCGAATCCTCACACCCCCTGCTCATGTACACTTGTAACAAAATTGTTATTAAAACAGCTTAATTACCTTAGCGGTTAGCCGCTACGGCAATGAAGGGGTTCAACTGCAATAGCCTGTTTATTGGGGGCAGAGGGGGTGGATAAAGGGGGCAGTGGCCCCAGGTTGGGTAGTAAGGCCCGCCGGGAAGGTTGCGGGAGGAGTTAACCCCTTCATTACCATAGTGGTGGGTACCGCTATGGTAATGAAGGGGTTAACCAGTCCCACTACCCCCCGGAAGGCCTAAACACCCACCCTTGGGGCTACTACTCACTACTACTCACCCAATCCCTCTACCCCCAATAAACAAAAATAAACACAACAACCCTACGACCCACCTCCTCTACTCCCAATAACCCCCCCTCAACACATACAGTACAGGAATGGGCAAAATTACTATTATCCATATATGGTTAATAGCTCATTTGCCCATTCAAAATCAAACATTAGCCAACATAAATAAAGTAAATAAAACTTTCTACTTACCCCTGCCATGATGAAGGGCGTCCTCATCACCATACTCCAGGTCCATGTCCTCCTTTGGCAGCAAGAGTAGAAGAAAAAATACAATATAATGGCTCCTAACCCTTTAACCACCATAGCGGTTAATAACCCCATCCCCCGCTACCCACTTGGGAGGCCTTACCACCTACCCCGGGCCCACTATACCCACCCTCTATCAATAGATTGGCACAGTAGTGCATTATGCCCATATAATATGGGCATGATAAGCCACTATAGCAGTCAATTGTCAACCTAATACAAATCAATAAGGTCAAAAATACACAAAAATAGAAGAAATACACAAGCACCTAAACACCCCAACAATAAAAGAACTAAAAAGCATAAAATGTTTCTATCACCAAAACAGCAAAAGAATTACAACTATGTTATTCCAAAACATAAGAATACAATTAAATAAACCGCTATCCAACCAATTCAAGAAATAAAAGCACTAGCCAACAAATCAATAAATGAATTATATGGGCATAATGTACCACCGTGCCAATCAAAGGGAAGAGGGTGGGTATAGAGGGCCCCGGGTGGGTGGGTAGGCCTCCCAAGTGTGTAGTGGGGGATGGGGGGTTAACCCCTTAATTATTATAGCGTTTATTAACCGCTAAGGTGGTTAAGGGGTTAGGGGCCATTAGATTGTATTTTTTCTTGTTCTCTTGCTGCCAACGGAGGATCCCAGTTTAGGAATGGCCGTAAAGCCCCTGGCTGTACAGGCCTTTTATTATTTAGGTTTTTAGGGTTAGAGGTTAAAGTTTGGATTAGGGGTTAGGTGTTAAGGGTAGGAAAATGATGGTTAGGGTTTAGGGGTTAAGGTTAGGGTTTAGGTTAGGATTAGGGCTAGGCATTAGAAATTAGGGTTAGGGGTTAAGGTTAGGATTAGGGTTTAGGGGTTAGAGTCCTATGTATTAGTTACCGGCATTACCCCAAATGGCCTGGAATCCCCCAGACTCCCTGGGTCATCTGTGGCTGCAAAATGTCCCGTTAGACCCTTCTAACCTACCGCCCTTGAAACTATGGGGGGAAAGGCATTTTCCTTTTCATCTGTGGAAGGTGACAGCCATATTCAGCAACAGCAGCAGCAGCTCAATGTTTGTCTTCGTACAAAATGCTTGCAGCTGCTTTTTCCACAGACGGGAATTGCTGCAGTTTCCCCATAAGAGGGGCTACATCTGTATGTGACTCTTTACTTACATGATTAAAGAAGAAATAACTTTTCTTATTCTGACATAAACAACTTTATTAATTTGGTAAAACGTTGAATTTTTAAAATAAATATGAACCTCAAAAACTTTTCAAACAAGCCAAAACATTTGGACCCGAGTTCTAATATGCCAAGTTTGATTTTAAAGAATTTTTTATGGAACGTCTGGAGTTCCAATAGGCGTCTACCTACCTACCTATCTACCTTACATTGCTACTGTACCTGTTCCTCTGGCAGTTACTTACGGCTTTCCTTTAGACAAAATCGCGCAGCTCTCTTCCAATCAAAGTCGGCGACCTCGCGGATTTTACGAGTAGTAATATAGTCAATGACATCACGGAGGTAAAGCACATGCTGATACCAAAGATAAGGCAATGTTATGGTAGGCAAAATTACACAGAAGCTGACCGTTTGTAAACAACAAAAGTAGTTTGTTTAAACAGGCATATTTACAGGATACAGCCAGCTTGAAATGCATTTCTTCTTATAAAGTGAATTTCCAATGAGTGTACTATAACTAGACGATAAAATGTAAACGTACAAAAAATATTACAATGTTACCCGAGTTGTTGAGTCTCACTAATTTCCAGTGAATGCCACTTATTTGGACTGATTTTAGCATCACAGCTCTTCTATATTTCAATGGAGTCTCTAACATTAAAGTCAGTAGTAATACCATTTTTTCCACAGTCCCCAAATATACATATTTTGGGTTTTAGGAAGATGACATCTCTGTGTTAACTTTTATTGGTATAAAAAGTCAGTGCTCAAGGGAATTCCACTAGAAATAAACTGGGATCAATAGTAATGAGCTCATAGTTACAAGGCAGCTTTGAGAAGATTTGCAATGGTGGTAATCTTTAATAATTACAATAGCATGTTACAATGAACATATCATAATGATATTTTTTAACGAAATTATAATTTTTTTAACCAAGTAAACAAGATTTTGCTGTGTATAACTCTCTTACATCAAAAGAAGCACACAATGCATCTTGGAGTGCAGAGCTTAAGAGAACAATACTGAGTTTATAAAACACACGGAAGAACATACAAAAGAGGGTGTTGTTAGGGTGATACTGTTTTATATGCCTGAATTCAATGAATGCCACACTGAATAGACTGCTGAACAAAAAGGTTCTTGACCAAGTCAGGTCAACAGAGTTAAGAGTGTTATATAGGGATAGTTAAAATTACAGTAGTTCAGTACTAAGGTCAGCAACTGAAAGCAGAGATAAAGCAGGAGGTTTTCTGATTTAGGGTACATACTGTATATGCTGGCAAGCATTTGATAGCTTCTTTTATGAAGGTCTGTGATAAACATGGAGGAGATAACTTCCGCCGACTTGCATAGGGCGACAGCAGAAAAGAGATTGAAACATTTTTCAACTACAAATCAGAGAGCTTCCCTCATGAATAGGAAGAGTTGGTCAATATGGGTACATATTAGTGAAGCAGATTGTCCAGGAATATGGTTCTGGTTTCATTTAATGGAAACAATATATAAATATAGTGGTTGAAGTCCTTCTAAAAAATAGCGGTACTGTGCCTGATTTAAAGAAATCCTAATTCGTTAAATATGTGACAAAGCTCTTTGGACCTCATGAGTTTGTGAATGAAATAGTAGTGCTACCCAGAATTCCACAATACCATCATATTTTACTTCTCTCTATCTCTCTATGTATTTGTATATACATAGAGAGAGGAGTCCCTGTCCTGTTTCCTACTACTATTGTGTTGCTGCTGAGACTCGAATAGCATGCACCTTGAATGGATTCCATTACTTTTGAAGTGAGTGTCTTGTCACTGAACTATGTGTGTGTATATATGTGTAAGAGACACACGGGGAACGGTGACATTAGAAGTACAAACTTTACTAAACAGGAACACCTGGCATTGGATAGCCTTAGGAAGAATAAGACCATAGTGGTAAAGCCAGCGGATAAGGGGGGAGCGATCGTGGTTCTAGACAGAACTATGAATAGAGCTGAAATCGTGGCCCAATTATCCAATAAAGACAACTATAGGCTACTCAAGGGTGATCCTAACCCAGATATCAACAACAAAATCCAGGGAATCCTGGATGCGGAGACACAGGGAATCATATCAAAACAACTTCGGTTGTACTTAACTGTTGAAGATCCTTTGATCCCTGTGTTCTATGCACTCCCGAAGATTCACAAGAGTTTGGAGAACCCGCCAGGGAGATCCATAGTGGCTGGGACTATCTTTGAGCCTATATCTGTATTTCTGGACAAAATACTCAGAGCTCTGGTAGAGTTAGGTCCCTCGTTCTTGAAAGATACTACTCAATTTCTCTAAAGGTCAGACAACTCCATAAAATCACACAGGATGCACTGCTGGTGACGCTGGACATCAGTATTCCCTACTACACCTCCATTACCCATGTGGAAGGTGTGGGGGCTATTGAGTTCTATCTAATCCGGCTGGATTTCATGACACATTCAGAATGAGAACTGTTGCTCTAGACATCTAAAAGTGGTACTCTATGAGAACTATTTTTTATTTGAGGATGACTTTTACAATCAGACCAGAGGTACAGCCATGGGGTCCAATGTGGCCCCAACATATGCCAATATATTTATGAATTATTTCGAGGAACATTTTGTGTATAATAATCCACGTTAGAGAATGTTCGCGCCAACGTGGCTGAGATATATAGATGATGTGTTCCTGGTTTGGACAGGTTCCACCCATGACCTCTCTATGTTCTTAGTGGATATTAACGGATTGCTACCAACTATTGCATTTACATTGCACCAGGATGCACAGGAGGTGTGTTTCCTGGACACTAAAGTGTATAAGCTGGAGGGTCAACTACAGACTGACTTATTTACCAAAAGTACAGATCGCAACACACTACTGCATCACAAGTTTCCATCCACCTAGTACGATTTGCTCACTCCCTAGAAGCCAACTATATAGGGTAAAAAGAATAGTCAGTGAACCTGATAGACTTGCAGAAAGGTTAACATCTAAGACTGATAAATTTAAACCATGTGGGTAACCAGAAGGTGAACTTAATGGGGAGCTGGAGAGTGTCGAGATTCTTGATACTTACAAAGCATTGAAGCTATAAAAGCTAAATGTGACAACCGTGATGATGGCTCACGCCGCCTCTCACCACATCGCCTCCGTCAGAAGCTCCAACTGGATCACACAGTGTTTTCCGGGGTAGGGGTACGTCAGGACTGGCCAGAGTACTGGTGGCAATATTTATGGTCCTCCCCGAGGTGGTAAGAGGAGGTGGAGACCTCGTTCGGCGGGGGGGAAGGTATCGTGGGGGGATGCTAGCCCGGGGTATATGAGCTGGCATCCTTGTGGTAAAGTCTCTGGCAGGTATATAACCTGAGGGGCATCTTCAGAGCATATATCTTGTTCGGTAGACAGGAGTACAGCACTCCATTGATCAGCAGGGTCATATTTGCGATCCAGGATCCAGGTGTTGGCCAGACCCGGAGAGGTTCTCACGTGCTTGAGGAGGGTAATTATCGACATACTGGCAGGAACACCCACCACCGCGACCACGTGGAGCGGGGGCACATGGCATTCTAAGGCCCAGTCATGGACCTGTTGCTGCGAGAGAGTAAACATGGTGGTCTGATTGGTTTACTAATTTGACTGCTCAGTAGGTCACCCCAGGTCTGAAATCTCAGCATACAAATATAGTGCACTTTTTCCCCCACCCCCTGGGAGATGTGTGGCTACGGTGTGTGTATAGGGGGGCCTGAGCCTCCGCTGCTGGGAGTCTGGTGTGTACCCGAGTCGATGATCGGTAGCGCCTCCACCTGTACGGGATGACCCAGTTACAGGAAACCCATGCAACAAAACACACCTGAGTAAGTATAACAGTTTTACTTCACAGAATAACACATATATAATATACACAACCTCCTGGTCACGCACGACCGTACCCTTGCTGTAATCACCAACAGCTTGACCCCTCCTGGTGAGATAGTTTCCCCCAAAGTACTGAGGGGCCCTTGGACACCCACCCCGGTGTCCACAAGCTGCAATCCCACCCAAATGTGTAGGTCAGCGCTGCCCACAAGAACTGATGTGTAAGTTGGTGCACTCCTACACCCGGATATGGTGGATATGATCAGGATCCACTGATCCTGCGATGTCGCGTAGCCTTTGCCTCTACGGTGGGTGGGTCCCACGTGGTGTGTACCACCATATAGAATGTCTCTGAATTGCAGCTCAGTGATGTGGTTCCAGATCACCTAAGGCCAGGATGCAGCCACACTGGTGGTACAGGGGCAGTGTCCATATCTTATGGAGCTACCTTATATTCCAGCCTTATTTTTGCTTTCTCTGTAGGGGTAATCCGCTATATACTTATAGACACCACCCATGTTTGCTGAGATTTTTTGTTTAGAGCACAATGCAACTTATTTTTTCATATCCCTATCTTATGGGCCTGTCCCTGCAGCAACCACAAGCTGAGGGGAATCGGGGCCTAGCTGGGGCCTACGGGTATCTCTAGCCTAGTACAGGTGCCACAGACACCTGCACAACCTACCCTACTGACGTCCCAGCTCCGACTGGCGTGCTCCACTCCATGCAAAATGTATCAATCTCTCCTTGCAGGGGAAGCGGCAGCCCTATTGGCTGTTGGGCACCATGTGTTCCTGTCCCAGAGGCTCATGGGACATGTAGTCCCATGTGAAGCCTTCCTCTATTGGCCGTCGCGTGCGCGTATACCCTGCGCATGCGCGGCATCTCACGCATGCGCAATCGCATCCAAGATGGCGGCGCCCTTTACCGGAAGCTGCCGGGAGCCTTTGGCGATGCGCTCGCCTCTACAGCAGTTGCATGCCACATCTCCCACTGCAGCGGAGATAAGGAGAAGCCTGAGGGTAGCCCAGGGGATGCCCAGAAGGGAGACCTAGCTATATATGAAGATCTCTGGAGTGCTGGTTCCTTCTTGTTTGTAGAGGATGTGTCCTGCATTAATATGTATATTAATCTTTTAATTTTTGGTGGGCTCACCAAGGTTATTATCCCCCAGAAATATCTGCTATTGTGAAGAAGAGGCCTTCCCCAAATATCAGTAATATGGATACAAAACTCTAGCGTAAACTCAAGGGAACAAAGGCATATAGCTAATATAACCAAATAAACAACATTCTTATTTACTCATATAATCACCACTAAAATGAAACCATCTGTAATCTTAATCTACGCATACCTCAAGTGATGCTGGAGATATTTGATATCACAGGGGTGGCTAATCACCGAAAGAAGAGCCAAATCTGACAAAAAGTAGAAGCGGGAAAAGGCCTGTCTCATTCTGCCAAGGTGAGAAGTAAGTGAGCGAAACCAGATCTCCAGCTCCTGATAAACATGTCTCAGGATCACTTCCTTAGAAACATCTCCTGCACAGCAGCACTGAACAAGACAAAGGAAAAAAGCACGGAGTCACATCTTAAAGTATTCTTTCATGTGAATGTAGATCAGGAACAACTGTACTTTTACACACAGACACACATAACCAATTCTGGAATGAAGGATAGTTTAAAGCATAGATGACAAAAGCTCTAGACCAGGGGTAGCCAACTCCAGTCCTCAGGGGCCACCAACAGGTCCGGTTTTCAGGATATCCCTGCTTCAGCACAGGTGGCTCAATCAGTGGCATAATCAGAGCCACTGATTGAGCAACCTGTGCTGAGGCAGGGATATCCTGAAACTTGACCTGTCTGTGGCCCTTGAGAACTGGAGTTGGCCAGGATTTTAATAAGGGGGCTGGGGGGGGCACAGCTCTTCCCCCTGGCATGTAAATTAATTAAATGCTGGGGGAGTCGCGAGGCCTCTGCAAATTCCCTTACCTGCTCTCAGCCAGCTCTTCAGTGACGCGTCGCCATGACAACGTGGCATCAAATGACAATGTGTCACATGACGTTGTGACGTCATATGATGCATGGAGCCCAAGAGCAGGTAATGAGAGGGGGGGGGGGGGTGCAGGCAAGGGGGAGCACAGACAGGGGGGCGTGAACTGAAAAGTTTGCGCACCCCTGCTCTAGAGTATCCATGTAATTAGGTGGATAGGAAAAGTAAAGTGGCCGGCCCACTGGGTACTCATTTGCATGTCATTACCCAGAATTACTGCAATTTAACCAGTGTATAATGGGACAATTGGATGAATGAAGCAAGTATTGGGGACATGGAAAATATGCAAACACACTCATGGATATTTTATCCTCGCAGGAAAAAAATATCAAATCCATGCAGATTTCTCTGGAGCTACATAAAAGAAAGAAAAGAAACGGAAGAGGGTATAAAAGAGCATGTTTAAAAGTTACCTCAACATGTTTTTAGGAGTATCAAGGGATACAATTAAAGAAAAAGTACAGTACACAAGCCAAAATACGTTTTGCCTACCATCCCTTTTTCATGTGGACTTCGTTAGTTTTTATCCTGTGCCTGTTTTGGCTTTAACTTCAAACATATAAATATGGGATATATGTGAAAGACCAGCGCTAACAAGTACCGTTATACACCAAATAAAACCTAAAATGTGGTACAATATTCAAATTTGTCGATAATAAAGTGCAACGTGCAAAATTGTTTTAAATCTACTGGGAATGTCAGTTAAACACAACATACATACTGTAACAATCCAACAATATTAGTGTTAAGAATATCTCCCTGCAGCTTTAAGACAGTACTGTCACCACTACAATACTTTGAAAAGTTAAACGTAGATCTTTAGAGAAAAAAATGCCTGTAGCGCATGGGAAAAAATAAAAATATATAGTGCAAAAACATATGTTCAAAGTGAAAATATACTGGAAAAAAAGAGAAATTGATATGTAACACTCACAAACCAATTTCTTTAACATACTCGGATAGTGTGAACAGATTCATTTCAGGGTATCCTCACAGGTCTTCACTCCTTTCCGTGAATCAAAAAATTGGGAGAGAAAGAAAAATCGACTACAGCATAATACTGTTTTTATAAAGAAAAAAACCACACCGCACCTCACCGACGCCATCTGAGTCTTTCAGTCACTTCCGCGTCCCGTGATGTCCGCTAATTTTGTCTCGCAGATCTTTTGCTTCTGAATCTCTGGGCAGCATTCAGGGAGGTCTTTGATTCTCAGCTGTGACAACTGAGCTTCAGTCTCTATGGCAGTTCTTGGCCACCGTAAGCGTTTCGCCAATGCTTCCTCAAGGCTTGACAAAACGCGTAGGGTGGCCAATTACTGCGATAGAACCTAAGGCTGAGTTGGTACAGGTGAAAAGCAAAGACCTCCCAGTGTGCTGCCCAAAGATTCGGGAACCCAGAGTGCCACGAAACGAGATTAGCAGACATCACGTGAAGCGGAAGTGACTGAAAGACTCAGATGGTGTCAGTGCGGTGTGGTGAGGAGAATAGTACTAAAACCTGTCCTACATGCTTAATTATAATGTTTTAACTGTGAGAGAAATGGAAGTGGGTTATACCACCATTTATTCTTTATAAAAACAGTATTATGCTACATTTTTTTTTCTCTCCCTTTCTCCCATTTTTTTATTCATTGACAGGAGATAAGACTTGTGAGGATATCCTGAAACAAATCCTTTCACACTATCCAAGAGTATATCCAAACAAATTGGTTTGTGAGTGTTACATATCAATTTCTCTCTTTTTTCAGTATATTTTCACTTTGAACATATGTTTTTGCACTAAATATTTTCATTTTTATCCCCATGCGCTAAAGGCACTTTTGCTCTAAACATAAATATGGGCTATTGAAAGTGCAATTAATGCAAATTCAAAACTGAAGGACAGTTCATGTTTTTGTTTTGACATTTAAAAAAATATTCCCTTTTGCCATCGTGTCAATATACTGTATTAATAAATGAATAAATAACTTTTCTAATATTACGCCCGTTGCTAATGAAGAGGAGGAAACATGTTTCTATACAGTAATTATGCAGGGCTAATCATTGAACAGTAATGGTGTTGACATGCATCATGTACAAGTAACCCTGTAGCATATTTGCACATCTACCGGGAACATTATATGACTCTGAAATTACCTGGAGAACATGTATTGCGTTGTACGTAGAGCGCATCATCCTTATCCAGCTTCTGTCAACTTTTGCCAAACGTCTTGCTTCTCGAGGTAGTTCCTATTCATGGATTTAAAAATAAAATTAATTCGTTTTATGCAGGTTTACACAAGTACAATAAAACATAGTCCATTAATTACCCAATAAACATATAATCTACAGACATATGCACCACTAAAAAGAAAACAGAAGACACTGTGTGATTTTTTTTGGACAGTACTGGAAAATAGATTAGGTGAAAGGAATAAAAACTTAATGTTATCGATGCTTGCTTCGGTTCCTTTCAACAATATGAAATCTTGATTCTAAAATCCCATAAACCCCCTGTTAATTTAATCAAGCTACAAAAATATTAAATATGAAAAAAAAAAAAACAGTATTCTGAATATAGTTATTCTCCATGCGTAGAATGAATCACTTGATAATAGTGGAATGACTAAAGATTTCCTCCAGGTGTTGCCAAAGCTCTTGCACTTCTATCCATTGTTGTAGCACATCACCCACGCGCTTCGGTTTCTCTGCCCAAGATGTTGCTTCCTCTCTAAGGGGATCAATTTCCTTTGATGTCGGCATCTGTGTTGGAAGCACTTGAGCATCTTCCAGCTCTTCAAGCAACAGAAGAGACTCATCTTTCACCAGGAATACTGGCCCTCTGTTCTTGTAAGGCTTAAAGCTGAGCACCTGTGGAAATCATGTACAAAGCAATGGTTGAATAAACATATGTAACATTGGACAGATTGCACACGACACGGTAACGAAATGGAGTATATGGACACAGAACATTTAATCATACTTAAAACAAAATAAGATTGTCTAAAATAAAAATGTATTCCTAGAATCTAATAGCTAATCCGATGCTTGATGAAAAAGTGGATAAACAAACGAATGTACTGTATCTCGCACATTAAAAATATGTTTTGTGAAACATATTTCCAAAATCCTATGTAACGATACATAAACTACTTCTGTCCTTTAAAGTAGCTTTCAGTCATGGAGACTGAATGAGTCGCTACTGAAAAATAGTAATGTAGTACTAGTAATTGAGGATGCTCTTAAAAATTATTTTGCAGAAAACAATGTAGGAAATTTGTCTCCGGCAATAGTGTGGGAGGCTCGTAAAAGTGTTATAAGAGGAGTATTTATTCAACAAGCCTCGTTTAGGAAAAGAATAAGAGAAAAAGAAATGTTAGAAATAAGTAAACTAATCCAAGATCTAGAAATAAAACATAAGAGGACAGCTGGTAAAGAGATACTAGCAGAACTAATAACAGCCAGAGGAAATTTTAATTTGTTAGCAACCCAAAAAATAGAAAAGTCACTGAAATGGCTTAAACATAAATATTATGAGAAAGGTAATAAAATGGATAGATTGCTGGCCAACCAGCTAAAGCAGAAACAGAGCCAATATAATAGCAGTAAAATTCGGAAACAGGACGGAGTAGTGTCACAGGACCCAAAAGTTATTAAAGAGGCGTTCAGGCTATTTTACGAAAAGTTATATAATATAGAGGCTGTACAGAAAAGGAAAAGGGAGCATATAGAGGAAGATATAGAAATATTTATGAAGGATATTCAAATTAAAACAATCACACCTGAGGCGAGAGCTAAATTAGATGCAATTATAACGTGGGAGGAGATAGAAAAAGTAATAAAAGATTTGCCTAATGGGAAAAGCCCGGGACCTGATGGTTTGCCGCATACTTATTATAAGACCTTTGCCAACTCCTTGATAGTATATATTCAAAGTATGTTTAATACACTGAGAGATACGGGTAATCTATCCCAGTATACTGTATGTCAGAAGCTCATATAACAGTTATACCTAAACCAGGCAAGGACAAACTAAATTGTGCAAGCTATCGCCCAATATCGCTTATAAATGTAGATGTTAAAATTCTCGCCAAAATATTAGCAAATAGACTTAATGAATATCTACCGGAACTGATAAAGAGGGATCAAACCGGATTTATACCAAAAAGAGAAGCCAAATAGGCGAATTATAAATATACTGAACAGGCCAATAAAACACAGACTCCAACTATGATACTGTCCATAGACGCAGAAAAGGCTTTTGATAGAGTGCAGTGGAATTTTATGTTTAAAATGCTGGAGCGTATAGGAACGGGTGATATGTTTAGACAGTATGTAAAGGCACTATATAGTAACCCATCGGCAAAGGTCAAGGTAAATGGACAGGTCTCGAGCTCATTCAATATACTTAATGGTACGAGACAGGGGTGCCCGTTGTCCCCATTGATTTTTGCTCTAATAATGGAGCCGCAAGCAGAATCAATAAGGAATCACCCAGATATTACAGGAGTTAAAATAGGTGAGAAAGAACATAAGATCGCATTATACGCAGATGATATCGTACTGATAATAACCAACCCGCTGGTCTCATTACCAAATATAATGAGTGTTCTAGGTAGATATAGTTTAGCATCTAATTTTAAAATTAATTTAATAATAATAATAGCATGTTCTTGTATAGCGCTGCTAGTTGTACGCAGCGCTTTACAGAGACATTTTGCAGGCTGAGGTCCCTGCCCCGTGGAGCTTACAATCTATTTTTTGGCGCTTGAGGCACAGGGAGATAAAGTGACTTGCCCAAGGTCACAAGGAGCCGACACCGGGAATTGAACCAGGCTCCCCTGCTTCAAACTCTCAGTGCCAGTCTGTGTCTTTACTCACTGAGCCACTCCTTCTCCCATTAACAAAAACAGAGGCTCTCAATATAAATCTGTCAGCAGAGTTGGCAGCCCAGGTAAAAGAAAATGTCCCTTTTGAATGGAAAAATAGAAGTATAAAATATTTGGGTACAAATATAACGTCAAGAGTAGAAGAACTGTTCCAGACTAATTACAGATAGTGGAAATCTGTCAAGCGCTTCTGTGTGAGGCAGGTCTGAGAATATCAGACACTGGGGTAGGCAAAAGGGATCTACGGTGTTTTCTCTAAGATATATATCTAGGAGTGTCACATGTGGAATGCTTATATGTATACATTACAGTCCTCTTTGGAACAGAACGTCTAGTGTGTATTTTGCATTGATCTAGTCTCCGCACTGTCCCCTTTCTCATTTCCAACCTTTTTCCTTTCCTTCCCCCCCCCTCCCCCCTCCCCCCTCCCTTCCCCCCCTCCCCCCTCCCCCCTCCCCCCCCCTTCCTGTTTACCCTTCCCACCTCCCCCCCTCCCCCTTTCCCCCCCCTTCCTTTCCCCCCCCCCTTCCTTTCCCCCCCCCTCCCCCTTTTTTTCCATCCCTCTTTCGTTTCTCCCTACCTGCCTTCCCTTCATTCACTGGTCTATAAGTCATGGGTTAATAAATGTGTTTAAATTTAGCACTAGGAAGCCCTTATTTGTATAATTGACTGATAAATGTATGACCTTGTCCAATGTGAATTAAGTGTTGAGTTTACATCTTCTTGCAGTGTTGACAACAGCATTTTACTGTATTTATACACCTGGAATGTGCAGCCAAACAGTCTTATCTTTTTTGCAATTATGTATGTCTGATTATATATTTAAAATGCTCTTTATGCATAGAATATGTCTAAAGTGAGTTGTACAGACATTAGGATTTAATAGCATTGATATTAGCTTTTGGGCCAAAAGCACTGAAGGGGTTAAATTTTTAATGCCGCTTTCGCGGGCTTTTAGGTATTTAAGAGGCTGTCACCACTTCTCCCCACTCCAAGACGAAGCCCTCTGCGTAAGGGTGAAACGCGTTGAGGGGGAGATGCTGGTGTAGCCCTGGTGTGTGTCAATAAAGTTATTTTGGAACAAGACATCCGGGAGCCTCTTTCAGACATGCGCAGTTGCGCCGCACTTCCACCCTTTCCCAGACTAATTACACCCCATTAGCTAAAGTAATAGAAGATGATTTAAAAAGATGGAATAAGAATATTATCTCGTGGATAGGTAGAATTAACTGTATTAAAATGAATATCCTGCCAAGACTTATGTATCTGTTCCAGACTATCCCAGTGAAAGTCCCCAAGCAATATATTGCCATGCTCCAAAGTAAAATTAATACATTTATTTGGGAATTTAAAAAGCCAAGGATTAATATTAAAACACTGCAAAGATATAAATCGCAAGGGGGACTCGGTCTGCCGAATATTAATAAGTATTATCTTGCTACACAGGTGAACGCCCTTTTTGAATGGTATCATTGTACAAAAAATAAAACTGTGGGTGGAAAGTGAAAATAACTACTGTAAAAATATAGATACAAATAAGGTTCCTTGGCTCAAGAAGATAGATTGACCTAAAGATCTTTATGAACACCCTACTATCGGTGCAGCTCTATGTGCATGGGATGAAATATCCAAAGATGAGAGGGTTTGTACGTTCCAATCCCCTCTCACTCCAATATGTGGGAACCCCCAGGGTTGGACTCTAGAATATTTAAAAAGTGGAGCTGAGTGGGGCTAATAAGACTAGGAGATTTGATGGATCTGGGAAAAATCAGAAGTTTTAAATATTTTCAGGACCAGTTTAATTTTAAAGAAGGAGAAAGATGGCATTATACGCAAATTGTCCACTATATGAACACCAAAAGAAATAAAAAAAATATGTTGAGGAGATTGAATCCTTTTGAAGCAACATTGGTATTGCTGGGTGCTAGGGGACATAATATATCGTATATCTATAAAACAATATT
This sequence comes from Ascaphus truei, assembly GCF_040206685.1. Taxonomy (NCBI): domain Eukaryota; kingdom Metazoa; phylum Chordata; class Amphibia; order Anura; family Ascaphidae; genus Ascaphus; species Ascaphus truei. The sequence goes on from NC_134486.1 coordinate 319,730,597, forward strand.
GGAAATCAAAGCTGAACCTAAGCCCGGATTTGTATTAGCTTGGGAAAAGGAACTGGGTAAAGAATACCCTGCACTAGAATAGACACAAATGTGGAGCAATGCCAGCTCCTCCTCGATATCGACGAAAATACTGGAAAATATATATAAGATAATGCACAGGTGGTACTATACGCCACAAGAATTGAACGAATGCTACCCAGGAACGTCTGACAAGTGCTGGAGAGAGTGTGGGAAGGTGGGTACAATGCTTCATATCTGGTGGAAGTGTAAGAAAATAAAGTGTTTCTGGGATGGGATAGTGGAGCAGATTTTTAATATAACCAAGATTAGAATCCCGAAAGACCCGAGTATTTTATTGCTAAACAGAGAGGGGGTCAAAGGGCATAGAATTAGGAAATCTCTATTAATACATATGCTGAATGCAGCAAGATGTACTATAGCTGCCAACGGGAAAAAACTGGAGGCGCCCACTATGTGACAATGGGAGTCGAGAGTATGGGAGGTTATGAGGATCAAACAACTCTCATATGTAAAAATGAGGTTAAAATATGAGTTTCTCTGGCAGCCGTGGTCTGAGTTCACTGGTAATAGAATACTGTAAGATGAGAGAGGAATCATCTGCCAAAATGAGAATAATAGGGATAAACGGGTTTACTAAATATGGAGTTGACTTATTATCAGATTTTATTTTAAGTGAATTTTGTTTTGTTCTTGGATGGTGATTGTATTTATTGTTTAACAAACTATATCTATGATTATTGTAATTTGTATGTTGTATTGTGATGTTTGGTTTTGTAGTGTATTATATTGTGTTGTATGTTCACTGTTATAAAAATGTTGACAATAAATAAAGAATTAAAAAAAAAAAAAAAAGTAGCTTTCAAGGCAATTGTGTCTCCAAATGTATAAATGTGACACCAAAACCCGTCAGTTCCACAGAGGGACAATATAATCAGAAAAGCTAACAAAATGTGCCAGTCTTGACCCTTATCTGCATTCCAAGGAACTCCTGGCATGAAAAAAAATGTCTGGTGCTTTGAGCACTAATTGAATTATGAGGCCTTTTAGTAGAGAGAATAATAAAATAGTAGCATGTCACTTAGCTGTACAACTATAACAAAACCCATGGGAAAATAAACAGTACACGATTTATTACAGAAAAGGAATCCCATTCAAAGCAATGACAATGTTTCCAATGATAAAGCTGGCACCGTTTTTATCTCACAAGCTTTTCACCAGTTTTGTAGGTTTATTTCAGACGACAGAGAATGTATACATATGCCACGCTCAATAGCACTCCATTTTGACACATATACATATATATATTTTGTGGGGGCTCAGGGGTTTCCAAAAAGAGCTTGCTGGGGTTCTGTGTTTTGTAGGTTTATTTTTTTAAGTTTTCACAATTATACTCAGGAACTCTTCCCATGGTTGTCCTAACTAGACTAAATACTTATTCCTGTAGAAAGCTCACTAAGAGCCTACTGGCACCAGAAAACCACTTATGGCCTATTCAAATTGATCTGTCTTCTGGCACAGAAGGTGGCTTCTGGCAGATGCCCCTGAGTCTTTTCAGTTTTGACTTAGAGCAGGGGTGGCCAACTCTAGTACTCAAGGGACGCCAACAGGTCTTCAGGGTGTCCCTGCTTCAGCACAGGTAGCTCAATCAGTGGTTCAGTCTTTGAGTGAGCCACTGATCGAGCCACCTGTGCTGAAGCAGGGATATCCTGACCTGTTAGTGGCCCTTGAGGACAGGAGTTGGCCACCTCTAGAGTATCCACGTTATTAAGTGGATAGGACAAGTGAAGTGATCGCCCCACTGGGTGCTCATTTGCATGTCACTACCCAACTTAACCAGTGTATATTGAGACAATAGGATGAATGAAGCAGATTGAGCCCCCTGTGCCGAAGCAGGGATATCCTGAAAGCCTGACCTGTTGGTGGCCCTTGGATGACTGGAGCTGGCCACCCCTAACTTGGAAAGTCAAGTGTATCACTTGCTCTGCTGCTTCAATCACTAATTTTGGCCTGAACCCGATTTGGTTTCAAAGAACGAAACACGCCAGGCTCACCTGCCCTGTCCATTTTTCTTCGATTTTCCCTCATTTTGATCTCCAGCTCCATTTCCTTCTTTGCTGCTTTAGCGATGGAAATGAACTGACCTTTAAATCTGTCGTACAACAAACACAAGTTATTTGAGTAAAATCTCCAGAGGATAGATAGACAATTGACCGAAGCTGGTTTATTATAATAAAAAAACAAAGCTCTTTAAAGTTGCACAAAGGGATGCACATTGATACCCTGACAACCAAGACCTATGCCAAACTAGGGGTACTTCACAGGAACAAATCCTCCCTAAGTCTCCTGGTCAGAAAGCGTATCGCACAGCAGATGCTAATGCCAATTATTGACTATGGAGATATAGTATATGGCTCGGCTCCTCAAACCCACCTTAGCAAACTTGACACCCTCTACAATTCAATTTGTCGTTTTGTTCTCCAATGCAACTACAACACACATCACTGCGAAATGCTCAAAGAACTAGATTGGTCAACACTAGAGTCTAGGCGCAAAGTTCACCTTTCCTGTCTTGCCTTTAAATTCTTCATGGGCAAGCTACCCAGCTACCTGAACAAGCTTCTCACCCCTACCACTTGCAGCACTTATCACCTGAGATCAGACTCCAAAAGACTATTCATGGTCCCAAGGCTCAACAAAGTATCCGGACGTTCCTCCTTCTCCTTCCGTGCACCCCAAAACTGGAACAACCTACCAGAGACTCTCACATCCACCACCAGTTTAAGTTCTTTCAAATCTAAGGCTGTCTCACATTTTAACCTGGTCTGTAACTGTTTCATACGCTCATAATATATATTTTCTTTAACTGTGCACGCAATGTCTTGTATATAATGTATACCCTGTTCATTTATGTAACTGTACTTGTAACCATGTATTATTTGTTTTACTCTGTGCCCAGGACATACTTGAAAACGAGAGGTAACTCTCAATGTATTACTTCCTGGTAAAATATTTTATAAATAAATAAATAAAGTGTATCAATATCCACTTGAAGTTTCAAACATTCCAGTGCTTTTCTATAGTGTCCGGGAAGAGGACTTGTTTATACTTTAATATTAAATTATGAGATGAGGTACAGAAAATACAAAGTTCCCATGGGTGCATCTGCTAATCTTCCACCTGCTCCCCACATCAGCATTCATACATTCCAATGCTACATTTCATACAGTAGATAAACTGCAGATGAGTACTTTTCTGGGAAATTATGTGCAAATTACTTAAGTATTAAATGTTTGTTAACTATGGTCAGGGCCAGTTTTAGAATTTTGCTGCCCATAGGCCGCCTTAGGCACTTACCTTTTTGTCAACCTGGCCTCCTCCTCTTTCAGCGTCCCGATGCGTTTCCATGACAGCGGAACGCCACGTGACATCACTTTATCATGCAACGCGTCACCACTGCAGAAGGAGGAGGGCGACACTGCGGGAGAAGGTAAGAGACCTTTACAGAAGTCCCACGCTCTCCCCCAGCAATCAGTTTAATTATTATTACGTGGAAGAGAGCGGGGCCTCTGTAACCCCAGCACAGCCCCCCTCCCCCCTGAAATTTGACACCCTCCTGAAATATGTCGACCTAGTCCCAGACTTAGGAGGGCCAATGCCTAAATACGGAGCTGACTATGGTCCATATACAGTAGTTCGACTGTGTAAAAGATTTAGCCAATTGTGTGAGTCTGTCCCCACTTCCTGTGTCTTATTTCATACTGTTTGCTACCTCTCTCAATTATTTTTTTAGGAAAAGACAGAAAATGCATGCATTATTTCGCATATAAAGCACTTTGTTGTTCTTATTTGTTCCTTAATAATCTTGTGATAAGCATGTATTCAAAATATAGCAAACTCAATAATTCCAAAATGGAGAAATCCCCATTGAATGTGAGAACTCTTGTAAACAATCTTTTAAAAAAAAAGTTGATAACTGTAGAGTGATCAATTATAATCCATAAACACAAAGGAAAGTACAGTATCACGTCAGAAAAAACAAATAGCCCATCAATACAGGTAAACACGTTTGCTATTTGTGCCATGATGGATTATACCTTACCTAGCCCATCATATCCAATTTACCCATACGTAACAAGTCATAATTGTAAACACAGAGAATGCCCTTGTGCACTGACATCCATGTACAAGGTTTACATACTTTATCAGTCCAATATCCAGATGGTGAAAGACTTTGAAGACATTAGCTTCAAGAGGAAGAGAACATCCTGTAACTGACATCACGCAGCCAGTGGCGATTCCAGGTTTCCTGAACAGAGAAGATACATTCACACTTAGTCCATATATAAAATGACAGTTAATAAAGATTTGTATTTATCAGTCGGTGCTATTCCATAAGACTTCTTGCAGCTCCTAAAGATAATTTAGACTATTTACTCAAATGCTGTATCTTGCGGAGCAGCACCACTTAGTAAATATGACCATAAATGCCTCCTAGCTACTGAGCTCCACAATGAACTATTAGATATGAATAAATGCATCGTAGAAATGCAAATACGTAAACAGAAATCTTCATCATAAAGATGTATATTCATCCCAAAAGGGTTATTCATCAAAACCTAAGTTACAATGGGATAAGTACAACAGAAAAAAACATATTTCTGTTTAAGATTGTATTGCAGTTTGCATTCATCTGGTTTTGTTTTTTTATATTATCCATTTCCCCATAATATTATTTTGGAATAAGAAAGTTATGCATATTAAGTATGTATTTGGCTATTCTGTGCTGATTAATCAGTTATCCAAGAATGAAAATGTTTGTCAATGTATTGTAAAGAAACCTACCAATAAATACATATTTAAATTTAAATATATATTGTGGTGCCATCGCTGGCCTCTAGGGGCTAGAATGGGGCAGTTGTGGGACTTTACAGCTCTCATAGAGTTTATCATTCTGGATAGCTCTGTTCAGCTGTGAGTTAATGAGCTAATTAGCCTAGCCTGTATAGTCAGGAAGTGATACAGAGATCCCCCCCCCCCCCCCCATGCTGCCAGACACACACTGTTGAGAGTTATACAGAGAGGGTGAGAGAAGCTGCTGTAGACTGATCTGAAAGGAGACCTGCTGCAAGTACACTGGGTAAAGTGGGGAAAAGAGTTTAGTTCTCCCACGATTACTGTAGTTAGGGACTAAGCAGTATTAGTCAGTACTCCTGGAAGGAGTTAGGTCTTTTGTTTCTGTTTTGGTGTTTTGAGTTAACCCTGTACCTGCCTTATACCCTGTAAATAAACCCTGCTTAGAGAAATACAGTGTTTCCTGCCTTTGATCTGGACAAAAGATCCGACACTGGGACTGAGACGTCACAATTGGTGGAGTTTAACGCGGGCAGTCCACAAGGCAGTGAAAGGGGAAAATGGAGGAATTTCTGACCTCGCTTCAGTACAAGCAAACGGAAAATTCTGCTATTTTAATGCGGGGTTTGCAGCAATTGGCAAAGACACAAGAGGAGATGGCAAAATCCTATAATGAGGGTTTACTACAGATGACAAAGTCGCAAACTGAAAGTATGGCGGCGTTAGTACAGCAGATGGCGCTGTCCCTACATCAGACGCTAAAAGAAGAGCAAAACGAGGCGCAACTTCGCCTACACCAGGAGCACCGAGCGTTGGGAGAGAAAATGACCGCCCAGCCTAGAGTGGCCCCACAGGTTGCTCACCAGGTAAAAACGCACCTCATTCAGAAAATTACGATGGACGATGACGTTGAGGCGTACCTGTCAATCTTCGAGCGCACCGCAGTACGCGAAGGGTGGCCAGCTAAGGAGTGGGCGGGAATAATTGCTCCCTTCCTGGTGGGTGACTCACAACAAGCCTATTATGACTTAGAGCCCGAGCAAGTTAAAGACTATGGCACCCTGAAGGCGGAGATTATGGCACGGCTAGGGGTCACCCTCGCGGTTCGGGCTCAACGATTCCATTCCTGGCATTATGATTTAGAGAAGACACCCTGCTCTCAATTCTATAACCTTATACACTCTGCAAGGAAGTGGCTCCAGCCTGAGGTATGTTCCATCGCTGCAGTTGTCGAAAGAGTTGTCATAGACCGGTTCCTGAGAGGCCTCCCCCGCACCATCCAGAAGTGGGTGAGCCAGAGTGACCCCAAAGATGCCGAAACAGTTGGTCGCTTTAGTCGAATGTTACTTGACTGCCGAAGAGATGTCCAAGAGCTCAAGTCCAGATGAGTGCGCCGGTTCTCGCTTCCTGCGCTCCAGGAGGTCCGATAAGACTGTTCAACCAAATAGGAATCCCCAAGGACTCACTGACTTACGTAAGGGAGTAGGGAATCCCACAGCACCTAGGAGGGACTCTGGTCTCGTTGTTCCCAGTAGACTGGAGACAAAACGCCGACCCAGTTTTGGAAGGTATATAGAGTGCTACAGATGCCATGAACTTGGACATGTGGCCACAGTTTGCCCTCGGAACGCGGAACCAATGGAATGTAACTTTCTGTGGGGCATCAGGCGCGCTGGGTTTCTACGGTTCAGCACAGTTCTTGCAGTTCAGAAGAGGACGATGAGGACTCGTATGTGGCCCTGCGGAATGGACAACCTCCGTGTGCAACAGAAGCTGCAGGGAAAGGTTACACCGTGGCATCAGAAAACACCAGAGGTGGACTACAACACAGAGCGCTTGGCGCAATCATCACAGGAGTGACTACTAGCCTTGGCATGACAAAGGCTACCGATACCGCCATAAGCAGAAATCCAAGTGAGCCAGACCAAAAGACTGTTGACTGGAAACGGTTCTATGAGGCGTCCCAACAAGACGTTCAACGCCTCATTGGCAAGCAAGAAGTTTCTCAGCGAGAGGTCTGCACGTTAAAAACAGAGCTGGGTAAACTAAAGCAACAAGTGTTACAGGAGCGACTGGAAGCGGAATATGAAAAAACTAAAAATGTCCAAACCTTGGAATCTGAAAAACTGAAGTTGGATAAAAGGCTTCTAGAGCTGAAGCAGATAACTGAACACACGTCCCAGCAGCTCACAGCTATAAAGGAGGACAACCTCAAGCTGCGGAAAGAGCTGGAGAAGCAGAGAGCCTGCTCCATCACCAAAAATCATTACTCCCAGGAGAAAGAGGCAGGGGAAACAGAAGCAGCAGCAATCCTAGCGACAAAAACTACAGAGATCCAAAATCTGAAGGATGCGCTGACACAAACCCAGAACAAGCACCGGTAAGAGATGAAGGCCCTGAGAGAAATTGAATTGGCAGCTGCCTTGAGCCAGAAAAGAAGCATAGAAGGATGTCAGGAATCGGCATTCTCCTTGCTTCCCACACAAAGCACTCCCTCTCCGCAGGGAGCCCCTGGACACACAAAACAATCCTGCCTTACCGGCCTCCACGGCTCCTCGCCCCTGCCGCCGTTGCGGGATCACTCCCCTCGGCGATTCCTCTGCTCAGCGCCGGGCGCGCCCACGCCCTCCTGCACGCACACCTACACGCACGCCAGCCCCAGACGTTATGTGCATGCATTCCCAGCTTACAGAGGACACGCCTAACAGAGCACTTTTAACCACTGCTCCTGCAGTGAGGCGTCGCCCCCAAGCATCACACAGTTCCATGCAAATCAATGACTACACTCAGCTGGGCTGTAACACCTCCCTCCTATCAGGGAACACTCCTTGCAGTCCTCCAGGCCTGCCCCCTTTTCCCATTGGCCTGCCCAGCTTTATTATGCCTGTGCTTCCCATCACTCGTCGCTCGACATAGTTCTGTATGGAAGCATTTGACTACTCTCTCAGTGACTCCTCAGGTATTGACGCGGATTGGACGACTACCCCCTCTTGCTCTCGACTTTGGCTCTACTTGGACTTCTGGCATCCCTGTAACACGGCTTATACCTTCGACCATCCGCAACTCTCCAATCCCTGATCTTGGCAACGGCAATAACTACTCTTCCTCTACTACCGATACCGGCAAGTATTGTCTTCCTTACTATACCTGGCCTGGCAACACTAACACCACACTCCGGACGCGCTCCCTTTGCTGCGGGTGCGTGTATCCCTACGTCCCACCTCAGCACAGGGGATGGGTCTGGTCTGCGGGCAGCACCGGTGTAACAAAGGACAGCTTGAAGACCTGAGGAAGGACCTGGAGTTTGAGCGTACTGGCCGCAAGAAGGCAGAGAAACAATGGCGTGACCTAGGCAAAGAGCTCGAAGCTCTGATGACTGAGTGGGACACTACGCTGGGCTCTATTATTGCTCGGCAGGAGGTCTAATGAAGAAAATCTTTAAGAGGAGGTGGATGTCAGACAGGTCTGACAAAGATGTTAGTGCACGGGCCGCTCACAGGACAGTGTTTCGCTGGGGGGTGGGATATGTGGTGCCATCGCTGCCCTCTAGGGGCTAGAATGGGGCAGTTGTGGGACTTTACAGCTCTCATAGAGTTTATCATTCTGGATAGCTCTGTTCAGCTGTGAGTTAATGAGCTAATTAGCCTAGCCTGTATAGTCAGGAAGTGATACAGAGATTCCCCCCCCCCCCCCCCATGCTGCCAGACACACATTGTTGAGAGTTATACAGAGAGGGTGAGAGAAGCTGCTGTAGACTGATCTGAAAGGAGACCTGCTGCAAGTACACTGGGTAAAGTGGGGAAAAGAGTTTAGTTCTCCCACGATTACTGTAGTTAGGGACTAAGCAGTATTAGTCAGTACTCCTGGAAGGAGTTAGGTCTTTTGTTTCTGTTTTGGTGTTTTGAGTTAACCCTGTACCTGCCTTATACCCTGTAAATAAACCCCTGCTTAGAGAAATACAGTGTTTCCTGCCTTTGATCTGGACAAAAGATCCGACGCTGGGACTGAGACGTCACAATTGGTGGAGTTTAACGCGGGCAGTCCACAAGGCAGTGAAAGGGGAAAATGGAGGAATTTCTGACCTCGCTTCAGTACAAGCAAACGGAAAATTCTGCTATTTTAATGCGGGGTTTGCAGCAATTGGCAAAGACACAAGAGGAGATGGCAAAATCCTATAATGAGGGATAACTACAGATGACAAAGTCGCAAACTGAAAGTATGGCGGCGTTAGTACAGCAGATGGCGCTGTCCCTACATCAGACGCTAAAAGAAGAGCAAAACGAGGCGCAACTTCGCCTACACCAGGAGCACCGAGCGTTGGGAGAGAAAATGACCGCCCAGCCTAGAGTGGCCCCACAGGTTGCTCACCAGGTAAAAACGCACCTCATTCAGAAAATTACGATGGACGATGACGTTGAGGCGTACCTGTCAATCTTCGAGCGCACCGCAGTACGCGAAGGGTGGCCAGCTAAGGAGTGGGCGGGAATAATTGCTCCCTTCCTGGTGGGTGACTCACAACAAGCCTATTATGACTTAGAGCCCGAGCAAGTTAAAGACTATGGCACCCTGAAGGCGGAGATTATGGCACGGCTAGGGGTCACCCTCGCGGTTCGGGCTCAACGATTCCATTCCTGGCATTATGATTTAGAGAAGACACCCTGCTCTCAATTCTATAACCTTATACACTCTGCAAGGAAGTGGCTCCAGCCTGAGGTATGTTCCATCGCTGCAGTTGTCGAAAGAGTTGTCATAGACCGGTTCCTGAGAGGCCTCCCCCGCACCATCCAGAAGTGGGTGAGCCAGAGTGACCCCAAAGATGCCGAAACAGTTGGTCGCTTTAGTCGAATGTTACTTGACTGCCGAAGAGATGTCCAAGAGCTCAAGTCCAGATGAGTGCGCCGGTTCTCGCTTCCTGCGCTCCAGGAGGTCCGATAAGACTGTTCAACCAAATAGGAATCCCCAAGGACTCACTGACTTACGTAAGGGAGTAGGGAATCCCACAGCACCTAGGAGGGACTCTGGTCTCGTTGTTCCCAGTAGACTGGAGACAAAACGCCGACCCAGTTTTGGAAGGTATATAGAGTGCTACAGATGCCATGAACTTGGACATGTGGCCACAGTTTGCCCTCGGAACGCGGAACCAATGGAATGTAACTTTCTGTGGGGCATCAGGCGCGCTGGGTTTCTACGGTTCAGCACAGTTCTTGCAGTTCAGAAGAGGACGATGAGGACTCGTATGTGGCCCTGCGGAATGGACAACCTCCGTGTGCAACAGAAGCTGCAGGGAAAGGTTACACCGTGGCATCAGAAAACACCAGAGGTGGACTACAACACAGAGCGCTTGGCGCAATCATCACAGGAGTGACTACTAGCCTTGGCATGACAAAGGCTACCGATACCGCCATAAGCAGAAATCCAAGTGAGCCAGACCAAAAGACTGTTGACTGGAAACGGTTCTATGAGGCGTCCCAACAAGACGTTCAACGCCTCATTGGCAAGCAAGAAGTTTCTCAGCGAGAGGTCTGCACGTTAAAAACAGAGCTGGGTAAACTAAAGCAACAAGTGTTACAGGAGCGACTGGAAGCGGAATATGAAAAAACTAAAAATGTCCAAACCTTGGAATCTGAAAAACTGAAGTTGGATAAAAGGCTTCTAGAGCTGAAGCAGATAACTGAACACACGTCCCAGCAGCTCACAGCTATAAAGGAGGACAACCTCAAGCTGCGGAAAGAGCTGGAGAAGCAGAGAGCCTGCTCCATCACCAAAAATCATTACTCCCAGGAGAAAGAGGCAGGGGAAACAGAAGCAGCAGCAATCCTAGCGACAAAAACTACAGAGATCCAAAATCTGAAGGATGCGCTGACACAAACCCAGAACAAGCACCGGTAAGAGATGAAGGCCCTGAGAGAAATTGAATTGGCAGCTGCCTTGAGCCAGAAAAGAAGCATAGAAGGATGTCAGGAATCGGCATTCTCCTTGCTTCCCACACAAAGCACTCCCTCTCCGCAGGGAGCCCCTGGACACACAAAACAATCCTGCCTTACCGGCCTCCACGGCTCCTCGCCCCTGCCGCCGTTGCGGGATCACTCCCCTCGGCGATTCCTCTGCTCAGCGCCGGGCGCGCCCACGCCCTCCTGCACGCACACCTACACGCACGCCAGCCCCAGACGTTATGTGCATGCATTCCCAGCTTACAGAGGACACGCCTAACAGAGCACTTTTAACCACTGCTCCTGCAGTGAGGCGTCGCCCCCAAGCATCACACAGTTCCATGCAAATCAATGACTACACTCAGCTGGGCTGTAACACCTCCCTCCTATCAGGGAACACTCCTTGCAGTCCTCCAGGCCTGCCCCCTTTTCCCATTGGCCTGCCCAGCTTTATTATGCCTGTGCTTCCCATCACTCGTCGCTCGACATAGTTCTGTATGGAAGCATTTGACTACTCTCTCAGTGACTCCTCAGGTATTGACGCAGATTGGACGACTACCCCCTCTTGCTCTCGACTTTGGCTCTACTTGGACTTCTGGCATCCCTGTAACACGGCTTATACCTTCGACCATCCGCAACTCTCCAATCCCTGATCTTGGCAACGGCAATAACTACTCTTCCTCTACTACCGATACCGGCAAGTATTGTCTTCCTTACTATACCTGGCCTGGCAACACTAACACCACACTCCGGACGCGCTCCCTTTGCTGCGGGTGCGTGTATCCCTACGTCCCACCTCAGCACAGGGGATGGGTCTGGTCTGCGGGCAGCACCGGTGTAACAAAGGACAGCTTGAAGACCTGAGGAAGGACCTGGAGTTTGAGCGTACTGGCCGCAAGAAGGCAGAGAAACAATGGCGTGACCTAGGCAAAGAGCTCGAAGCTCTGATGACTGAGTGGGACACTACGCTGGGCTCTATTATTGCTCGGCAGGAGGTCTAATGAAGAAAATCTTTAAGAGGAGGTGGATGTCAGACAGGTCTGACAAAGATGTTAGTGCACGGGCCGCTCACAGGACAGTGTTTCGCTGGGGGGTGGGATATGTGGTGCCATCGCTGCCCTCTAGGGGCTAGAATGGGGCAGTTGTGGGACTTTACAGCTCTCATAGAGTTAATCATTCTGGACAGGTCTGTTCAGCTGTGAGTTAATGAGCTAATTAGCCTAGCCTGTATAGTCAGGAAGTGATACAGAGATTCCCCCCCCCCCCCCCATGCTGCCAGACACACATTGTTGAGAGTTATACAGAGAGGGTGAGAGAAGCTGCTGTAGACTGATCTGAAAGGAGACCTGCTGCAAGTACACTGGGTAAAGTGGGGAAAAGAGTTTAGTTCTCCCACGATTACTGTAGTTAGGGACTAAGCAGTATTAGTCAGTACTCCTGGAAGGAGTTAGGTCTTTTGTTTCTGTTTTGGTGTTTTGAGTTAACCCTGTACCTGCCTTATACCCTGTAAATAAACCCCTGCTTAGAGAAATACAGTGTTTCCTGCCTGTGATCTGGACAAAAGATCCGACGCTGGGACTGAGACGTCACATATATATATATATATATATATATATATATATATATATATATATATACATAATAACAAAAACAAGCAGCTGGCACTCTATATAATGAAAAATAATGGTGGTGCTAGTCCCATAAAAATAAACAAAACATATTACCATCCTTGCGTCAGACAAAAAAAGACAGCACTCACATCCAGGAAATGAAAAATGTGTATTCAGGCATGTGTGGCATGGGCAACTGCATCAACTGGTCATAATTTGCTTGGAGCTAAAGAATTCTTAATATTTTTTGCCTTCCTGTAAACTATAGGTATTTTCTCAGGAAGAATATTACCTAAATGTGGATCACACTTCAACATGCTCCAATGGGTATTTAGAATACCCTGAATGGATCTGAACGATTGGTTAAAAGTGGTGATAAACCTGAGACCCCATCAGAATTAGCTGGTCCATTCCTGTGTATACCGTAACCTGTACGTATATTAGTGGAGCATTTTGATTTCTTAAGAAGTGTAGATCTCTCAGAGGCTCTAACCTTGTTCATTAAGAAGTGTAGATCTCTCAGATCTCTCAGAGGCTCTAACCTTGTTCATGTTATTCCCTTTGATAAAGTTGCATAGTGTGACGAAACGCGTCAGGGTACGTAAATTACGACATTACGTCATCACGCACGTGCACGCTTTACGGCCGGAGGGTGAAGGGAGCTTCATTGAGGCTGTTACTTGCCTGCTACACTGGAAGCAGACACGTGAAATACTATCTGCGGGACGTAACAGAGGATGAACTTTTACCGGAGAATCTGCAGGATATCTCCTTTTGGACTGTCGATGAGATCCGGGACGGTGCTCACTTCGTTGGTGGTGATATGATCACAAATTGCGTGTTATTTACTATCTTTGAGTGTTTTTAATCCCTATCCCTATTTTTATTAAATGTACAATTTTACGCTATGGGGCGTGCGCTCTCTGTTTTCTTTTTTTCTATAGAATCTGCACTGGAACTGGTTCTTCCATTTGAGAGCAGCCGTGGTCCCCTGGACTTTGTATATTTTTTGCTCTGATTCCCCCATCAGGACTCATTCTAGGGTTTGGACTTTTGTATATGATTTTTATATTGATCTTTTTATTTATGCATGTACATTCTATTTTTCATGTAATTTAGAGTGTTATGTTTTGTTTGTTTGGTATTTATACACTACACTTCTATTTTATTTATCTTATTTTTCCTTTACCACAGCTTATATAGGCTTTTGTCAATTATCTATTTATATCTATTTGCATATTGCACAGAATATTTGCATTTCAACACTATTACTAGTTCACTAGTGGCGCTACTTATTTCTCTCTTTTATATATATATATATATATATATATATATATATATATATATATATATATATATATATATATATATATATAGTGATACAGTCACTGTCTCTGTATGGGATGGAGTGATGCAGCTTGTGTGCTTTGCAGCCTACAAGGAGTTAACCTCCACTGGACAGGCTTGTTGTAGGTGCAGCAAATCAGCTAATCAGCCTTGTCTCCTGAGTGAGCAGGAGGGTAAAAGACAGACAGAGAGCTGCACACACAGAGAGATTGCTTTTCCCAGAGAGGCGGGAGAGAGAGAGCGACTTCTCCCCAGCCAGGAGGAAGCTGGCTGGCACAAGCCCCTAGGTTGCTGGACGTTCGTCGCAGAGCCTGCTGCGATTAACTGGGTGGCCCCTCAAGGAAGAAACAAGAACGTGAGTCTGCTGTGGAAGCAGAGCTGTCCTGTCCAGTACATTGGATCAAGAGGGATTTCCTGGACTCTCGTGGGACTGAGTCCTAGCAACAGATAAGGACTAAATAATGTATATTTGGGTGCCTACTGGGTGGACTGTTTAAAGCTGGGAACCAGTTTAGTTGGCCAGCGACAATTAGAGAGGAAGCTGATGTTAGACAGTCTCCTGATAGGAGACTTTTTGATGTTACACTTTAAGATGGAACACAGCCACAGTGTATGCACATTCTTAAGTGAAGCTTACACTGAAATATGTTAATCAATATAACAGTCAAAAAATGAAGGCTCTAGATCAGGGTTATATCATGGCACTCACCATTTACTGCTTTCACAATATTATTTAGAATATGCTGCAATTGCTCATCCTCAGCAATAGACTGGTGGAAAGATTGACCCTTTTTCTCTCCTGCCCACCAGCTCAATGAATCACCAATACTCAAAATGGAAAGACCAGCTTGGTAGAGGGCTACAGGAGATTGAATCACAATATGTGGGATCTTAAACGTTAGTATGAGGTTAAACATGTCAGAAAGAACACCTCTGTTTATAAAGGCATGTGGAAGTAAATAATGTATGACCTGGGAGGTTTCGATAAGACATACACCTGTAACACATAAGCATCATTTTTACAATGGGACCTACGAATATCGCCTTCTTCAACAGACTTTTACCCAACTATTGTCAGTGAAAAAGTAATTGCCAGTCTTTCCACACTAATATTTCACACCAGTAAAGTTGTTACAATTTTAAGTAAATAAAAATACCACTTTCCTGGTTAACCTCTTTTTTTTTTCTTTTAGTGGCACTTTAATCTTCCCACATTACCACTTGCTCCCCAAAGGCCCCAAGTTCCACCTCTATAACGCTCAACAACAGCAGTCACTGACACAGTTTCCTCCACGCTCCATTATTATCTGCAGAGGGGAGGAGGTAGAAAGAGATAGCTGATGTTCTTGCTAGAATATATGCACAGGGCAGTAGAATTGGGGAAACAAATATCCAAAAAATTTGGTTGTGACAGAGAAATTAGAAGTGTAGAACATAATTGGAAACTACTTTTCTGGGGTTTTTTGGGGGGGGAGGGCGGTATTCCTATATTTAATCTATATTTAACCTTTTAAACATCACAGCCACCAGTTCACTTTGACACTCAGATGGACAGTACAAATAGTAATTGCTGTCAAGAAACCAGTAAAAACTGACTTTAAAGCTTGTGCCTGCATGTGTGATCTGAAAATTATATCTTTTAGAGAGGATGTTTTGGCCAAGCATATTCTTGTTCCTGCAGGGGGTCCGGATGCATTTGGTGCATCTGGATTATCTTCTCTTGCTTTGTTAGACATAATCAGTAATTCACTTCTCATGTTTTCCATGTCACATCCTGCTAGTTGGGCCAAGTGAAGTAAGGAACGCCAGATACAGATATATATATATATATATATATATATATATATATATATACAGCCTGGTAGACCTAGTCACTAAGTATTTCTGGAAAAAGGAGCACAAACCGTCCTAAAACACTGTAATAAAAGCAATAGTGTTATCATTATTTAGCCTTAAGATAATATTTATGCTTTGGAATAATGTCCTGGGACAGTAATTACAGCATTTAAGTCTGTAACA
Source organism: Ascaphus truei (assembly GCF_040206685.1). Classification (NCBI taxonomy): domain Eukaryota; kingdom Metazoa; phylum Chordata; class Amphibia; order Anura; family Ascaphidae; genus Ascaphus; species Ascaphus truei. The sequence goes on from NC_134486.1 coordinate 319,746,375, forward strand.
TGGTATAATTATCCGCTGACTGAAGAGTAGAAAAGAGAGCAGGTTGCTATAGAAATAAAATGTTGTTGAACACCAAATAAACAAAGCAAAACGAATCACTGTGTTGGGTCTTTGCAATCTGGTAATGAACTGAGAGATTAACATCACTAGTTCACTAAACAACATGTAGCCCTCCCCAGAGTGTTATGTGTCACATATTTCTGTCAGTTCAGGGAATAGTAGGGAAATATTACAAAGAAAAAACATAAACATTTGATACTGAGAAGGTTAAGTAACATGTTGACCTTTATCTCTCACTCAAGTCATCAGTGAGCATTTCTTTTTTCTAATGTGCTGTATTGCCATTTTATTGGATCAAGCTCCAACAATAGCCATTTATGTGCATCTTCCTTGACCTGGAACATAAGTCCCTTGTGTCCACCAGCTGCTTCTGATCTTGCTCTGCTTGTGTCCACGTGAAGCTTGGGAATTAATGTATGATGCAATTGGAGAAGCTACAGAAAGCTTCACTTAATGGGCATTATATAGGATAAATCGATGTAATACTTTATGGCTGTATACAATGTCGGTAGTAAATATTCAATTTGCGGACCCCCTTGATACACAGAGAGCAGTGTGGCTATGAACTTCATGATGCACAACATACCTAGTACTTGACTGGTGCTCTCTTCAGGGTAATCATTGCACAGGTTATTTCAGGATAAAGGTTACAGGCTGTGACTTAAGTGATGGGTTTTTAAACCGGGCATTAGAAGCTGTAATCCCATTCTTTAAAGGAGCAGGAGTTTGGTTATTTCCTTTGTTGGTTGTCTGAAAAACAGAAGAAATAACAATAGGACCATTTTCATCTAACTACAGAGTTATGGAGGGAAATCAAATTCTGCAAGTTTTACCTTATAGCTCCTTAATGCTTTAATGATCTCAGCAGAGGCCCTTTGAATTGTGAATGTCATGGTTTGCAATTCAGTTTTCTTCTCCAGCAAAGACAATTTCATGAACTGCACAAATTCATCAGGACTCTGAAAGTAGAAAGTAGGCCCTATTATCTACAGGCAAAAATATGTCATCCCCGAGCCAAGTACTGTATATCCCTTTTGAAAAGTTTATGACGGTAACATTTATAGGAGAAATTGCCACTTCCTTAACTGTAATACGTTGTAAAGTGTATGTAGAAGGATTTCTAAGTTTAAACTACAATCCTACCAAAACCCAATTCTACAATTAGACATGCTAAACAGCAGCACATATTCTTATTATTGTTTATTTGTAAAGCACCAATATATTCTACAGCGCTGTACAATGGGGGTACAGAATTATGTATATTATGTATATATTATTTATGCTGTCGAACCTCGAACACTATTTGTTCCTTGACGTTTTTTCATATTTATGGTACCCATATCCTTATCTACACGGGGTTTTAAATTGCATTACTATATTAACATCTTCTTCGGAAGCCTGTTTTTCACAATTCCCCTGAGCCTCCCCTGCATCTTCTAGGCATGACCTGCTGTTCTAGTATTTCCTCTTTCCCTCCGTACTTGATACCAGTGATATATTACAACATTTCCATTAACTCCCTCCCCCATTCCTTCCTTCCTTGCACTTACTGAGAAGACAAACACATTAACATTAGCACTGGATTGCACTGCTGTCCCTTTAGTGCATTAGTGATTTCATCCACAGGAAATAGGTCAAGACAGGCCATTTCTTCAAGAGTTTGCTCAATCCCCTGCTCTTTCATTTCGGTGACCTTTTCAACCACGGTTTGCAATCTGTACGACAAAAGACAAGACGTGACATCTTGAAGATCCTCTACTTTTACCAACTATTTCTTCTCTTTTCTGATGCTTAAGCAGCGAAGGAGTGGTGATCCAAACTACTTCAAGGGTTAGCAAGTCAAAATGAATTCATGTTTTACTAGGAAGCCTAGTAGGCGCTGGGAAAAATGTGTTTATCAGTTTCATTCACTTGAAAAATAGGCATATGGTAGACGTGTTCCTAGAGAGTACTATATAATCACCCCAGAAGTAGAGAAACTATAACATACATGCATTGTATTTATATCCTATAAATAATAGTTGTCTATTACATCATTTCACAGTGCAGCTTAATAAGTATAAGGGAAGCACACTACCGTCGTGACACATCAAGGTCCAACCTATTGAGGTCTAGGTCTCTTATACTCCATATCTGCAATCAGTGTGCAAGCTGTGTTCTTGAAAGGAATAGGGGAGCACGTCCCCCATGGCGTGTCCCCTCCTTACCTCGGCACCCGGACGTCTACTACTCAACTGGCTCCAACCCCTGACCATGGCACCCTGGATATCGACAACCCTCCTGGCTCCGACCCCGGCAAGTATCGAGACTATTCTCTCTTCTCCAATCCTGACCCGGCGACCTTGACTACCCACTCTCCAAACGTGCCCCCGTTGCTGTGGGTGGCGTATTATATACTTTCCCATCTCAGTACCAGGGTCCCGCCTTGTTCGTGGTGAGCACAAGCGTTACAGTTCTGTTGATGCTCTGTATTTTGTGTGTATTCAGCTGCATTTATTATCTTTATGATCTGCTCCCTAGATAAATCAATGGCATTTCTGCGAGATAAACATCACAGTCACATTTGAGAGCTAAAGAAAACAGATGGTACTTTTGTAAAAAAAAAAAAAAATACTATTGGGTCTATGTACTGTACTAAGATCATATTTAAATTTTTACTGTGTCAAAATCTCAGCGCTAACTAGCACAAACCTTCATAAAACATGCAGTGTTTGTGTGAAGGTCGCTACGTGACTTCATACAAATGACGCATAGTCAATGTTTGAAACACATTTTGAGAATTACGTGTCTTTTAATATATATTACTACTATTAATACATATACATTATTAGTGTAATATTATTTATATTGGCCACACTGTGAAACATTTCGTTGATCTACATAATGAAACATTAGTGCTGCGACAAATACATTTTTGGTTGATACATAGTAACTTAATTCTGCGCTAACAAGTCTGCGCAACAGACTTTGTGTTTACGCCAAGTTCAAATTGGCAGACACATTTTTTTTGGGGTGCACAGATATAATGAAACTATTTTTTAACTCATACCTTTAACATCTGTGCGCCAAGTGCATCCTTTTCTGTGTGCAACAAACACACACAAAAAGAGCGCATGGAAAGACAGAATCAATATAAAAATATAAACACTTATATAAATAATAAACAGGTTAAAAACGTACATAGAAGAACACATTGTTGCACAACATTGTGAAAATTCATCCCTCCCACTCCTCGGACCGGATGTTAGGACTGTATTCCCAAAGTGCAGGTGGAAAAATGGTGAGAAAACCAAAACTAAGCGACCCAACCAATGTCCTGGCTAGCATGGTGCAGAGCTAATCAGATGGTCCTCATGGGCTCGGGGAAACGCCTGATGTCTGTCGTCACAGCATCTGACATAGGTAACGTGATGACCCACGTTAAACACAATTACCCTCTCTATCCACATTTAAGACCCACCTCAAGACACACCTGCTTAAGGAAGCATATGAGTAGCTGCATGGCTGATACTATACACCTGATACATAAACCTTGGCCACTTGCAGACGCACTTACCAGAACAACCTCCTATGTACATTCTCCCTACCAACCAATTAAATTGGAAGCTTTTTGGAACAGGGACTCCTTTTCCTAAATGTTACTTTTATGTCTCATGCATTTCTCCCCTTTATGTGTTATTTATATTATTTGTTATTTATGATTGTCACGTATATTACTGCTGTGAAGCGCTATGTACATTAATGGTGCTATATAAATAAAGACATACAATACAATTACAAAATACTACATTAACAAAACAAACAAACAAACAAAACACCAAATATGACAATGTGTTAAAAATATACATAATAATATAAGATCATTGACAGAAATATTAAAAATAGTGAATAACAATGACTTGAATATACAGATGCAGCCACCAGTATCTGACCACTTGTCTGGGAAAATACTGTGGCTATCTCACCGTAAACGCTGCAACATTTCTGTGAGATTCTGCAGCCAGACTAATGGCCCATTGAATTAACACAGCGGGGGTCCCTGCAGTCCCATTCCGTGCTTTTCAAGCTCTATACCATTTGACAGCAGCTTTGAAAGGAAGCATTAGATGGGTAGCATTTGCATCTTAAGAGTGTTGCATCTTAAAGTGACCATCTTTAAGTGAATATGTAGGACTGTAGTTATATATTTATTGTTCTTCGTGCAAGTCTATATCCTCAGCTGATGTGATATGGAACTAATTGCATTGTCTCCTCACCCACAGGTATGTTAACCCATTGAATCACCTGTAACCCCCTGTTTAAAAGCATCCTCCCCCACCCTACATTGATACCCTGATATCCAAAACCTATGCCAAACTAGGTATACTTTACAGGAACAAACCCTCCCTAAGTCTGCTGGTCAGAAAGCGTATTGCACAGCAGATGCTAATGCCAATTATTGACTATGGAGACATAGTATATGGCTCAGCACCCCAAACCCACCTTAGCAAACTTGACACCCTCTACAATTCAATATGTTGTTTTATTCTCCAGTGCAACTACAACACACATCACTGTGAAATACTCAAAGAACTAGATTGGTCATCACTTGAGTCTAGGTGCAAAGTTCACCTTTCCTGTCTTGCCTTCAAATACTTTCTGGGCAAGCTACCCATTTATCTGAACAAGCTCCTCACCGCTACCACATGCAGCACTTATCATCTGAGATCTGACTCCTAAAGACCGTTCATGGTCCCAAGGCTCAACAAAGTATCCATCCGCTCCTCCTTCTCTTACCGTGCACCCTAAAACTGGAACAACCTATCGGAGACTCTCACATCCACCACCAATTTAAGTTCTTTCAAAACTAAGACTGTCTCCCATGTTAATCTGGTCTGTAACTGTGATATAGCCTATAATATATATATATATTATCTGTAACTGCAGGCAATGTCTTGTATATAATGTATACCCTGTTCACTTATGAACTGTATTTGTAACCATGTATTCTTTGTCATCTTAACTATGCCCAGGACATACTTGAAAACGAGAGGTAACTCTCAGTGTATTACTTCCTGGTAAAACATTTTATAAAAAAAAAAAAAAAAAAAAAAGAAGATTGATCTCTGGTATGTTATCCCATTGATTCATCTGTAACCCTTTTTTAAAAGCATCACCCATACCCTGTCTGTATTATTGATCTCTGGTACGTACTCCTACTGCCCCAAACACTCTCAACACTGCCTACAATTTTCAATTTGTCCAGTATCTAAAGAAATTACACAACCGTTCCTCAAATTAAAACTGAGCAGCCAATGTGGTCCTGACATACTGTAATCAAAGTTCCTACGACTTGATGCCCCAACCATTTCCAAACCGATTGCTTCCCTAGTCAACTCTATTCTGTCTGCAGTCCATATTCCTAAGACCTGAAACTGGCGGCGTTGTCCCAATCTTTAAAAGTGGGGACAAAAACACTGTCCCAAACTAAAGGCCAATCTCTCTTCTCTCAATACTATCCCAAGTCATGGAAAAATGTGTTCACTCTCAATTAAGCGATTACTATACCAAGACCAATTTCCCTAGCTAATTCCAATCTGGCTTTCGCCCCAAACACTCCACAGTAACTACCATCCTAAAAGTTTGCAATGTGCTCCAGTGTGGAATGGAAGTGGGACAATTTACTGGTGCAATATTCCAAGATTTTGCAAAGGCTTTTGATACTGTTGACCGTGGTTTCTTGCTAAACAAACTTCAGTGCTCTGGAATAGGGAAGCATGCTTTAAACTGGTTTCATTCCTACCTATCAGGCAGATCCCAAGATGTGTATATCTCGGGCACTAACTCCAACCCACCTGTGGTGTCCCTCAAAGCTCTGTTCTGGGGCCTCTACTCTTCTCAGTCTTCATCAACGATCTACATACAGCTTGTAAGGGAGCTTCAATACACATGTATGTGGATGACACAATCCTATATGCACACAGCCCTGGCCTCTCTAACCTTGAACATATACTTCAATCTAACTTTTTGAGACTTGAAATTTGGATTTCACCAAACCAAACTGTTGTTAAACACTAGGCTAAATTTCTAAAGCTACCAATGACAAAGTTTAAGATAAGAACCAGCTCTAATACCATCCCGGCCCTGTTACTAGTTTTAAATAGTTGGGAATATGGTTTGACTCCCATTTAACATTTAGGTTGCACATTGATACACTGACATCCAAAACCTATGCCAAACTAGGCGTACTTTATAGGAATAAATCCTCTCTAAGCCAGCTGGTCAGAAAGCGCATTGCACAGCAAATGCTAATGCCAATTTTAGTCTATGGGGACATAGTACAGTACTGCACCGACACACTTTATTCGAGCAAATACCCAGTATGTACCTGGCAGATACCTGGAATGCGCCGCTCCTCACCTCTGACAAGCCCCGTTGCGTTTGCCTTCCCAGCCTGGGTTCATGCCTGGCTGACGGGCGGCTGATCTGTTAAATGATAATGATTAGGATTTAATAGGCTGCAATGCTTCGCGTGTCTACCAGATGGCATAAATTCATGAATTGTAATGCAGTATATATATATACTGTGCAGTATTGCAGCCAGCGGGAATAAAATGCTTCAATCCCTGCCTGAAAATACCTCAATGCACTCGGGCAAAAAACAGTCACAAACCTCAATACACCCGGGTATACCCGAATTCGTGGGACTAGCCGAGCTCGAATAAAGTGTGTCGCCAGTGTATATGGCACAGATCCACAAACTCACCTTAGCAAACTAGACACCGTCTACAATTCAATATGCCGCTTTGTCCTCCAATGAAACTAGAACACACATCACTGTGAAATGCTCTAAAAACTTGAGTCTAGGTGCAAAGTTCATCTCTCCTGTCTTGCCCTTGAATACTTCTTGGGCAAGCTCTGAACAAGTTCCTCACCCCTACCACACACAGCACTTATCATGAGATCTGACTCCAAGGGACATTTTATGGTCCCAACATTCAACAAAGTATGCGTCCGCTCCTCCATCTCTTACCGTGCACCTCACAACTGGAACAATCTACCCGAGACTCTCCAAGCTGCCACCAGTCTAAGTTCTTCAAAAAATAAAAGGTGTCCAACAAGGGTTGTGTTCCCTCTGAGAAAAAAAGACAAAAAGCAATCCTGCTTATTGTCTATCACTTACTACAATCTGTAAAGAAGTGGTCTTAATTCTACATTGTAATGCTTAAAGCGACTTACAAATAGTAGTTGTACTTTGCTTGATTTAGAAAAACGACTTTTCTTAAACTTTAGGCAAAGCTGTATTTTAGATAGCAGCAGTCCCCCCCCCATATATATATTACCTTATCTGAACTGGTTGATCACTCTGAACTAATCTGTGGTCCCCCAACTTTCGGTGGCCCACTGGTTACCTGGTGAATATGACTTTTAATTTATTTTAGTTAACTTCCAAAAGATATACAAACATGGGCATTGAGACCACCATAGAAAGCCAGGAGATGATGTCGATGTCTCTATTAGTCTCCAGAGAAAGCCTGACCTCGCAGCCACCCTGTCTCCACCCGCAGAGTCACTGACAGCTTTTCCCAGGCCAGGACTAGAGTCACCAACCGGGCCCAGGTTGTTGAGGAGGGGAGGTGTCTGCTACTGTCTGTCTGCAGCCCTGCATGTATCCCCCCAAAAATGTGATTCTGAGCGTTTCCTGAATTATGTCTCGCATTTTCAGCAGACAGGATCCTGTAGGCAACAAAATCAAGAAGAGTGGAAAATATGCCTAATGCACTCACAAGATAAGATATTGTTGCTGAATACAAAAACAATTTTAAAAAATCACACAGGAATGGTCTTCCCAGAGTCTCCAATTTGAAGCTTTAAACTGTTCAACTCAGAGTTTGAATTGAACACCCGAAATTGTCAAGTTTGATTTTCGACCAATAATTATACAGTGTAAATTCAGTTGTGGCCAACTCTTACACACAGGCGCATCATTTTGTACAGATACTGCTGTATATGCACATTAAATACTGTCACGGGAGAACAAGTCTTATTACCACATTAATACCGGGATTCTGGATCGAGCACAACAAGGAGGGTAAAATAAATTGTAATTTATTTCCTTTTGACACAAACACACAATTCTTCACAATTACACTCAATATACACTTACTGGGATGGGGAAACGAAATAAAATGTCCACTGAAGGAATTACTTGAAAACAAAGTCTCTGGGCACCACTGCACGGGTGCAGGTGGTGCGCGAATAGAGCCGTGCGACAGTCCTTGGCTAGGGGCGCGGAATGCAACCCCTGCATCTCCGTCAAAGGAAAACCTTTTGTTAAGTCCTTACAGGATTAGTTCGGGAATCCTTCGTTCAAATGAATTCTGGAAGAGGGACACAATCCTCGGTTACGATGTTTTTAACCCCTCACACTCTGGAACTCCGCTGAAGCTGGAACGGACCTTGGATGAGTCTTTCGATGTTACTCAGTTGAATCTTAGGTGAATCTGACTAAAACCGGGCTGCAGGCATTCTTATAGGGTTGAGTGTCCTATCTTTAACCTATACAGCCTATCCCCACGCGGGAATAATTTTCTTTACCTATCCCAGACTTGCCAGTAGCTCATAAACCTGGCAGAGGTGGCTTCCCGGTCTGCTAAGAGCATGCGCCAACTTGGCACCTATGCTGTTTAGCATACGGGACCCAACCCCTTACCTGGCGACAGTAAATCTGGGGGTCGGCTACCATTTGTTGATAGCCCATACTTCACACTGGTATCGGGTACTTCACTATATCCCGGCCGCCCTAACACCTTAGGCTCTCTGAGGCTTTCAACTACAGACTTCGCTAGACACTGGGGCACCAGCGCAGCAGGGTGCCCTTTGAAGTATGGAGTTGGAAATCCCTCAGCTCATTCATCCCTAACATATGTGCATGCTAATGGATTAACTGCCGGGCTGACAGGAAAAAGGTTCCTGTCTTCACATTTTAAAAATACCTATAACACAGTTTATTTTCATATATGGTTTCTATACGAGTGATAAATTCCTAACTAGCTGCATTTCAAAAATTAGAGTGCTAGCTCCCTCCTAACACAAGTTAGCTCCTTAATTGAATAGGCTCTGTGATGGGGTTTGCGGTTTGACTTATAATCGTTCTGCGGTAAGAAGCCAGCATACAATGTATCGTTGCTTGCCGTGATCGGTAACCACAGACGCACTTCACCAATTGACCTTAATTGGTTAACGAGACCGCAGGATACATTGTTGCACTCCGCCACTTCAACTAGACCGCAAGCCACGTATCCACTTGAGTTTGTGGTTAAGGCTTCCCCGGAGGGTTTGCGGTTTAGGACAGCGGTGCGCAAAGTGGGGGGCGCGACCCCCAGGGGGGGCGGGAGATTGTGCTGGGGGGGCGCGGGCAGTTGCAGAGGCCCCGCGCTCTTCCCCCAGGCATTTAAATTAAATGCCGGGGGATCGCGTGAGGCCCCTGCAACTGTTTACTTACCGGGATTCAGCCGTCTGTGTTGCGTTGCCATGGCAACGCGGCATCAATAGACGCCGCGGCACCATGTGACCTGACGTCACACGCACACGCAGCATCATCTGACGCGCCTGAAGGAAGGCAGGGGGGCGCGAGAGCCGGGGGCAGAGAGACAGGGGGGCGCAGCACAAAAAGTTTGCGCTCCCCTGGTTTAGGAAGTGATACAGGGCTTCAATGTAGCCGCTCACCACAGACACGCTTATTCAATGAACCCTTTGTACAGCACTAGGAGCTCCCCCTTGCGTATTTTACACATACAGCATACATCAATAGGACTGCAGCTAGTTCCTGAGCTGCAGAACTGACACTTCATTTTCACGATATGACCCAGGGAACATTACAGATGATATATAGGGGAAACATGCCATTGTGGTGACCATACAATTAACCCCTTCATCCCCAACAAGGTTTAGGGGTAACCAGCCGGGCATAATACCTTTATTATTGGCCTGGTTAACCCCTTCACCTCCACAAAAACTAAAAAACAATAGCCAAGTACATCAAAAGAACTACTAAAGCCAGAAGGACAAGTCATAGTCATTTTAATGACTTAAAAAAGTCATAGCAGCATCCAACGTTTCGGTGCAACCCTGATGAAGGTACTTGCATGCACAGAAATGTTGGATGCTGCTATGACTTTTTTGTCAACTCATGTTGTCACGATGTCACAAGTCCAATAAATCTGTTTGTATTCCATTTTTATGTCCTTAGCCCCATCATTTTACGCAGTGCTTTGTATCGAATTTTTCCTATATATCCATATTTGGTGCTCCGTACACATGGAAAACCTCTTCAGCAAATATAAGTAATACTTAAGATGTCATTTACTAAAGTCTCCCGGCTGTAAAACTTAGGCAAAGTTTGTGCAAAAGAATTGCATCTCATTTATCAGACGAAAAACTCCCATTACTTTCAATAACTTTTATTTAGATGAATAATATGCTGTTTTTTGCACTGGTTTTGCTCTACTTTTGCAGCCGGGAAACTTTATCAAATTGACCCCTTAATGTTACACTAAAAATCTGTGCCTTTTATGGAGAAAAAGTGTTTAAAAATACTGGAAGGAATTGGGGATCATCAAATAATACATCCCTTCATTTTTACAGTGTTAGTACAAATCTACAAATATTAAGCATGACATATTCAAAATAGTAGTTTAATGTGTCTACTTTTACTATTACCTGTATTAACCTGCTGCAGGGCCGACAACAGGGGGACATAGCCGGCCCTACTATCCCGGGTCAAGTAAGTCAAGGGGTCCTGGACCCCCTGCTGACAACCCTACCACATATGGCTCATTACCTCCATGGGCTGCTTCCCCTACGGGCCGGGCCCACCTTCTGCAGGCCTTCACAGTCCCTTGCAGGCCCATACATGGGTTTATCGGGCCCTCCCCCTCTGCCAGATGCTGCCCCTCAGGCCCATATATCCTTTGCCCTACAAGGCCCATACCTGTTTCTACCCCCTGACCAATACCTCATCCCCTCCCCCAGGCGTATATATACACCCACTCCCCTCACCAGGCTTATATCTATTTCCAGAATTGTACTATGTAGAACAGAGCACAGCCCAATGACATTCAAACTTGAGAAAGAAGAGGAAAAAGATCCAAGGCAGACTCCAACATTCGCTGATCAATTTATTGCAAGCTTCCAAAACATAAGGACTCCATGAACGCACCTACGCGTTTCATGCCGAAGCACTTTGTGAAGATACCTCCTTGCTCCCACCCTCCCCAGGTTCATACCTCCGCCCTTCTGCCCCCTCCTCCCACCCTACCTCCACAAGCTCACAACTCTTCACCCAACCTGTGCCTCTCCAGGCATATACCACCTCTTCCCACACCACTACCTCCCCAGGCCCATACCTCCTTCCCCATCCCTTCTCCCCCATAACTCCCCCATCTTGCCCAGGCCCATACCTACTGCACACCCCTTCCACTGTTCCCCAGGCCCATACATACTCCCCTCCTCTTCCACAGGCCTGTGCCTTCTTTCCCATCCTTATTACTCCCTCTCTCCAGTCCTCCTCTTGCCCAGGCCCATACCTCCTTTTGTCCCCTTATATGCTCACATTTTTCCTGGGCCCAAAGATCTCTGTTTGCGGCCCTGACCTGCTGTGCTAATGTAAGCATATAAAACAGCCCTTTGCTGCTTTATACACATTTGTATAAGAGTGAATCTAAAACCTTAGAGGCCTTTGAAATTTTACATGTGACTTGAATGGAAATGAGGATTATTATCTGATGATAGCTAAAGATCTGAAAAACTCAGACATAGCAAGTTATTCACTACACAGTAATAGCCAAGTGAAGGATTGTTAAAAATAAAATAAAAAGCTGTCACTTGTTAAATCTTACAGAAAGTAAACCTAAACATATATATTTTTTATGTTGACATCTTCCAGCAACTTCCCACAAACACCTGCAAGCAAATCTTGCTACATCTCCCACGCTAGATACACTGCAACACACGTCAGATCATTTCAGCACAGATTCTCACAAATTTGTCTCATGGCAAAAATCAATGCAAATAAAGATTCTAGTTAGTGATTCAGCAAAAGATGGGCCTACCTAGAATCTGCTTTTCCACATCTGAAAGTGCTAATTCTGAATTTTCTTCCTTGTCCAAAACTTGCTCATTTTTTCTCAGGTTGGAGGTTTCGCTGTTGGAAATGCAGAGATCCTCGTCTTTCTTGTATGGGTCCAATAGCACAGTGGAGCCTTCTGCAGAACTCTACGGCTGCGGTCCCAGTGACTGCCACAGCGCACGCCTCGCCGTGCACTGTGCGAACAAGCACCGGCCCCCCAGTCACTCAGGGCCGAGTGCATGCGTCGGCGCAGATTCAGCAACCGCGCTGTACTGCAAGATTCTACACACTCAAAAAAATTGTGTGTGGAACTTGCGACGGAGCCGTGGCCACGCCCCCGCCGGCGGTTCAGCCAATGAGGGTGAACCAGCCGCATGAGGTCATGGCCACGCCCCTGAAAAAACCCGACCACGCCCCCTCCCATCGCAACTTCTCCCTCTCTCCTGAAGACCGCAGATCGCGGTTAGCGCTGTGCACGCGCCGCCCCCCCCCCCCGCCAGGCGCGCGTGTCACAGTGATGACTGGGACCGCAGCCTAAAAGGAAATAGCAGTGCACATCAGACATTTGTAGTATACTATTAATCCTTTTGCCAGCAAGATAATGAGTTGCAGACCTGTCTGGAAAATGAAACCTTGTGTACTGCTTTTAATGTTTTATAAGTACAAAGGCAGATTTGTGAAATATGCAACACATACCACGTTTGTTAAAAACTAGCTAAGATATCATAGATAAAGTATAAATGTTACTGTGATTGAAATGTTGCTATGGTTTGAGCTGAGTTGTAAATTCACATTGAAATGTCAATAATTGTTTTCTTCAATATTTGTGAAGGTCTAAATGTTTAATAGTACTGTATATGATTTGGGTGAAATGGGAAATGAAATATATATACATATATATTAAAAATATATATATATATATATATATTTTAAATATATCTTTTTAATATTTTATAAATATATTTTGGTTCAATTTTAAACATTTTATGTTTCATAACCACTTCTAATAGGCATACCCCCCATATAGACTACATATTTGCATGTATAGTTATAAAATATAAAAATTGTAGTCTATTATGATGATAATGTGTGATTTTGATATATGGTGGGGGGGGGGGGTTCTAAGGTATTTGTAGATGGTTAGAAATCTATTTGAAATTGAATACTCTGGATGGTTGGTATATATTTAAATGTAACAAGATTTTATTATTTTTATTTTTAGTTTATTTCCTCTTTTGTTATCCGCACGATATGTCAAGTTTAGCTTGCCTAAGGTGTACTATATGTTGCTCTGCATGTAGATCAGGCTATTGTTAATAGCCATAATAATATAATTATATTATCGTGTGGATATTATTTAATGCCAATTGATATTAACACACACACACACACACACACACGGAGCACATCTACCAGGACTGCAAAGATCAATTCAAAGTGAAACATTCTAACCCAGCGTTTCCCAAACTTTTTTTTCCGTGACCCGGTTATTTTTGAACTTCTCCTTCGTGACCCACTAAAATTTTTATCGTCTATAGGTAAAATAAAACAGTTATGAATGTCCATACAGATTTCATATATTCTCCCAATCCCCTCTATTCTCTCTCTCCCCCCCCCCCCCCACCCTCTCTCTGACCTGCATAGACGCACACAGTCACTGACCTACAGACACTCACACAGACAGAACAAACACACACAGCCACTGCTGGCCTGCACAGACACACACTCAGCCACTGATACACACAGTGGCTGTGGCTGATACACACACACACACAGATCCATACACACACAGATCCATACACATACACAGATACATACATACACAGATACATACACATACACATACACAGATACATACATACACATACACAGATACATACATACACATACACAGATACATACATACACATACACAGATACATACACAGATACACACACACACAGATACACACACACACACACACACACACACACACACACACACACACACACACAGATCCATACACACACAGATCCATACACAGATCCATACATACACAGATACATACATACACAGATACATACATACACAGATACATACACATACACATACACAGATACATATATATATACACACACACACACACACACACATACACACACACACAAAGATACATACACACACTCTCCCCCATACACACACACACACACACACACACACAGATATATACACATACACAGATACATACACATACACAGATACATACATACATACATACATATATACACACACACACAAAGATACATACACACACTCTCCCCCATACACACACAGATACATACACACAGATAAATACACACACAGATACATACACACACACATATACATACACACACATACATACACACACACACACACTCTCTCCCCCATACACACACAGATACATACATACACACAGATACATACATATACACAGATACATACATACACACAGATACATACATACACACAGATACACACATACACACACATACACACAGATACACAAATACACACACACACACACACACACACACACACAGATACACACACACACATACACTCCCCTATATACACACACACACACACAATTTATTACAGAGGCAGCGACGGATGTGAGTGACTGGAGAGGGGGAGGAGGGCGGGAGAGAGAGGAAAGGCCAAGTGATCCGAGCAGGCGGCTCCACGCCTCCCTCTGCCCGCCAGCGACCGCACAGCCACCACTGCGCCTATCTCCCGCACCAAGGGGACTGAGGGGAAGGGAGCAGCAGGAACGGAGGCACAGGTGCGCCCCCACACCACTTCCTACCTCATGCCGGGCATCGTGTCCTGTGGGGGGGGCAGAGCATGTCATGGGCGGCAACATCATGATGCGGGGCTGCAGTAGGAGCCCGAGTCAGCGAATCACCGTTGACACCCCAGCGATAGCAGCCTGCACCACTTCAGCAAAAGTGAGGAGGAGAATTGAGTGTGAGATACGGGATTTGATCGGAAGCCAGGAGAGGGATTTCAGGAGGGGAGATGCTGAGACAGATCTAGGAAAGAGTAGAGTGATTCTGGCAGCAGCGTTTAGGATAGATTGTAGGGGAGACAGGTGAGAGGCAGGAAGGCCGGACAGCAAGAGGTTGCAGTAATCGAGACGTGAGAGAATGAGGGCCTGAGTCAGAGTTTTAGCAGTCGAGCAACAGAGGAAAGGGCGTATCTTTGTTATATTGCGGAGGAAAAAGCGACAGGTTTTAGAAACGTTTTGAATGCGAGAGGAGAATGTGAGAGAGGAATCGAGTGTGACCCCTAGGCAGCGTGCTTGGGCTATTGGGTGAATGATCGTATTTCCAATAGTAATGTGGAAGGAGGTAGTAGGGCCGGGTTTGGGAGGAAGTATAAGGAGCTCTGTTTTTGCCATGTAAAATTTCAGTCGGCGGATGGCCATCCAGGATGATATTCCAGAGAGGCATTCAGAAACTTTGGTCTGTTTAGCAGGTGTAAGGTCAGGGGTTGAAAGGTAAATTTGTGTGTCTTCAACATAGAGGTGATATTTAAACCCAAGAGATGGGATTATGTCACCTAGAGAAAGTGTGTAAAGAAAAAAGAGAAGGGGTCCCAGGACAGAGCCCTGGGGTACCCCCACAGAGAGATCAATAGAGGTGGAGGAGGTGTTAGCAAAAGAGACACTGAAAGTACGATGGAGAGGTAAGAGGAGATCCAGGATAGAGCTTTATTCTGAATACCAAGAGTATGGAGAATGTGAAGGAGAAGAGGGTGGTCCACGGTGTCGAATGCTGCAGAGAGGTCGAGTAATATGAGCAGAGTGTAATGTCCTCTGTCTTTGGCAGCATGGAGGTTGTCAGTTATTTTAGTGAGGGCTGTTTCAGTAGAGTGAGCAGTGCGGAAGCCAGATTGTAGAGGGTCTAGAAGAGAATAGGTGTTGAGAAAGTGTAGCAATCGAGAGAATACAAGACGTTCAAGGAGTTTGGAGGCAAAAGGCAGGAGGAAGACAGGTCGATAGTTAGAAGGACAAGTAGGGTCAATCTTGCTGTTTTTGAGTAGTAGTATAACGGTTGCATGCTTGAAGGAGGATGGAAAGGTACCAGAGTAGAGAGAAGAGTTAAAGATCTGTGTGAGCATAGGGATTATAGAAGGAGCAAGAGGTTTTAGGAGATGGGAGGGAATGGGATCAAGAGGGAAAGTGGTAGAGGGAGAAGAGGAGATCAGCAGTGACACATCCTCCTCTGAGATAGCGGAAAAAGAGTCAAGAAAGGCAGGAGGAGAGTTGGGAAGCAGTGTGGGATTGTAAGGAATCCGCTCCTGGGTTTCGCTGAAACCTTGTCCTTACAGAACCTTGCAGCTTCTAGGAAACTCCCCCTTGAACCTGCAATCAAGAATCACCTGCTTCTGCAATTAGACTGCAGCCTGCTTCATGCTGCCTCCTATGCAGCTCTGTCTCATTGGCTGTCTGTTCTATTTAACTCCTGCCCCGCCCACCAGGAAATTGCTGAACATAGACTTTCTCTAGTAACTGTGTTTGCCACAGCCTGTGTTTGGCCTGCCTGGCCTTCTTGTCATTGTTCTCACTTACTGGCAGACTCCGCCGCGCGGCCGCGGTTACACTGAAGCCTCAGTGTTTCTTGTCCTGTCTGCAGTACCTGTTCCCTGCTTCCAGTCCTGCAGAGGCCTGCATCGGTGTTCCTGTTATCTGCTGCATATTCTCCTTGCAGAGGCCTGCATTGTTGTTCCTGTTAACTGCTGCAATCTCCTGCTTCCAGTGGCTCCCACTGCTATCAGCTATACCCGGCTAGAGGGTGCTGTTTTGTGCTGTAGCACTGGATCCCCCGTTCCTGTTCCTTTCTACGTTGGAGCACCTTCGCTCAAGCGTCCTGTTGCTGAACCCCAGCATGGATATCGTTTACCCAGCCTCCTCCTATCCTGACCCGGCTTGTCCATGGATTATCCTGCCTTCTCCTATCCTGACCCAGCTTTGTTTGACCATGGAATTCGCAACCTGGATCAGGCTTCGTGGTCTAAGGTCAGTGTATATCTATCCCCACCTCAGTCCCGCAGTCCGGTCCAGGTTTGTGGTGAGCACGTACGTTACAGGGATGGGAGGAGGCAACAAATGGGATGTTCTGACGTATGGATTCCACCTTTTCCTTAAAAAAGTCAGCAAAGTCCTGAGGTGAGATGGAGGAAGAAGAGGAGGCAGCCGAGGGTGGTCTGAGTAGAGAGTCAAAGACAGAAAAGAGTCGGCGTGTGTTAGACTTGTGTGTGTTGATTAGTGATGAAAAGTAGGTTTGTTTAGCCTGAGAGAGGGCAGAGTTGAAACAGGACAGCATAAATTTGTAGTGAATGAAGTCTGCGAGCGTATGAGATTTCCTCCAGAGGCATTCAGAGGAACGAGTGGAGGAACGCAGCATGCATGTGTGGGAGTTTAGCCAGGGTCTGGGGTTAGAAGGGCGAGGACGACAGAGAGAAAGCGGGGCATGAAGATCAAGAGAGGAAGATAAGGCAGAGTTGTTGTTCCTGACCAGGTTGTCAGGGTCTGAAGCAGAACTGAGAGAGGAGAGGGAGGAGCGTAAAGTGGAATCAAGAGCTGGTAGGTTAATAGAGCGCAGGTTTCTGCAAAAACGAGGGCGAGATGGAGATGGAGATGGAGAGAAGCGAGAGAGAGAAAATGAGATGAGGTGATGGTCAGAGAGAGGAAAAGGGGAAATGGAGAAATCGGAGAGAGAGAAGTTATTAGTGAAAACCAGGTCTAGGTTGTGGCCATCCTTGTGGTTACTGGCTGCAGTCAACTGTTGAAGGCCAAAAGAAGAGTTTAGAGAGAGAAAGCGGGAAGCCCAAGGGAGAGAGGGGTCATCAATGTGGCAGTTGAAGTCCCCAAGGAGAAGAACAGGGGAGTCTGAGGAGAGAAAGAAAGAGAGCCAGGATTCAAAGTGAGAGAGAAAGGCAGAAGGGGGATGAGTAGAGGAAGGTGGGCGATAGATGACCGCCACATGGACAGGGAGAGGAGAGAAGATCTGGACTGTGTGAACCTCAAAGGAGTGAAAAGCAAGAGAGGGAGGAATAGGAACGGTCCGGTAGCGGCAGAGAAAGGAGAGCAGGAGCCCCACGCCTCCACCCCTGCCATCAGGGCTCGGAGTGTAGGAGAAGGAAAGGCCACCATAAGAGAGGGCAGCTTCCAGAGCAGAGTCAGTCTGAGTGAGCCAGGTCTCAGTTATAGCAAATAGGAGCAGAGAGTGAGAGAGAAAGAAGTCATGCACAGAGAGGCACTTGTTAGAAAGGGAGCGAGCATTCCAAAGGGCACAGGAGAAAGGGAGAGAGGAGGGAGGATGGCAGGGGATGGGTATGAGGTTGGAGGGGTTAACACCAGAAGGAGTAGAAGTTGCATGTGGAAGGCGAGGATGAGAGCAAGTAGAAATAAGGCAGGGACTAGGATTAGGAGAGATATCCCCAGAAGCGAGGAGGAGAAGCATGGATAGAAAGAGAATGTGTGAGGATGATTTGTAGGGGTGTGTTTTAGTGAAGGGGGTATAGCTGTGGCTTGTCAGAGGGCGCAGGTAAGAAAGGAGTTCATGTGAACTGAGAAGTGGTGAAGGAAGGAGAGATGGAGATATATGAATAGAGTTAAGACATGATGAGGCTGGTGGAAGGAAGTGCATATTTTGAAAAGAAGTGAGGTCACAGCAAATATAAAAAATAAAGGTGGCATCACAGCAATTGTTAAGTGCTGAGATGTACAGTGTGGGATAGATGATATCCTCCTTCCCAGCGTAGTTCAAATGCAGGAATCAGAAGCAGAAGGTTTGGAATTAGGATAGACAGAATCAGTACCTGAGCCTCATCTTCTTCATCTAGAGTCTGCAATGGTCCTGGTCCTGAGTTTATACTTTGTTTGAAAGGTTGAGCTTGGTATGGGGTGAGTTCATTCTTGGCGTCTAAAGACAAAAACCATTATAATAAAGATCTGAGATATATGCTGAAGTAAATCTCAGAGCATGTTTTGACTGTTCTACCATACTATCCTGTCCATGTGAAGAACACAGTACAGTACAATATAGTTCTATACACAAAGACATTGAAATTCTACAAGACCAGTTATATCTAAAGTTAAACTAATAATAAGGCTCAAAGAGTGGCTCAGTGAATAAAGGTGATGACTCTGATAACAATGGCACTAACTTTGAAGCAGGGGAGCCTGGTTCAAATGCCAGTCGGTGCCAGCTCCTTGTGACCTTAACCAAGTCACTTTATTTCCCTGTACTGTATCTCCAGCACCAAAATAAATTGTAATTTAAGCCAAGATGATATGTACAGTGCTGTGTACCCAGTCAGCACTAAACAAGAAAAAACTATTATTATAATAAAAAATGCAGTGCGTTATCTTCTCTCGAAGATATAAAACTTTCCAGTAAGTACGTAGCATGTTTGTGAGAGATAAAATAGCTGATAGTTTATATGACATTGCGGTGACACATATTGAGAGATGGTGGGTAATGTAACTCCTTCTGTGTAGATTTAAATGGCGACTCCCTGTAGATCCCTCCAGGGAGCTATACAGAATCCTGCGACATTAGAGAATGGAACAATGAATAATGAAAGAGTAATGTTGAATATGCTTCCATATGTTCAGCTAAACTGCAGTGCTTTTGCTATGCTTGAGTCAGAAAATGATGTTGGGGTTTGACTACAGTATATAAAGCATTGAAAGGTTTAATATAATAAAGACTTCTGTACAAATGTCTTAAAGATAAGATGTTGTCTTTTTGTTCTTCAGTCCCCCCATTTGTGCATCAACGACATGACCAGGGCACAACTGGCATAAATCTTAAAGAACGTTTACATTTTACACAAACAAAAGTGTCACATTGCCGAAGGCTAAATGACAAATACACTCCACAATGTAGATTCATATCTTGTATTGAATTTGAGAGAGAAAACTGCCTTGGTAATTTTGGCATCACATTATACAGCATGATGATATCAACTTTGATGTAAAATGTATTTAGTCTGTCAAAAGCCGACAGGCAGCCAATAACTAATACAAAATGTACAAGAATCCACCATTTCCCCCTTTCACATGATGTACAGCCAGGTAACCCATACATTAAGCAAACGGAAAGCCGTTATTAAAAAAAATGATATTATGGAAATGAAAAAATATGCTGATATCAGAAATGGTTTCATTAACATGCACGATCTGCAATTCACTTGCTTCACATTTAGAAATGTATATATCCTCCAGCACAGGATTAACTGTGATAAGATTTGTGACTTAATTGGTGAGCAGGAGGGGGCAAGCATCACATTAAAGAAAGATCCATAATGACAACTTTATTTTATAACAAATGTTTCTTATACAATGGCATCAAGTCTACCTTAGGCATAAAGGTGGCTGTATCACTCGTGGGGATCAGGCTGTGGAATGTACTGCTGGTACCCAGCAAAATGATGCCTGGATCATGATGACTTGATCAATATGCAGTCCACAGGATAGAAAATAATTGGTAGATCTTTATTTTCAGGTTGTGCAGTTTATGCAAGTGAGATACAGAAATTATAATAGAAGTTGGTAAGAGTTATTATATTGAAGTTGGAAGGCATTACATTTCTCTTTAGCCCTTTCATTCACAAAGGGGCCTGCTGCATAAACCTCTTTTTAATGAAAACATGTACAGTTCTATTTCTATTCCCACCTGTTTCCTGGGGTTCTCCATGCACAGTGATGTCACAGACACTTCCAGATTTACTATCATCCTCAAGGATGTGGTCTTCCCGAGCAGATTTTCTCAGGCCCTCTGTGTGCTTGGCCAATCGTTTGAACTATAACATATATGGTATAGGCCAATTGAAACTAAAGCATCCATATAATTTATTATTTATTTATAAAATATTTTACCAGGAAATAACATTGAGAGTTACCTCTCGTTTTCAAGTATGTCCTGGGCACAGAGTAAAACAAATAGTACATGGTTACAAGTACAGTTACATAAATGAACAAGGTATACATTATATACAGAGACATTGCGTGCACAGTTAAAGAAAATATATATTATGAGCGTATGAAACAGTTACAGACCAGATTAAAGTGTGAGACAGCCTTAGATTTGAAAGAACTTAAGATGGTGGTGGATATGAGAGTCTCTGGTAGGTTGTTCCAGTTTTGGGGTGCACGGAAGGAGAAGGAGGAACGTCCGGATACTTTGTTGAGCCTTGGGACCATGAATAGTCTTTTGGAGTCTGATCTCAGGTGATAGGTGCTGTATGTGGTAGGGGTGAGGAGCTTGTTCAGATAGCTGGGTAGCTTGCCCAGAAAGTATTTAAGGGTGAGACAGGAAAAGTGAACTTTGCGCCTAGACTCTAGTGATGACCAATCTAGTTCTTTGAGCATTTCGCAGTGATGTGTGTTATAGTTGCATTGGAGAACAAAACGACAAATTGAATTGTAGAGGGTGTCAAGTTTGCTAAGGTGGGTTTGAGGAGCCGAGCCATATACTATGTCTCCATAGTCAATAATTGGCATTAGCTTCTGCTGTGCAATACGCTTTCTGATCAGGAGACTTAGGGAGGATTTGTTCCTGTAAAGTACCCCTAGTTTGGCATAGGTCTTGGTTGTCAGGGTATCAATGTGCATCCCGAATGTTAAGTGGGAGTCAAACCATAAGCCCAGGTATTTAAAACTAGTGACAGGTGTTAGGGTGGTGTTAGCATTGGTTCTAATCAGGAGCTCAGTCACTGGAATCGACAAATTTAGTCTTGGTCCCAAATACCATTGTTACAGTCTTGTCAGTGTTTAAAAACAGTATGTTTTGGGAAATCCAGTTTTCGAGTCTCAAAAAGTCAGACTGAAGTATGTGTTGAAGGTCAGAGAGGCTATGGTTGTGTGCATATAGGATTGTGTCATCTGTATACATGTGTATTGAGGCTTCCTTACAAGCTGTGGGAAGATCATTAATGAACACTGAGAAGAGTAGGGGCCCCAGAACAGAGCCTTGCGGGACACCACAGGTGATATACAGGGGGTTGGAGTTAGAGCCTGAGATGGACACATGTTGGGATCTTCCTGATAGGTAGGACTGAAACCAGTTTAAAGCATGTTTCCCTATTCCAGAGCTCTGGAGTTAGTTAAGCAGGATAACATGATCAACTGTGTCAAAAGCCTTTGCAAAATCTATGAATACTGCACCAGTGAGTTGTCCCCGTTCCATTCCACACTGGATTTCATTGCAAACTTTTAGCAGGGTAGTTACGGTGGAGTGTTTGGGACGAAACCCAGACTGGAATTGGCTAGGGAAATTTGTCTTGGTGTAGAAATCGCTTAATTGGGAGTGGACACATTTTTCCATTACTTTGGATAGAATTGGAAGAAGTGAGATTGGCCTGTAGTTTGAGACAGTGTTTTTGTCCCCACTTTTGAAGATTGGGACAACTCTGGCAGTTTTCCAGGTCTTAGGGATATGGCCTGCAGACAGGATAGAGTTGACTATGGACGCAATTGGTTTGGCAATGGCTGGGGCACCAAGTCGTAGGAACCTAGATTGTAGTAAGTCGGGTCCACATTGGCTGCTTAGTTTTAGTTTGAGGAGCGCTTGTATAATCTCCTCTTCAGATACTGGGCTAAATTGAAAATTGTGGGCAGTGTTGGGAGGGGGTGGGACTGTAGGGATACTCCCAGGATGAGATTCATGTTTGGGGTTTGTGCTGCTTTTCGCTAATAAGTTAGTGGTACACCCCACAAAGTAATCATTGAATGCATTTGCAATGTCAGTGGGGTTTGTCAGAGTAATATCCCCCTTAGTGATATTACTTGGTTGTTGATGGTTGGGAGGCTGGAATATATTGTTGATAACCTTCCAAAAGTTAGCTGGGTTTGATGTATTTTGGTGGAGATTGTCAGCGTAATATTGTGCTTTTGCATGCCTTGTTTGCCTTGTGCACATGTTCCGCATGCATCTGTAGTGATTGAGATCCTTGGTAGTGCCAGTTACTTTGTAGCTTTTCCACAAGGCATCCCTGAACTGGTAGAGTGCTATAACGTCAGGTGTAACCCATTGAAGGTGGGCCCCCCGTACCCTTATTTTGCGTAGTGGAGCATGGGTATCGCAGAGTTTTAAGAACTCGGATTGGAAATAGTCGAGCGCAGAATCGGGGTCGGGAATTAAATCGATTCTGTGCCATGGGCAGTTGGTAAGGTCATCCAGAAACTGTTGTGGGTTAAAGTTTTTAAATGTTCTAGTGAGGAGAACTTTAGGGCTTGAATGGGGCGGTTTAATTTTCCTTACACAGTACACTATTGCATGGTCACTGAAAATATCAGGAAGGATGCCAGAGGATTGGATTCTGCTGGGGTTTGAGGAGAGAATCCAGTCTAGCAAGGAATGGTTATGCGATTTCAGGTTTATCCGTGTGGGTTGGGAAATGAGTTGCGATAGGTTAAGTGACTTGAGTTGTATCTGGATTTTGTGGTTTTTAGGGTCAAACCAATTGAAGTTGAAATCCCCAAGAACTAGCAGCTCACTCTTCTCATTCAGAGAGGAAATGGAGCCAAGAAATTGGGTGATATCAGTCAAGGATTGTAGAGGGGCTTTAGGGGGGCGGTAGATGCAAGCAAGCAAGATGGGCTTAGAAAAGGGGAGGCAGATTTTGCAAACTAGAGTTTCAAAAGAGGGTGGACTTGGTGGGCAATTTAACAGTGTAAATTGTAAGGTGTCTGCAATATAAAATAACACCCCTCCTCCTCTCTTTGACCTATCTCTCCTAAAAATGGAGTATCCCTGAATGGCGATATTTGCATCAGGGGTTTTAGGGGATAGCCATGTTTCTGTAAAAACGATGGATTTGGGTTTATGCATAAGGCACCATGCCCTTAGTTCATCCAGTTTGGGCAGCAGGCTCCGGATGTTTAATGGGCGACAGATAGCCCTTTTTGGAATTTAAAGGTGGAATTCTCAGGGGCATGGGACAGAGCTGAAATGGGAGGACCTGGGTTAGGTTCAATATCACCTGCTAAAGAGAGTAATAGTATGAGTAGAAATTTGGGTAGTTGTTTGCAAGTTGTAGATTTGTGGTGTTTTCCATTAGAGTGAGCAGTGGTTGGAGTGCTGGTTTTTAGAGTTCTCCACCAACATTCAGTAGATAGTGCAAGGCTTTTGAGTAGTCCAGGGTGTATGGTGATGTTGGGTGTGGGCCAGGATGGAGGAGTTTGTAGTGGATAGAGGGAGTAACATCTCCATGAGACCAGGAGAAAGAAAAAAATTAAAATACATAGCAGGTTCATGATGCCAGAGGTAGGCAGTGCTGCAAGGAGCTGTTGTGAGCAGAGTGAGTGTGTGCAGACTAAACAGCAGGTGTGTGCCTGTTCCTTGTCAAATGTTTAGCCAAATGTTTAGCTGTATTGCAATGCTAGAGTCAGTTCACGGTTTCAGTGTATTGTGCAGTCAGTTTTGGGAGAGACTGCAGTGAGTAAGTTGTAAAGGGGTGGGGGGTTGAAATAGGCAGGTTAGCAAGCATGGGATCATAGTGTGATCTGAATAGCTTACCGTTTGTTGTCTTGAGTAAAAGAGTGTGCAGTAGATCCAGTCCCCAGTCACCTCTAGTCAAACTGTAGTCTAACTGTATTTATCACTTAAAAAGCTCACTTTACATGCCTCACTGCCTAATGCCTAATGCAGTTCCTGCAAAGATGCAGGAAAGGTGTTGGTATTATACAGATAAAAGCATTCACATGACCCTCCCCCTCCCCAATCAATCAGGTTGTTCCATTTGGTCAATTAATAGCACAGAGTTGAGAGGGAAGAAAAAAAAAAACTTTTTACATTCAAACATACTAACTTATATCAATTCTACAAGCCCAGATTCAGTCTTTTACACAGGGTTTCAGCATCAGGAACATATAAAGACAAATCTTTCTGTGCTTTATCACTGTAAATTGTATAATAGTAATAACTTTGAATTGAAACATGTCTCGCTTTGTTTTGCAAAAATGATTGACAATGCATTTTACCAGATAACACATTTAACACATTTAAAAATAAAACACATAATACATAAATACATTGTCTCGTTTACCACGTGGGCACAACTTTTTCTTCCGTTTAGAGAAAAAAACAACCAGAAAACTAATATTGTATATAGAATTTGCTGGGGCTCAAACCCTACAATTCTGACTGAGAACTCACAGCAAATGTGCCTACAGTACATATAATCTATAACAAGATCTTTGTCAACAAAATTATAGCAACAAACAGGTAAAAGCTTAAATTTTGATTAATTATTTTTGTAATCAAACTAACATACGGCAACAGAATTGTACAACTAGTTATCCTTGACACATTTTGTGGCCATTTGCCTCTGAGGTTACAAAGTATTACACATCTGCCATATTTCACTAGCAGTGTACTTATGTACTTGCTATACGATGTGATGTGAAGGTTTACCCTTGCCCAAGAAGATTTAAACTCCATTAATTTGGGTGGGGATTAAGGGCAATTTTTACTCTATAAAACACCTTCCAGCACATCTTGGTAAATATGGTCCTTCCAATAAATGGTCTGCAAGGTGTGTTCCAGCATGGAAGGTGTCTTATGGAGTAAGAAGGGGAAGATGGCTTCACAATATATTGAATAGATGCCTACAAAAGTGATCGTAATGTGATAATTGGTTAATGTGTTCTCTAAAAAATGATTGAGCTCTAGGTTTGGACATAATGAAAAGTAGTTGCCCTGTTGTCTACACAATACTGTACCTTCACATTTGCATCCTTGCTGAAGATCACAATACAGTGCTATACAATACACACACATATCTGAAATTAAAAATGTATCAGAACACTTCAAAAGATTGGACATGGTTGCCTCCTGTAGCTTCACTACGACATCACCAATTTGTTTCAGCCTTCCGTAGAGCGTGTCCAAGTGGTACATTATAGTATCATCATCTGTAATAGCCCCACCCATGCCTTGGTAATCCTGCTGGTGGTCTGAAATGAGTTTAACAAAATGTCAAAACTGCCTCTGTAACATGAGGTTCAGCAGATTGTGTGTGCACCAAAACACTTGTTAGGCCATTGTCATAATTCCCTCCTGCGGTACTCCTCATAGACCTGTAGGGGTGCAGAGGAATTAAATTCAGCCCCAGGGCCGGTAGGAACTTGAATGGTTCCTGAGGCCATCAGCAATCTTCGTTTGGGTATAAAACCCCACCCAGTCTGCTAGTTCTTTGCTTGTCAACTTTTTGTTTACAGAGCAGCTGTCTGTTTATTCTCTGTTTCCTAGTCAACGCAAAAAGAAATGTGCTTAAAAGCGCTGATCCCTATAAAGACTATAAACAATATGCAGCAATATGCAAAGAGTAAAGAATGTGGCAGGGCAGCCAGGAAAACTGGTGTGAACAACACCAGATGGAGCACAGAAAAACAAATACAAACCAGCGCCCACAACAAATAATATTGTCCAATGAGTCCAAAGGGGGAAAAGTCCAGTGGGTCCAAATCAATGTAGAAATTCCAATCAGTAGGTCCGTGACAACAGGGCCGGATACAATGAGCGTGGAAGACCAAACAGGGACAGATGTCAGGTGCAGAGCAAATCCCCTGAAGAAGTGATGTTATCACGAAACGCGTAGGGTCAGAGGTCAGGAACAGCCCCTGAGGAAGTGACGTTATCACAAAACACGTAGGGTCAGAGGTCATGGCGCCTTTGGAGTAAGCTGGTTCCGTGATGCGTTTTAGACCACCCTCACAGGAAGTAATGTCATCGCGAAAGAGGTCCCCTTTCACTCGGCGGTGTAGCTCCACATCCCCGCATCCAATCTGGCAATCCCGTGGATATCGGAGGGAGTTTGAGGCATCGTTCCACACACCGGAGTGTTCACGGAGGACTTGCTCTGCACCTGACATCTGTCCCTGTTTGGTCTTCCACGCTCATTGCATCCGGCTCTGTTGTCACAGACCTACTAATTGGAATTTCTACATTGATTTGGACCCACTGGACTTTTCCCCCTTTGGACTCATTGGACAATATCGTTTGTTGTGGGCGCTGGTTTGTATTATTTTTTCTCTGTTTCCTAGTGCTGCATCTTTCCCTGCTCTCTTTCATCTGGCTTCTAGTTCTACAGATCTAGTTCTGAAGGTATCTTCTTGTTTTTCCCTTTGCACTACTTTGCCCCTTGCTACCATTGCTTTTCCATGTAGCACAGCTGTCCTTGCAGCAAAATGTAGTTTATCTTGTTATTTCCCTTAGCACTTATTGCCCACTGTTTTTTTGTTTGTTCCCATAGCTACTATAGGTTTTTGGTGTAGCTCTGCATATTTGCTGACTCCATTTTGTTTTCCCTGTCTTATTTACTTAATTGTAACATTAAACTCTATCAGTTTGACTTATTTCAGTCTCCTGTCTTTTGTGGGGTTTCATGTTACCTCTGAGGGTTCCATACATCCTGATAGCCATGTTGCGTCTTAAGTTGAACGTACCTGCTATGACAGTATCTCTAGAAGATAGGCGTGTAAGAACACTGTGAACACTACGGAAAATGCAGCATTTTCATGATTTCTGTAAAGGAATGCTACAAACTAAAATAACATATATATATATATATATATATATATATATATATATATATATATATATATATATAGCGCTTCTGTTCAGATTTTTCAGGAGCGTACAAAACAGCAGGCATTTTCTCTCACGGGAAAAAATGCCTATTGATTAAACTATGAATGCCATTAAGTCAAATGGGACATTAAAATTATATGAACACTATATTAAAGATATTTCAGAGTGTTTTCTGCTTTTTGAACTTTTTTTAGGAGAGCAGACACTAAAGTGAATGCCAGAGAGTCCAGTGAAGAAGTTAAGTTATCATAGAAGTAGTATGAGAACTGTGAGGCTTCAGCGTGCTCTGCGTCCAAGGTCGAATGCATGTGCCGATTTCAGTGCTTGAGACTTTCCACTTCTGCCCACACTGAGGATACAGTGGCCATCTTGGCTATAGATAAGCCGGACTTCATCCAGGAAGTTGCCAGAGCATGGCTTCCTTTTGGTGCCTGTCAGGCTCCAGCTTTGATCCTGTGTGCCTGCATCCAGCCTTGACCACATAGACCCTGTGGCCCTGACTGATTCTCTGCCACATGCCTAGACCCCAGCCTCGCTATCCTCATTCAGGACTGTCTCTCGGTTCAGGTCGGTGATCCTATTGTATATGCTACCTCAACCTTGCGGGTCCGCTTCCTGTTTTGAGATGAGCACCATTGCAAGAAGACACCAATGTAATTTATTGGACTCTAAAGTGCTTTAGGAGACTGCAGTCGGTTGTTTGAGCTTTTAAAGACTATCTGAATAATAGGAGGGGTTTTTTCAGTCAATCATTCTTAATGGTTGGAATAAATCTTGATGTGGTTTTCCTTCTCTTGATTATAAACACCCACCACATTTTAGTGTAATTATTCATGTGGATGTTAGATTGCGGAATAAATCAGTCACTCAGCATGCGGAGGTGAGAGAAGAAGCAATTCATTGGGACATGCCTCAATTAAGTGCTTCCTGGTCTAATTTGAAAACATTAAATTATGGAAACTGATATTTTATAGAAGATAAAACAAGTATAACCCTTCATTTTAATTCCTTTAAAAATAAATAAATACAAAAATAAAGATCTCCGTGCTGCCTATGTTGTAATTATACACCCTTCCCTTTGCAATGCAGTGCAAACCACTTACAGTGAAGAAGCTCAACTTCTTTCTAATGTAGGAAGAGCTCCCAAGTCCATTGCTTCAAGCACAGAGAAGGGTGACATTGCAGAATAGAACTCTAAATATCAGTTGACATGATTAATTTGGAGACAAAACATACACATTTTGCCTGTCACATTCTTGTTTGGCAATTAGTTTGATGCACTTTGTTTTTTAGCCATGCTCTGCTATTATTTAGAAGTACTGTACTATGCACATTTGGAATAATAAGTAGATGCCCAGACCTTATTTTCCCACTAAATATGCTCCAAGAAAATAGGAAGCAGGTATTACATTGCTGTTATGGGAACAATGAGAGCCAAGTAGAATACAGCAGAAGAGGTCAAGTGGCAGAATTGCTGGTTTCAAAGCCTTTGGACTTTTGCATGGGAAACAGAAACAATCCAACTGAAACCCAACCTAATAAAAGACACATGATTGTGTCAGGAACATACAGTATTAAACGGCAGATGCATTGATTTCTTGGGGCCATGTATTAAAGGTGCAATCTCTCCTATGACTAAAGTAAACTAATGGCAGTGACATGTTTTACGGGGGATTGGTGCATTCTTTACCTAAGTCTGACACCTGGGAGTATTTTATAATATTGTTAAGCTATTATGTATACACAAGGGGGACGTAATGAGTTGAGACTTAGGAGGTGTTTAATTTCCTCTGGCTACTCCTTTTTGTGTCACTTTATGGTCATCAATTGCTTGCATATCCATAGCCTCCTCACCCTCCTTGTATCTTTATTGGCTCTCTAATATGGGTGGGGTAAGGGTAAATTTAAAAAAAAAAAAAACGTCCCCATTCAGAGGCCCTTAAGAAATGCAAGTAATTCACATCCCAAAAAATCAAAACGGCCATACCAGTGGTATAAGCATGGTTAGATTTCATTTAGGGAAAACCATTAGACTATTAAATTCTTTACAGAAGTCAGTTTTCTGTCCGGCTACAGTGGATTGCACCATTAGTGTTTTCTTTGTACAAAACCGATGCAATGCTAAGACAAAAACGGCACCAGATTTATCATAGAATAGAGCACCATGGTTTTTAGTGATTGAGACATCCAGATGATCATAGATTGATATAAAAAGTAGTGCATTGTAAGAGTGCAAAACAAAGCAGTAGTGATTCATATCTACTGTATTAGACATCATTGGAAAAGTGTGAAAGTGTCGCGATGGTGTTCACGAATGTTTTTTCAATTATTTTTTAAATATTACATTTTTGCTAGAGTCAGAAGAAAAAGAGGCATAGGCAGAAAGTCAGGTTCTTCTGACAAAACGCACGCATGCGCGAAACGCGTCAGAGGTTCCTCTCAACATTCCTGTCTGTCAATATGATGCAGTGGATTCAATAAAGTAAAGTTTTTTTAGCGACCCAGCCTCCGTTTCCGGTTTTTGGAACACAGTGCATCGCCTTCACATTCCCTTTTGGGACATCTCCAATTGCAGCACTGTTAACATCCCCCCCCCCACCCCCACCCTGGGAGATTGGGAGATTGCACAGCCTATGCTACGTGTATGTGGTGCAATACCTGTTTGGAGCAGGAGATACTGAGCTGTCTGCGGTATTGTGGAGACCAGGACAGGCTTGGATTCTTGTTCTCTGTAGTTCTTTCTCTGGTGTCAGCGCCTCCAGCCGTAGTGGGTCCCAGGGTGTAGAGAAATCAGCCACCACTACTGCATTCTTCTCCCTCCTGCCCAAGGACTGATACTCAGACAGGAGTGTATAGTGAACAAGGGTCTTTATTGACAGGCATAGTAGCAGCCACTGCAGTTCTCCCTACAGTGGTGCAAGGTCTTGGAAGTCCCAGACTTCCAGATGGTGCAGACCTTGGTCTTACAGGCCTTGGTGGCTGAGCCCGATGTTCCCTTAGTCCAGAGACTGAGGGTGAGCACACTCATCCCCGCCATGGGAGAGACTCACAGCTCTTTCTTCCTCTCTTCACTGGAGAAGGAAGCAGACTCTGGAAGGGGTGGGCTCATGGACTGTACCTATCCCGGATAGGCTTACACAGGCCATGAGTCACCACCTTACTTCCATCACACACAAGAGGGGCATAAGGGGGGGGGGTCAAGAGCCCACAGATCTTAACCTGTTACTGCCTGTAGCTAACAGGACTTCCATAACAGATATAACAAGGGAAAGATAGGTACTCTGGGACATACCCTGTTACATATATACTAATTAAATATGAGTGCATTGACAGGGATTTTTTCATGAATGATTAAGTCCATAACAGTATTAAACTATATTTTGTTCTTGTTCTCTTGCCTCTCCTTTCTTCTTTCTGGGTGCGCTTTTTCTTGAGAGTGAGCGACATAAATAACAACAACTGGAGGAATTGTAATGAAGAAGATTCAATAGGGAATTGTGAAACAGGGAAAGCTTATGTTATCACATGTAATATTCATTCTTTATCTTGTGTTTAGCACTTTTTTCATCCACTGACATCTATTTATGCCGATGTAGCTGCGCTGATTAGTTGGGTAGCGACGTACACAAAGCTCATCATGCACTTAACAAAACCTTCAGAAATTTTTATTTATATCAACCAAAAGTATTTACCCATATGGAAACGGGATGTTGACATTATAATGACAACATAGAGCATAAACTCTGAGAAATATTACAGTGTTTGTTAAAACCTGCATTGATGAATAAAAAAGGATAAAACCTTGAGTATCATTCCATATAAATGAAAACAAACACACCGAATCCCTAATATGACCGTCACCATGAAAGATCTTCCCTTTCTAGTTATGTACATGTGCATATGCTAAATATGTCAAAGTCTATTATTTAAATACATTCTCAGATGATGTTTGAGCTCATGCCCAGTTCCAATTTCCAATCTAGTTTAATTGAGAAGAGTACTGTAAACTTACTAGGAAGAGTGGGTAATTGGTTTATAAATTAGAGGGAAGCTTTTGAGATGCTGCCTTGATGAGATTATTTAATGGAGGGCCTCCACTATTAGGAGATAGGGAGCTTTGTGAACACGGAAGAGATCTTAAAAGATTAAAATAAAATATTTCAACCATGATTGGCCAATAGAAACAATAGAACACAAACTGTAAAGGGCTGTACAGTCTTCATGGTATCAAAAGGAATACAGTGAGTGGTAAGAGTTGAGGGAAGGGCAATGGAATAGCAGGAGGAAGGGAGATCCTTAAAGCTGCAGTTCAGTCTTTTTTTTTTTAATTAATTTTTTTATTTCAATAGTTTTATGTGTGCAATCTCTAATTACCTAAAGAACTGTATAGCTGCAGGTCAATTCGTTCTCCATGTATTGATAGGTCGAAATTTGGTGACATAATTAGTGAAGGGATCTGTTTATATTCTGCTTGTCTGTCAGTTTAAGCTCATGAATATTCATGAGCAATCCTGCACTGACATGCTAGAGGGAGGGCAGGGCTGACAAAGGGGTGTGCCAGGGCTTGTGACAGGACATGAAGGGGCAGTGCCTTAGCAAATGGCTGTTAAAATAGAATACAAGAAAATTGGTCTTTAAAAGTTGTTGTTTTTTAAATCAGAAAATGCTAAAAGTATTTTTTCTTACTACAGAACTGATTTATTAAAAAAAACACACATGCAGGATATTGACTGAACTGCAGCTTTAAAAGTAATGAATCATAGGCTGCCAGGATATCTGGAGAATAATGCCAGGCATGATAATGATTTGTACGGCAATATTTTGGTGTCAAGGTCCGCTGTCGAGGCTGTTCCCCTTCGGCACCAACACATCCCTGAACGCCATGCCCTCACCCAAGATGACTGAAGTGGCTTCGTTCCACCCTCAACCTGGATGGAGGTTGTAATCAGCTGCAACTGTTCCTGGCCTTTATAAGGAAGCCATTTACTCCCAGCCAGGGCCCGAGCAAGGTGTCTTAACCCTTGTGCTCCTGGATCCCAATCGGGATTTTCGGTAATTTTCTCAGCTGGCTGCACGTAGGTTCCCTAGCCTGCGTACACCTGCATTGACGTCACGCGTATGCCCTGGCGCTTTGTTTTTTTAGGAAAGTGCGAGTATTTCCTTTCCCCATTTGATGTCAGTTTCTACACTGCAGGTAACAGTATTATGCTACAGTATGTAGATGTAATTTGTCTCGTTTTCATGAGGAACATCGCTACAACAATACCATCAGAGCTGCTTTCAGTTCTCCTTGCTGTATTTTATTCCAGAAGAACCGGTTTGTGAGTGGCCAACATCATGCACTTAACTAGTTTTTTACACATTTGTACTATTGTATTTCGTCCCTTTTTTTCATTATTCACTTTTGTGTTTATTGTATGTTTACACTGGTTTATTCACATTTATATCTCTAGTCGGCGCCAATACAATTTCCACTCCATATTCTAAATATGGTTTTTGAAGACCGTTAGGTGTTTGCTACATCTACAGTAATCATGGACATTCTTATAGTTTTCTCAAATTTGCACAATTGAATTATATATTATAAGTGCGGATTGGTAAAGCTTTTTCGTTTTCTTGCACATGCTTTCTTGCAGGGGCTTTACATCACAGCGGCCCACAAGGCATCACCAAGCAGCAAGTGCGCTGATTGGGGAGAACTGAGACAGAAGTGTCCCAGTAACCGTGGGGGCCTGGCAAGCTCTGGAAGTTGCTGCCAGGCCGCCTCCTCCACTGGTGCATGGCGCGACTTTTTTCCAACGGTGGCGAGAAGGAGGCGGCGGCGCCACACACCAGTCGTGGTGGAGGCAGACTGCCAGCAACTTGCCAGATGCTCCCCCAAGGTAAGGGGTGGAGCCAGTGTTGGGCTTTTGTGGGGGAGGTGGAGCTATTGTGTGTTTCAGTGTGTATTGTGGGGAAGGGGAAGTATTGTGTGTGTGTGTTGTGGGGTATGGGGTATTGTGTGTGTATGCTGAGGAGAGAGTAAGAGAGAGGTGGGTGAGGAAGAGAGATGGAGAGGGAGAGAAGGGATTTGGAAGAGAGAGAAGGGATGGGGAAGAGAGGGAGAAGGGATGTGGAAGAGAGCAAAGTGATGGCTGAGAGAGAGAAGGGATGCGGCATAGAGAAATACCACTGACATTTTGAAGTATTTTGAATAAGGAAAATGCAACAAAAAAATGGTACGCGTGGGTTATAGTGACTGTTCATAAAACAAAAATCCAATGCGGCCTGAGTCTTACAGTCGGACTTAAGAATCGTCTCCCAAGCAATTCTGAGTTTGACGGGGCCTGCTTTATACATACAAGAAAAAAGGGCGAATGTAGTATTGCTGCTTTCAATGGGTTTAAACTACCACTGGTGACAATATATTGTAGAATAAGGCCCCTCGTGGTAGTGAACAGGTGAAATATCTACATTTATCTCACTTTTTCTTCTCATATGTCCTTTAGTGCATCTCCAGTCCATAAGAGCCTGTACTGAACTCAGTCAACAGCACAGAAAAGCAAGAGTTCCCCATATTGGGCACATTATACAGCTCCAAACCAGCTGGAGATTACCTACAAATTCTGGAAAGTTGGCAACCTGTGTCCGAATCAGAAATGGAAATGGAAAACCATGACGTGAGGCGGGAGATCTTAGTTCAACATCTTATACACTGGAATTAAAGTTTGTTTTCTTTTTATCAGGACATAAAATCGATCTATTTTCCAGCTAAGCATTAGGGATCTTCCTAAGCAGGGCAGACTCGCCCAAGTGACGTACACATGTACTAATGTAGTGGCCACTGGAAGTGATGATCAACTTTAATTGCCCTGCAATAGTTTGCACACTTTTCTTTATTTTTATTTATCAAATTTTCAAGTATGTCCTGGGCATAGAGTTATGATGACAAATACATGGTTACAAATACATAGTTACATTAAGTGAACAGGGTATACATTATATACAAGACATTGCATGCACAGTTAGAGATAATATATATTAAAGGTGTATGTAACAGTTACAAACCAGATTAAAATGTGAGACAGCTTTAGTTTTGAAAGAACTTAGACTGGTGGCGGCTGTGAGAGTCTCCGGTAGATTGTTCCTGTTGTGAGGAGGACGGTAAGAGAAGGAGGAGCGGCCGGATACTTTGTTGAACCTTGGGACCATGAACAGTCTTTTGGAGTCAGATCTCAGATGATAAGTGCTGCATGTGGTAGGGGTGAGGAGCTTGTTCAGATAGATAGGTAGCTTGCCAAGAAAGTATTTGAAGGCAAGACAGGAAAGGTGAACTTTGCGCCTAGACTCAAGTGATGACCAATCTAGTTCTTTGAGCATTTCGCAGTGATGTGTGTTGTAGTTGCATTGGAGAACAAAACGGAATATTGAATTGTAGAGAGTATCAAGTTTGCTGAGGTGAGTTTGGGGTGCTGAGTAGGAATTGTAAATACGTCTTTCTTTAGTTTTCACTTCTTAAATAGAATTTGCTGTAACCATGCTAGGTAAATTATACAGGCCACACAACAGGTTTTTGGATGACTACAGTAATTGCGAGGAATGCTAGAAATGTGCTAAGCTGGGTTACAAGGCATTAGAGGGAGTCAGAGTTACAGTGGCACAAAAAGCTGACTCGTGGAATGTTACCCGATTAAAGTAAGGCAGTCATTGCAACTCCCACTGAGGCTTTTTGTAGTATATTCATTTTATGCATGACTAACACACAACATATATGGGAGAAAATCTCATGCAGTTCTAGTTGTTTTAATAGTACGTTATTGAAAAAAGCCAGTATTTCTTATTTAGATCAAGATGAAACAAGGCTATGGGGCTTAACAAACGCTGGATCAAAATGAATATACCATTTGAAACCTAAGCTTTTGCTGATTGGTTATATGTCTAGTGATGCACCTGTAGAGGGAGAGGGGGATTGGCCCAGGATTAAAGGGGTTGCACCCCATATGGCCACCCCCTGACCTCACCAGGGAGGCAAGGGGTTAACTGGACTGCGGTCCAGAACTGTAGTTTATCTTGCTATAACATGAAAAATGTATGTTCCCCTGTTATAATGTACCATCATCATACCAGTGTCTGCACCACACACACACTGGGATCCATCCGGGAGGACAAGGGTTAATAGTTGAATAGTGATTATAGCCCTTTGTTTAATGTTCCCGCCTTTTCAGGCACCATTTTGCAGAGTCCCATAGGCCGCCATTGAAGCTCCATTCATTTCAATGGCGGAGAGCGGTTTTGGACCTGTTTCCTTCAACGACCAGCAGATGGCATCCGAGAGGAGGAGCGGCGGTTTCCCATTGTAAGTCAATGGGCCCATTGACTTCAATGGAGATTCCTCGACGGCGATCTCCAGGAACAGGTTGGCAGCCGTCCAAACCGCAAAACCGCAAAGAGGAAACAATGTCTTGAAAAGAGCTTTCATCACTGTTAGTTCAAGTTCAATGACAAGTGGCGTGGGAATCTTAGGTTCTAGGGCACCTGGGAATAAAATTCTTTTTGCCCCTAGCTCCTAGGCCTCCCCTCACTTGACCACCACCGGGTCCAAAAATGCAGGACCCCCGGAAAGGGTCGTGCTGGCTGACCGGGTCGCGCCATAGGTTTCAATGGCGGCGGCAGAAGTCCGAAATAAGGTAAACCATAAGCCCATCTCCGGTTCTGGAGGGTTCAGAGGGCCGGGGTTTGGGGTGCCTGCAGTCACTGCTCCGGCATGACCGCAGATCCATTCCCGACCCTCTCCGACCAACCCGACGGAGTATGGACCACCATAAAGGTTCGTGAGTTTTTCCCATAGACTTCAATGGCGGCCGTTCCCCATTGACCGGCTATGGCGGAGAAGCCCCATAGGCTTCAACGGCGGTGATGCCCCGTTGAAAGTCAATGGCGGCAGACTCCCATAGATGCCAATGGCGGAGCTTCACCATTGAAAGCCTATGGCGGCGGAGCCCGTTGTTTTCAATGGTGAATGAGTGAAAAACCGAGATTTATTTTACAGCGGAGAATTTTGTGATAAACGAAGAAACGGTTTATGTGGTATTTGCATATCTCCGGTTCTGAAGGTCGTGGCGGGCTGAAACTTGGACACTATAGTGTCCCACTTCCAGCATTAAGGACTGGGTAGTTTGGACCCGCTGGACCTACCAGAAATTGTTATTTTAACATGTTTGTGTATTAACAATCATACTGTATTTCCAAAGCGGGGACAAATGCCCGCAAAGATTCCTGCCTACTAAGGAATGCAAATGGTCAGGAGAGCGACCAAATGTCTAGGAAGCAGACCCCTGATCAAAGACTCAGCCACTCTAACTGTTTACATGAGGGCGGAGAAGCATGAAGCTGAAGTGGTTTGTGGGTGTTATAACTCACACTTACAAACAAAGAGTATCCTGGCAGATACCCCATCTGGTAGACTGCCCGGCGCCCCTGATTTGGGTGTGGGGCTACAGAAATGAGACCCTCATGGTCCCAGGATGCATGTGCCAACTAGCTGGGGGGCATGGGTTAAACTGTGTTCCCACGTTAGCAATTGGATTCAGATAATTGTTCACCAATGGTCTGCACTCAATAGTAAGAATAGGGTTGCAAAGATATATAAACTGTTGTCAACCCTACAGTCTTTGTCTTCTGATTACATCTTGATTGATACCTGATTGCTGGAGAATTGCTATTTGATACTTCTTCATTCCAACCCCCTAAGTAAGTGTTACCTTCTTGTCTGTTAATTGTACTATATTGCTGTGTTCACCTATCTAAGGAATAAATATACTATATTATATCTAAGCCTCGTTCAATTCAACCCAGTTATTTGGTGTATATTATATCTTGTCATAAGTTACCGTGACAGCACTATAGCAGGTACTTTGATGGATTATACAGTATATTTCAGTACTAAAACAATGATACTGCAGTATTAGAACATAGTAGATTTGGTATATGCTTTATGACATGCAATTATGAAAAACACTTATTTCATACTGAAATTCATTCAGTATCTGGCTCAATTTAGGCCGAATATAAATATAGCACGATTAAGTGTCTCCGGCACCGGCGCAAGCTACAGTCAAGCCCTGGCGCGGGATGATTATCACTGTTGGGGGTCAGAACCGTAAGCCGGGATCCCCCACAGCAAAGTTGTAGTAACGCTATCTCCAGAGACTAAGTTCTGCTACATCTTTACCTATTCTGTGATGGTTCATTTGCTAAACCAAGCTGCCTATACCAGTTTGCCAAAAACAATGGTTACAA
Organism: Ascaphus truei; assembly: GCF_040206685.1. Classification (NCBI taxonomy): domain Eukaryota; kingdom Metazoa; phylum Chordata; class Amphibia; order Anura; family Ascaphidae; genus Ascaphus; species Ascaphus truei. Next base: position 319,784,449 of record NC_134486.1, read on the forward strand.
ATATCTGTAAGGAAAGTAATGACTTAAGTTTCTCACAAAACAAAACTGTGACTGCTGGATGTGAGGATTGGTTTTAGGCCTCGCCTCCGTGACGTGTCTCGTGACGCACCTTGCGCTGACAGGATTGTGCACAGGCATCGTCCATGTGTTGTCAGGCAAAGGACTCAACCACGAGTTGACACTGACAGCAGGATAACTACTTCATCCAATTCACCTGCAGTGTTTACTCCGCCCCATGACTATCCAGTGGTCTGATGGTAATTAGCCTCTACAGTCGTGCAACTCATTCTGGATTGGCTCATCAATCAAGAAGCAATGAATCCATTTAGCCTTGTACCATTCATCTGATTGTCTATTATACAGTATGCTCACGATCCCTTCTCCAAATCAGCTGAGCGTAGTAATCTATACCCGAGATGAAGTGCTACCCACAAACACCCCGCTTGCCGTGTCCTGCTTTGCCTTGTGCAATTCTGCTTACCTTGTCTTGTCTTCCTCTGTTACTCAACTGCTAAAACTCTGACTCAGGCCCTCATTCTCTCACGTCTCGATTACTGCAACCTCCTGCTGTCCGGCCTTCCTACCTCTCACCTGTCTCCCCTACAATCTATCCTAAACACTGCTGCCAGAATCACTCTACTCTTTCCTAAATCTGTCTCAGCGTCTCCCCTGCTGAAATCCCTCTCCTGGCTTCCGATTAAATCGCGTATCTCACACTCAATTCTACTGCTCACTTTTAAAGCTTTACATTCTTCTGCCCCTCATTACATCTCAGCCCTAATTTCTCGCTATGCACCATCACGACTCTTGCGTTCTTCTCAAGGATGTCTTCTTTCTACCCCCTTTGTATCTAAAGCTCTCTCCTGCCTTAAACCTTTCTCACTTTCTGCCCCACACCTCTGGAATGCCCTTCCCCTCAATACCCGACTAGCCCCCTCGCTATCCACCTTTAAGACCCACCTTAAGACACATCTGCTTAAAGAAGCATATGTGTAGCACTGGATAATCTTGGACACATGACACAAAGCTTGGCCCCCTGCAGACGCACTTACTAGTATTCCCTCCTACTGTCTCTGTACGTTCTCCCTACCTACCAATTAGATTGTAAACTCAGATAATCTAGGAATGGGGGAAGGGGGGAAAAGGGAGGGGTGAGGGATGCTCCCGCATCAGCAGGTATAAAGTAAATGAGGAATAATATGTTAAGCCGGGTACCGGTGCAAAAGAGGAAAGGGTATAATTAAGGCAGAAGAGAGAAAAAGTTCCTCCTTGAATGCACTCGGACAGGCTAGTGATAGATGATAATGAGTGTATTTAAAAACCTTTTAATCACAGGAGAAGGTTAAAATGAATTGTATAGAGGGGCATGGTATATATGATATAATCCAAGGCCAGCCCCTGATAGGCAAACCAACAGAGTCGTCCACAATCGTGCGGAAATATAGGTATAACAACACCTTAATGTGGGACTATGTCGCTTAGATAATCCCCTTTACTATAATACCAGATCTAAGGGCCCATAAACCATACGGAGATCCTTTTGTCAATAATTCAATGAACCTAAAATGATACAGGTCACTGAAGCTAAGTCTGGAGGGTAATTATCTTACAACGAATGGACAGATGGTGTATATCTGGGTGATGTCCCTAGTCCACTAAAGCGGTGTGTACCATAAATAAACAAAACATGGTGAAAACAATAACAACACAACAAAGATGATAATCAAAAGAAGAAAACTCAACCACCATGTGCATGTAGTAGTGAGATGCGTAGCTGAATAGTGTATGAACTCTGCAAAGGGCAAGCACAAAGTGTGCTAACGGAGACGCCCTGAGGCACGGTTCAAAGACCGTATCCAGTTATAGCCTCTATGTACTCATTGATGTTTAATGCAGAGATCAAAATCACAAATAGCCTCTCTGGAGTCCGGTAGTTAACACTAATCAGGCCCAATAGTTATAAATGGCTGATAGGTACATAGGGTAAGGAACACACTGACTCATAAATCATTTATAGTCTCCCTCTAAACTGGTAAATACAATGTATACACAGTTAGGGCTGATATTGGTCAGTGTACAGTACCCCTGATTCCACCCCTCTTATATGCATATATTATGCTGGTAGCCTGAATGGTAGCTATGGCAGTATGGAGACATAGCAAACATAACAATGCACAGAAAACATGTCAGGACAAAAGAGTGTCCTATGTCCTAATAAACATGCTACTTAGCTCTTGGGTGCATTCAGAAGCCGTTACACCATCGTTGGTGGAGGGAGACGGCAGCATAATATCAGGGGAGGGATGTTCCGGTCTCGAGGCAGCAGCTACAGTCGCGGAGGCGCCATCTTTGGTGTGGTGACGTCACCACGCTCGTAGTCACCTGACGCACGTTTCGCGCGGGATCGCGCTTTCTCAAAGGTATGTGCACGCTCATAATGTGCACCTTAAGTAGCTAATGGTTGCCACAGCGACCATTGGGGGCGTGTCTCCCCTTGGTCGCTTGCTTGCCTGAACTGCTGCACTGTCTGTTTCGCAGCCGGCTTTATTGAGTGAATCGTATCATGACTTGCATGTATCTGGGGGTATTGTTGACCCTATTAATAGACCAGAGTGCAGTATCATCGTCCATATGCACCCCAGGGTATATAAATGCCATGTGTGTCATATGGATACTGCGGATGCAGATAAACCAAAGCCCCAATAAAATTGTGCCATATTTTCCTAGTGGTTCTCCTTAAAGTGGCAGTATCACATAGATGCAGTAGCTATATCCTTACCCCAACAGAGTAATAGAAAGTCCAGTACCCCTGACTATGACACTTTGTGACAGAATTAGTACACGGGGTAAAATAAAGGGAGGGAAGGGAAGGAGATAGGTGATTCTCCTTAAATAGACTATGTCACATAAATACAATAGCTACACGTTTGCCACCGTAGAGGGTTGTTGGGGATCCAGTACCCCTAGTTAAGACACATTGTGATGACTTGGGATATGTGGTATGTGGTAGAGGGGAAGAAAGAAAAGGAGGTAGGTACCCCACTTCCATCTGCCGTGGCAAAGCAATATCTGCCCGCTGATGGTTATAATTGAGGTCATGGGTATCTTAAGGAGGGTGGGTATTAGCAGAAGGGGAAGCGAGAGGTCAGAGTGCGTACAGAGAAACCGTCCGCCTCAGGAGGCAAAAAAATAATAATATATACGTATATATATATATATACATATATATAGATATAGGTGAGGCAGGATATTATCACTGGATGATATTTAACACACTCATTAGTGTGTATGGGATAGGGTAGGCAGGTCACAGGGACATCATATAAACGGGGAAAAGAGAAATTCCTCGTTTAGTCCTCTAGGGACTAGAGTGCCCAGAGTGTAAATCCAACGAGATTCCCGTCGTAGAATCTCGTTGTCCCAGTCCCCTCCTCTGCTGTGATTGGATACAGCTTCAATCCCCACAAATTGAATAACTGAGGATAGTCCTTGATGTTGATTGTGGACGTGGTTAGCAACAGGGGTGTCCCGATGGTTGCGGATATCCCCTAGATGCTCAAGTATTCTGTGCCTCAGTTTCTTTTTGTTTTTCCAATATATTTTTTCTTGCAGACACAGACAATCTGATAGACCACGCCCACAGTTCTACAATTAATAAACTGGCGGATGTTGAAGATACGTGTGTCATTCCAGTTATTAAAGGTCTTTGTAGAGAGACAGGAGGTGCATGCAGTGCATTTGTGACATTTATAAAAGCCATTTGATCTGTTGGCAAGCCACGTCCCTGTAGATGGTCTCTGATAGTGGCTATGTACCAACAGATCACGTAGACTACTGGCTCTCCTGCTTACAATGGTCGCCCTCTCGTTCAGGACCTCTCTCAGATCCACATCCTCACGTAATACGTGCCAGTGTGTGTTCATAATGTTGGTAATTTCTGGCCATTGGTTGTTGAACGTACCAATGAAACGTATCACTTGTTTTTCAATAGGTGATGTGGCTTTGTCATCCAGCAATGTATTCCTGTCAGTGTGCCTAGCTCGTTGATACGCTCTCTTAATGACCCTATTGCTATATCCCCTTTCCATGAATCTTTGTTTCATGGCTGATGATTGAGTTTCAAAGTCCTCGTTAGAGGAACAGTTCCTCCTCAGGCGTAGAAACTGGCCAGTAGGTATCCCCCTTAGCAGATGTTTCGGGTGATGGCTATCTGCTCTGAGGAGGCTGTTCGTAGCCGTGGACTTCCTATGGAGGGACGTTGCCAGTGTCCCATGAGTGGTTTTTGAGATTGTAAGGTCGAGGAATGTAAGGCTCACCCCCTCAACTTCCACTGTTAATCTGAGGTTCAGGGGGTTGGTGTTCAGCTCGCCAATGAACGTGTCAAGGTGCGTTCTAGTGCCCTGCCATAGGACAAAGATATCGTCGATATATCTGATCCACAACAGTATGTGTGAGGTATACCGACGATAGCGTTCCTGGAAAACCACCTCCGCCTCCCACCAGCCCAGATAAAGATTGGCGTAGGTGGGGGCGCAGGTGGTCCCCATGGCGGTCCCACGAAGTTGATGATATAGTTTGCCATCAAAGGTGAACACGTTATGTGTCAAAATAAACCTTAGAAGGTCAAGGACTAGTGTGTTATGATTACTAAATTCAGTTGTCCTTTTCTTCAGATAATATTCTACAGCCTGGATGCCCCTCTCATGTATAATTGAAGTATACAGAGATTCGACATCCAGGCTGACAAGCAACGTGTCTTCCTTGATATTGAACCCCTTTAGTTTATTGAGGGCATCCTTGGTGTCCCTTAGGTATGAAGGCAATGTAACCACAAATGGACGAAGCACCTTGTCGACATAGACACTACACTGCTCAGTAAGATTTGAAATACCTGAGACAATGGGGCGTCCAGGCGGTGCTGTTAAGTTTTTGTGAATCTTAGGGAGGGAATAGAAAGTGGCCATCCTTGGGTGCTTATTCAGGAGCGCCATACTTTCTTGTTTAGATAGTGACTTAGTGTGAATGCCTGAATCCAAAATAAGCTTCAGGTCACTCAGATAATTGTTGGTGGGGTCTGATTTCAAGATAGCATAACAATCGCGGTCGGATAGTAAGCGCAAATTCTCTCTCACATAATCCGTGGTGTTTAGTACCACGATGTTCCCCCCTTTATCTGAGGGTTTAATCGTGATTGCGGTATTCTGTTTTAATTCCCGCAGAGATAATCTCTCCTGATTACTGAGGTTACTAAGGGAGGGCCTTGGTTGGAGGTTTTCAATATCTGACGTAACTAGACCAATAAATGTAGCAACATTATTACATGTCTCAAGACCCGGAGTAAATTTAGACTTTGATCTTATATAAATTATTATAAATGTCACAAATGCACTGCATGCACCTCCTGTCTCTCTACAAAGACCTTTAATAACTGGAATGACACACGTATCTTCAACATCCGCCAGTTTATTAATTGTAGAACTGTGGGCGTGGTCTATCAGATTGTCTGTGTCTGCAAGAAAAAATATATTGGAAAAACAAAAAGAAACTGAGGCACAGAATACTTGAGCATCTAGGGGATATCCGCAACCATCGGGACACCCCTGTTGCTAACCACGTCCACAATCAACATCAAGGACTATCCTCAGTTATTCAATTTGTGGGGATTGAAGCTGTATCCAATCACAGCAGAGGAGGGGACTGGGACAACGAGATTCTACGACGGGAATCTCGTTGGATTTACACTCTGGGCACTCTAGTCCCTAGAGGACTAAACGAGGAATTTCTCTTTTCCCCGTTTATATGATGTCCCTGTGACCTGCCTACCCTATCCCATACACACTAATGAGTGTGTTAAATATCATCCAGTGATAATATCCTGCCTCACCTATATCTATATATATGTATATATATATATACGTATATATTATTATTTTTTTGCCTCCTGAGGCGGACGGTTTCTCTGTACGCACTCTGACCTCTCGCTTCCCCTTCTGCTAATACCCACCCTCCTTAAGATACCCATGACCTCAATTATAACCATCAGCGGGCAGATATTGCTTTGCCACGGCAGATGGAAGTGGGGTACCTACCTCCTTTTCTTTCTTCCCCTCTACCACATACCACATATCCCAAGTCATCACAATGTGTCTTAACTAGGGGTACTGGATCCCCAACAACCCTCTACGGTGGCAAACGTGTAGCTATTGTATTTATGTGACATAGTCTATTTAAGGAGAATCACCTATCTCCTTCCCTTCCCTCCCTTTATTTTACCCCGTGTACTAATTCTGTCACAAAGTGTCATAGTCAGGGGTACTGGACTTTCTATTACTCTGTTGGGGTAAGGATATAGCTACTGCATCTATGTGATACTGCCACTTTAAGGAGAACCACTAGGAAAATATGGCACAATTTTATTGGGGCTTTGGTTTATCTGCATCCGCAGTATCCATATGACACACATGGCATTTATATACCCTGGGGTGCATATGGACGATGATACTGCACTCTGGTCTATTAATAGGGTCAACAATACCCCCAGATACATGCAAGTCATGATACGATTCACTCAATAAAGCCGGCTGCGAAACAGACAGTGCAGCAGTTCAGGCAAGCAAGCGACCAAGGGGAGACACGCCCCCAATGGTCGCTGTGGCAACCATTAGCTACTTAAGGTGCACATTATGAGCGTGCACATACCTTTGAGAAAGCGCGATCCCGCGCGAAACGTGCATCAGGTGACTACGAGCGTGGTGACGTCACCACACCAAAGATGGCGCCTCCGCGACTGTAGCTGCTGCCTCGAGACCGGAACATCCCTCCCCTGATATTATGCTGCCGTCTCCCTCCACCAACGATGAGCCTGAGGAAGTCGATGATTCGACGAAACGCGTAGCTCTAAAGTTCCTGCTGAATTTGGCCCAACGTGGCTCCCGTAGCCGGATCAACCAGGCAGCCATTGCAGATAAGGAGAAAAAGTTTTGGTTTTTTTTCCTCCTGCATCACGGACTCGTGATTGGCAATAACGGCTGCTTAAACTGTATCCTGGACTGCACGAGGAGGCCAGGGGTCCAACCACTATGTATGTATGTGAGTCTTGTTGTACCAATTGCTTTTAAAACTAATAAATGTGTTTTAAACCCCACTGACAACGTGCCTCACTTTCTCTACCTACTCCCCCCCCTACTACCACCACTGGGGAGAGTCCCCATCTGATGCTCAAGACTGGAGTTAGAATCCCACGTTGGTTGCAAACAAAGAAGAGTCTACACTGGGGGAGATGCAGATGGGTTAATTTAACCCCAAAGTTACCAATTTCCTGCAAGGACTCACACATGGCCGTGTGAGTACAGATATATTTATATATTTATTTCAAAACCCTCTAAACCACCATTACCTGTTGTTGGGAGTGACTGGAATTGCTTAAAGAAACCACATTACCGTGTCCGCTTGCACATGGCCGTGTAAGTGTATTTAATATTTTCACCAACCCCCAGCAATATTGTTGTAACCACATTAATTTTATTGTATTTTATTGTTTTTTATTGTCAAATGTTTTTCTAATCCCACGCTCCCCCATTGCTTGTATGTCTCTATATCTTTAAAAGGGTTCCGGATTAACCCTTCCCTGGGGTTGCAGCAGAGGGGAACTCCATGCTGGCTCAAAGCATCTGTCATAGAGCCGTGGTCTAACTTACTGCCACATTGTAAGCACACCTCATATATTAAGCTTAAGGTAAGCGCCAGGTTTTTTCCTATGGTCTTTGAACCGTGCCTCAGGGCGTCTCCGTTAGCACACTTTGTGCTTGCCCTTTGCAGAGTTCATACACTATTCAGCTACGCATCTCACTACTACATGCACATGGTGGTTGAGTTTTCTTCTTTTGATTATCATCTTTGTTGTGTTGTTATTGTTTTCACCATGTTTTGTTTATTTATGGTACACACCGCTTTAGTGGACTAGGGACATCACCCAGATATACACCATCTGTCCATTCGTTGTAAGATAATTACCCTCCAGACTTAGCTTCAGTGACCTGTATCATTTTAGGTTCATTGAATTATTGACAAAAGGATCTCCGTATGGTTTATGGGCCCTTAGATCTGGTATTATAGTAAAGGGGATTATCTAAGCGACATAGTCCCACATTAAGGTGTTGTTATACCTATATTTCCTCACGATTGAGGACGACTCTGTTGGTTTGCCTATCAGGGGCTGGCCTTGGATTATATCATATATACCATGCCCCTCTATACAATTCATTTTAACCTTCTCCTGTGATTAAAAGGTTTTTAAATACACTCATTATCATCTATCACTAGCCTGTCCGAGTGCATTCAAGGAGGAACTTTTTCTCTCTTCTGCCTAGATTGTAAGCTCCTTGGAGCAGGGACTCCTTCCTTAATGTTACTTTTTCAGTATGTCTGAAGCACTTATTCCCATGATCTGTTATTTATATTTGTTATTTATATGACATGTATTACTACTGTGAAGCGCTATGTACATTTTATGGCGCTATACAAATAAAGACATACATACATACATACATTGTCTCCTAGAATCCTTGACTTTGGCTTTGTACTGGACTCCCAACTTTTATCCATGACCTCGGCTTCATACCTGGACTCCCACTTTTTTATCCATGACCTTGGCTTCATACCTGGACTCCCACCTTCTCCATACCTCGACTTCAACTAAGCACAACGACCTTTCTACATCTCCAACCCTTGACCATGACGAGTATCAACACTAATCCTACTTCTCCTATCCAGACCCGGCTACATGACTACGGACTTGCACATCGGACGCAGTCTCATGGCTGTGGGTTGGTGCACTCTAAATCCCCACCTCAGTCTCGTGGTTCTGTCCTATTTGTGGCGAGCATCCGTTACACTGGAGTTTTGACCTTAATTGTAGTAAATATTTGTAGTTATGTAACTGTTTATATACCGGTATCTGTACCGCGCTCCGGAATATGTTGGTGCTTTACAAATAAACAATAATAATAGTTGGTGGCAGTTCTCCTAGTTTCCTATTCACTATGATATGAGGCTATTTCCCTCTTGCTCATTCAATTGAATGTGTCTGAAATCCTTCCGAGCAAGGGGCAGATTGCATCATGTGGACTAGTGTTCATTGGTTGTGGTCTACTGATGCCAAGGGCCAAAAATGCAACTGAGCAACTTGATTATAGAGCTATTAATAGTGTATTCCTTAGAGTCAGGACAACTGCATAAAGCAGCATCGCAGGGGAGTGGATAAGGCAAAGTAAATAAATAGTTTGTGCATACTAAAAGACACTTCCTTTAGTTAGGGGAAGTTTGTTAGGGGAAACAAACCTTGACTATCCCATAGGGGGTGACTACTTGAAAAAACAGGCAATCTATGTGGCTCACACAGTTCTTATATGTGTATTATTAAAATAGGTTCTTTTTTAATATATATATATATATATATATATATATATATATATATATATATACATACAGTGGTTGACAAATCACCAAAAAATCTACTCGCCACACAAAAAAATCTACTCGCCACCTAGTACAAACGTGTGCTGCTTGGGCCAATATTTACTCGCCCGGGGGTTAAATCCACTCGCCCGGGGCGAGCAAATGTATAGGTTTGTCGAACACTGTATATATATATAATATATATATATATATTTACAATGCAGTCAGAATAATAAGTTCTTTTCAAACTTCTCATGTAAATGCAGTAAATATTGCAAATAAATAACAAGGGCTTACAACAATTTGGCCAAAATGTTAAACTAAAAGACCATTTTATTTATTAGTTATTTATACATGTATATTTAGGCACTGTACCATATATAAGTTTTTCTGGATGTGCACTGAGCTTTGTCTGTGTTTTATGTTATGTCTCTGGTTTTAAATATATATTGCCATGCTCAGTAGCACTCCTCTGTGAAACTTATATATATGTTGTGGGTATTTTGGGGGTTCAATTTGAGCTTGTAGGTGTTCTGTATGTTATATATATATATATATATATATATATATATATATATATGTATACATACAGTACATGTAGAGGTATCAGTACCGTGTTAGCCGAGCTTAAATAATCAAAAAATAAATAGATGATACCGTTCTGTGGCTAACTAAATGCTTTTATTTGTGCGAGCTTTCGAGATACACTGATCTCTTCTTCCGGCGATGTTACAATGAATGAAGCAAGCAAAAGGTATACTTAAAAACAGTGTCTCTTGGAATGTTATCTGTGCTAGTCCTTCCCCCGTATATATATATAGTACTAAAGTTCGCTTGGTATCCTGTCAACATTTTATTTGACAGATATTTTAGAATAATAGTTGATAAATGAAGGACAATAGTTTTGTTTGTAAATTCTTTCTTTATAATCCACATTTTTATAACATTAACATACTGTATATAAAACAGTACAACACAACTTAAAAGCAGAACACAAAAGACTCCCATCTGAAGAAGCATGGCGACACGCGTCATATTGTACGTCGAGTCTGACGTCATAGGAGGCGACATCTCAGCTCCACAGAATACGGCCAGTATATGGGTGTTAGACTATTTTACCCTTCTCCTTGGCTCACGAAAATACCGTTACCATTACTGTCTATTAAGACAATATCATACCAATGGCTATTGTTTTTTGTTTGGTCCGCCATGTATGTTGCACCATTACTATGTTGACCTGCTGTGAATTAAGGTCCGCCGAGACCACACGTGTTTGCTTAGGATATATTACAATTACCCCAAATGTTACTTTTATTTGGATTATCGTCATAAGCAAAAAATTATTTGGAATGCGCTATTCTAGGCAGCACTGCTGTGTATGTACTTATTAAATTGCATGTGCTATCCATTACACATGGATACAACTTTAGAGTATAAGACACATTACTGTCTCCTTCATGCTAACTATGGTAAAGATACACCAAGGATACATCTTGTAACAGGGACACACTGCATATATTATCATTGTGTCATAACATTACGACCACTCCGATATCTGAGAGATTACGATCACTACCACTGGCTACTACTGGAAACAAAATTAAATGTTTGTTGAATGAGTCACTTACATACCAGCTGTGTACTTCGTGATACACAATAAGGGAAAAGAAACAATGTTATGACCAATATGCTAAATGTTACAATAGTTGTATCATAACTATGCAATAAAGGGAGAACAGAGAGAATGTATAGACATACATACATTGCAACATAGGGAAATTCACCCATAGTAATCTGTGCCTAAATATTCTCTACTTATCTATTTTACCTATACTATACTGAGATGTCGGAGTGGACTTAACAAAGTACAGACACACATACTAATGTGATTACAAGTCCTTAAATTACAAATATAGAGTCTCCAGTCCACTCCAACCCTTATAAGGATTTTAAACAATTCACACTGTAAATAATTCACTGAATCACAACATATATATTTTTGACGTGATAACATTTTATTGTTTTGTTTTAACTGAGTTTACTGATACGTAGGCCAATAGATGGCCATACTAGCACACTCGTCTTGCTCGGACAAAGTTTGTTCTAAAAATAAATATTGAATACATAGAGTGCAATTTAGGAGGATTCTTCTGTATCTTCTTTGATATTCTGTGCCTCCATTACCAATCCTCATGCACCTTGTCATTTCATCTAAAGTAAATAAACAAAAGAAAAAAGGATGAGCGGTTAATGTTAACTATCGAGCTTCAGAAATGGCCATAATGGTGCTCAAAGGATTAAGCATCGCTGCCATTAATTCACTTTGGTCCTGAGAGGAACCGCAATAACCATCATATGGAAAAAACTTTTCCCAGAGATTTGTTAGGAACATGCAGCTGATTCCTTCATCTTCCATTGACTTGCATTGGATTTGGAAAATGTCTTTCTAGGAGGTAGAAACTAGAAAAATTATGCAATTGTTCGAGAATTACCAGGAAGTCTCCCTCGTAAATATGGAGAGTTGGTTACTAATGACCCTTTCCATTTTTAGAACTGGTAAGAGGAACCCCTTAACCCAAGATATGTGACCTGTCCTACAAGTATGATTCTGTGTAATTATGAATTGCAGGTTACCTTAATTCTCAGTCAGCCATAACCGAATGACACTTATTATAGTCCTCATATATAAAGGGTTCTACTACCCTGACCCATACATACATCTCAGAACTCCTTTCTAAAAACTCCTACCCTCTCCCCCCCATTCTGCCCATGATCTCCTCACTCATAATCACCACCACCTCCTCCCCAGGGGTCACCCCATACTTATGGCATTACCTTCCCTGCAACATCAGTCTACCCAACATTTCATATGCTTAAAGGTGACCTTAGAACTCGCTTCTTCATGGAAACCTTCACAGCATCCTCGATAGCTTCAGTTTTCTTCCTCTTGTCTCTTCTTTAAACTGAACGTCTGCTAGAAAGAAGAGTGTCCCAACTGCTCGCTTCAGAGAAACAAGCAGCACTCCAAGCTCACCCCTTCATTATACCTTATGTTTTAATCTACCTTCCTTTTAGATTGCAAGATCTTTGGAGCACGATCCTTCTCACCTAATCTACCCGTGTATGTTACTGTCAGTTTGTGTCTTCAGATCCCGATTGCAGCACGCTGTGGAATATACTGTATTGGAGTGCTCTAAATATATCATATTAATAAACTGCAAATATCCAGGCCGCACTATTCGAAGATCTTATGATGGCGTGAGAACATAGGTGGTAGGAGTACAGAGAATTCACTAGCTGCTATAAAACTCAAGTGGCAGTAAAACCTGTAATACAGCTACATACCTGTTAGGCAAGTTTAAAATTGTTTTTCTTCAATAAAGTACTGTGTGAATGCATGAACATTCAGATGTCTCTTAGAAACTCTTAAGAGTATTTGTCACAAAAGCACATCTTCATAATTTCATTGTCTCACAGAAGATATTTTAATTATTTATGCTTTTTACATAATCTACATTTGTTCCTTTTATCTGTAATTAATACTCTAACATCTTATTTTGCTCATTTACTGTTGCATTTTAAAAGGCTTCACGGTTTAATTGTTTTTATAGGCAAGGAAATAAGAGGTGCATTTACACCCTTTTCATGATAAATCCTTTGTTTTTTTTAAGGAATCTAGTGCAAAACTACAGAAATGTGTATACTGGAGCACAACTGTAGTAAAATTCTCCCCAAAATATAAACGTTCAAAGAACTAGAAGCTTTTTTCAGTTGTAGAATTATCTGATGACATTGCTTTATTTATTTTTTTATACACAAAGCATGTTGTATGTGCTCATTGAAGTAACAACCCGTGGCCCAGTGAAGGAGGAAGCACTGGGCAGTGACTGACAATCGATTAGAACAAGCATACTCCACCGAACAAGTCCCCAGAATGGAACCACATTAAAATAATGACTACATCTAATAGATCACCAGGCAATGAGTTCCTTTCTTTAGTGTCGATAAAAGCCATGCCTCATAAGCCATAAGCCTTACTCCACTTAGCTTATGATTGCAGCATATTTACTTTCTATTAAAACAACCAAGAAAATAAGTGCGGATTAACATTTTGTAAAGATTATGAAAAAGTATTGGGTTACTAACCCCAACATTTAAAGATTAGAAGAAATACATTTAGTCATCTAAATGTATCTATTAAGCATATCACTTCTATTGCATTACTGTTGTGTTAGGAGAGACTACCTCTGTAGTCTCAGTATAAGTAGTCACAGTATAAGAACAGAAAAGGACGGAGCCCTTTTTAAAATAGATTCTATGGTCTATATAAATATTATTACTTTACATCTCCAGTTAAAAATATTCTGTACAATCCCAATTCTACAATTTAATCATATTTTACCTGGGAATAAATGTCAAATATAGGGTAAAAACATGTAGTTTCTCATTTATATACAAACAAATGGATAATCAGCTCAAATCAATCAAGTCAGTACTGCAAGCTGTTAAAAGCATCTGAAATATTGATTCACAAGAATATGTAGATGGCTTCCTAATTTCCCAGATAGAACATACAATCCAGTCATCTACGTTTGGTGTTCATCTGACTCACAACTGGCTTATTATATTAGAAACTTTACAACAATGATTCCTGCTAATTAGTCTGTACTAGATCTTTATACTAATCAGAAACTTGCAGAAAGCATTTCCCAATTGCATATGGGACAACTTTTCATAAATCTTGCTTCGCAGCTGAGAGATTAGGAACTAACCACTTATGACACTGTTGGGCAACTCCAGTCCTCAAGGGCCACCAACAGGTCAGGTTTCAGTGATATCCCTGGTTTAGCACAGGTCTTTGAGCCACCTGTGCTGAAGCAGGGATATCCTTAAAACCTGACCTGTTGGTGGCTGTCACGGGAGACTAGTACTTTAACACCTTTGCTTCCAGGATCAAGGTAGTGGAATAAAATGAGGTTTATTCTGGTGAGACCAGCAGACACACTAAATACAAGAAATACACACTTAACTAGGGGGAGTCTCTAGCCTCAATTAGGTGCAAGGCGCCTGCTTCAGAAGGCTTACCCTGTCTGCTCCAAGAACTCCATGTTATCCTTTTCGGGAAAGGTACCTGGCTATACCCGCTAACCACGAGCAAGGCAAAAGCGGGAACTTGACCACAATCTGAGAACTTGTCCGCAGCTAAGCTAGGCTTCTCCAGCAACTCCGTGCTGAGTGCTTTGTAATTCGGAGTAAAACACTTTTGAAAAGCCCGCCAGTGCTTCACTGGACCAAGCTCAAGATCGTCTGGCTCTCATATCGGCCAGTCCCCTTACATAGTCCTCGCTGTTCTATGTTCAACATGGAGAAGGGGCTGGCGACCAATCAGAGAACAGATCGTAGCTGTACCAGCCAATCAGAGCTGGGGGTTCATCTGGCTGTATGCGTCAGAGGAGGGAGTGTATCGAGGACACTCAGGATGCGGCAAGCAGAAAATTTGAATTGGCAAATGGGAATCATGCCTACTAGCAATGGATTCCCTTTGCCAGCCCTATACCTCCCGCTGGGTAGGCTCCACAAGTCTGGGCGAACAAAGAGTCTCCCCCGCGGTGAGCCTTTATCTCCAGACCAGGTACTCCTCCCCTTCCTGCTCACCAAACGTTCTGCCACCTCTCGACTTCCCTTCTCCTCTTTGATCCCTCATCTCTATGCAGACATCCTGGCTACTTATCGGAATACAGACACACAGAGACACTACGCTCACCAAACAGACAATGAAATATCTGGTGCATAGGACAAATGGATACAGAAAAACACACAAAAGGGGTGACCAGATGGTCACCCAAGCCACCTAATAATTGCACTCATGGTGTGCACTTATTAAGTGGCTTGGGTGACCATCTGATCACCCTTTTGTGTGTTTTACTTATCGGAATACCAGGAATGTCTATATAGAACTGGATACACATTTTAAAAGTACATATTTTTTACTCTAACCTGGGTTCGGGAAAACAACTGTTACACATTGCAGGCTGAAAATACAATATTTTAAAAGGAATATATAAGGGGGAGAACATGCGGATGCATACCCACAGACCAGACACGGTTTGCGGGTAAAATGGGAGGACAACTGGTATCTTTGTCCCCCGACCTTGTACACCTGTTTTAAACACATTTCCACCCATGAAATACAAGAGTAGATAGATCGGGCCAACCCGGAGACAAGAGAAAAGAGAGTCCAGCGACACTCCTCAAAGGCCTGAAGGAAAATCAGTTTGTAGACATCTGGAGGGAACAACATCTCAATACAAGAGACTATACATTCTTCTCTCACCCCCACACCAGTTATAGCAGAATTGATTACTTCCTTATATTGAGCAGACTGGTCCCGAAGATCTCCCATGCTGGGATCTATGATAATTCATGGTGAGATCATGCACCAATTGAGCTAAGGTGCGCTGAGACTAATCTGGACAGACCTGGAGCAAACTGGAAACTAAATGAGTCAATCATTAAAATACCTGACCTGTTCCAAACAGTCAGCAATGAGACTGGACAATTTTTTAGATTAAATAAGGACAGCGTTGATTCCCAAACAACATTATGGGAAGCTCACAAGGCAAGCCTCAAAGGCTCACTGATTAGCATAGCCACAGGGACAGAAATAAAAAGATAACCATACTCCAATCCAAATTTGAGGGGTTGTCCGACGGGCATAAACAGGACGGAAGGAACTGACAGATATTAGAATTGAATTAAGTATGCTCCTGACCTACCAGAAGACAAACATAAAACAATCAAACTGAAAGAAAAATAACTATTTAATAAAACAAACGGACCCTGCTGTAGCGGGTCATCAAGGGGTTAAAACCCAAAACCCTACTTACAGCAGGACTGGAATAACAAGCATGTGTAACCAAGTGGGGCAGACGCCTGCAGCAGTGGGGGTCCTCACGGGCTCCCTGATGTGTAGTATCTTTCCCTCTAGCTTCAAAACACTCTCTAAGATGGACGCCGAGTAAGGGAACTCCACACTCTCCTGCTTGCCAGCACTGCAGCTTCAATGATGCTGCTTCCTGCTTCACTTGGCTGACACTTCTCACAACCAGTGTTACTCCAAGGCACCGTGACCTTTTACCCTACGCGTTTCGTGACTGATGTCACTTCCTCAGGGGATGGTTCAGTGAAGGTGAAGTCCCATTATATACACTTCACTTATCACTGATTGGATAGAAATATCTAATACCAATTAAGTTTAAAACTTCAGCTCTAGACAATACAACACAGACTAAGACTACCAAATACACACATACAGACCTACAAACATATTAAAAATGAAGATGAATTCACATCAAAGACTGCATAGATACCAGTAACAAAATATTAATGCAATAATAATAATATAATATTAGTACACATAAGTTGACCAATGTTGAAAGGAAAGTCCTTGGTAAGGGCCTAACTTTTGCTCCTGTGTGTGGCCCCAACAGTTTTAATTTGTATATTGATGTCCACAGATTTGCGAGGAAACTGACACGCAAGAAATACTTTGTGAGAGATGCCGTGACAACGCAGATCTGTGCACCAATTGATGGGGCCACACCATGTGCTACACCTGTTGCTACAAACACCACGTTTTTAAAAAAACCATCAACCTTTTATCCAAAGTTTGCACAGGGACACTTAGTAAATACATTTGTTGAGATGCTCACAAAGGATCTAGAAGAGTCTAGTCGGAGATTTAAAATCCGACATGACAATTTGAGCAAATTGGAAAAGGAAGCATTGGCCCTCCTAGAGGCAAATGAGAACATAGTTATTAAACCTGCTGACTTAAAGAGTCCCTACGAATCTTAGGTGATACTGATACCTACCTTCCTTTATCTCGTGATTCCTTGAGTCAGTTCAAGCAGGATATGTTGGCTCTTCTAAATAAAGGGCTCACTGAACTAGCCATTACTGCGGACGAATTTGACTTCTTGAGAATTGCATTTCCACGCACTCCACTTTTTTATTTTATCCCTAAAATTCATAAGCACCTCACCCACCCACCGGGTAGACCAATTATTTCAGGGATTAAATCACTCACATCTAATTTATCACAATTTATTGATTTTCACCTTCAACCTTTTGTGTGCACAACGAAATCTTTTTTACGTGACACTATGCATGTTTTACAGATACTGCGAGAGGTGGAATGGCGACCAGGGTTTGTGTGGGTGACAGCTGATGTCACTTCTTAGTACACCATCATCCGACACGACCAGGGCTGCCAGGCCATCTCTCGGGTACTGGGCACGAACACTGATATCACACCAGGTTTGAAATGTTTTCTGTTAGACAGTATATTACACATTCTTACTCAATTATTTTTGTTTCAATTCACAATTTTATTTACAGACATGTGGGACTGCCATGGGTACGAAATTTGCGCCCAGTTACGCCAACCTCTTCATGAGTACATGGGAGGAAGATTACATTTGGAACAACTGCCCACTGGGAGCAAATTTGGTACTATGGCGTCGCTACATTGATGATGTGGTGTTTATTTGGTCTGGGGGTCTGCAATTGTTGGATGAGTTCATCAAATATTTAAATAATAATGACAGGAATTTAAAATTCATGTGTCAGTTTGATGAGCAACAGATCGATTTTTTAGATCTGAATCTATACTGTACATTGTAGATAACAAAATTCAGACAAAGACATTCTTTAAACCTGTCCAGGCCAATAACTATCTAATGGCGATAGCCATCACAATCCCCAGTGGATCAGGAATATTCCTAAGGGACAGTTCGTTCGCCTGAAACGTAACTGCTCCGACTCCCGGACCTTTGTGAGTCAGGCAGAAGAATTGAAACAGAAATTCATCCAAAGGAAATATCCGGTAGAGCAATTAAATCAAGTTATGGGCCAGGTGGATTCTATTGATAGATCCACATTACTGGAGTATCGGAAAAAATCCAGATCCAAGGGGGATGACAATATTACATTTGTCACACAATATAATCAGATGGCACCATGTATTAGACATGTGTTTAAGAAGTATTGGCCTATTCTTTAGAGAGATAACACTCTGGCACAGGTATTGACTCCCACACCGAGTATAATTTTCACTAAAGCCACCAACCTCAAATCTTTAGTAGCACCTAGTTGCCCACTGTCTAAAAAGAAGTCTCATTCGTCTCATGCAGTTAATGGCTTTTGCACATGTACAAGATGCACAGCATGTAAGTATGGTAAACCAGGTACTATGTTCAAGTCCAATGTCACTTTGAAAATGTATCAAATAAAATCATTTATTAATTGCCATACAGCTTATGTAATCTATTTGCTGACCTGTCCCTGTGGCTTACAGTATGTGGGACGCACAGGTAGGTCCTTCCAAAGAAGGATATACGAGCATGTGTACAATATTAAAAAGGGTCTAATAACCCACAGTGTGTCAAACCATTTTTTTAATTGCCACAACAAGGACCCGACTGGTCTTTGCTGTCAAGCAATTGAAATTGCTGCTACCAATTGGAGGGGGGGGGGGGTGATAAACTCAACCAGATTAGCAGACGTGAAGCTTTCTGGATTTATGAGTTTAAAACCCTCTCTCCAAATGGATTAAATCTAGACTTTGACCTAGGGGTCTTTCTTATCAAATAATATAGGGTCTCTTAATATAGTGTATAGTGTTGCACTTTTAATTACATTATATTCCCCTGGTTTCCTTTTTTCTGTATGATTGTTACTATCATTTTTATGTTTAATTGTAGGAATGATTATAATTATGAGTTTGTTATTTTAATATAATTAATTATTTTATTATTTATATATTTATAGATTATTATATTAGGATTATTATTATTATTGCATTAATATTTTGTTACTGCTATCTATGCAGTCTTTGATGTGAATTCATTTTCATTTTTAATATGTTTGTAGGTCTGTATGTGTGTATTTGGTAGTCTTAGTCTGTGTTGTATTGTCTAGAGCTGAAGTTTTAAACTTAATTGGTATTAGATATTTCTATCCAATCAGTGATAAGTGAAGTGTATATAATGGGACTTCACCTTCACTGAACCATCCCCTGAGGAAGTGACATCAGTCACGAAACGCGTAGGGTAAAAGGTCACGGTGCCTTGGAGTAACACTGGTTGTGAGAAGTGTCAGCCAAGTGAAGCAGGAAGCAGCATCATTGAAGCTGCAGTGCTGGCAAGCAGGAGAGTGTGGAGTTCCCTTACTCGGCGTCCATCTTGGAGAGTGTTTTGAAGCTAGAAAGAAAGATACTACACATCAGGGAGCCCGTGAGGACCCCCACTGCTGCAGGCGTCTGCCCCACTTGGTTACACATGCTTGTTATTCCAGTCCTGCTGTAAGTAGGGTTTTGGGTTTTAACCCCTTGATGACCCGCTGCAGCAGGCTCCGTTTGTTTTATTAAATAGTTATTTTTCTTTCAGCTTGATTGTTTTATGTTTGTCTTCTGTTAAGTGTTTCATGTTGTTTGTCCCATTTTAACATTACGTATTACACTATTATTTTTCTTTGTTTCGGTCCCTATGTCACGGACCCCCGGATTGGAGATCTTACAGTGATTGGAGCATTTGGATTATCTTCCCTTCCATCTGTTTGGACTCTATTAGGGACTTTGGATTCTTTTTGGGCACTGGTCTGTATATGTTCTTTGTGTTCTCTCTGGTGTTGTTCTGCTAGTGTTCCTGGCTGCCCTGTACACATTGTGTTATTATTGTTAGTATTTTATTTTATTGCACGTAGCGCCTAAGCACTTTTTTTTGTGTTACCTGACCTCCCAGGCTGAGAATTTGCCAAGTTGGTCCAAGAGGAAATTTTACGAGAAAGCAAATAAGCCTCAAGATACCTTGCTAGCAAACAAAATTTGGAACAGGCAGCCAAATTATAACATTCAGGCCATCAGACTAAAATCGGGGATAAAGACATCAGATTAACAAAAGATTTTATAATGGAAGAGTTGTTACAGGTTATCAAACACCTGAAACCATCTATGGTGCCAGGCCCATGTGAGTTTTCTAATTTATACGGCAGGGCCCTGGGTATACGGTGGGTTCTGTTCCAGAGGCCCGCCGTAAAGTGAAAATCGCCGGAAAACGGATCCGGCGATTTTCACTTCTGCGCATGCGCAAACCGGCATTTTTGCCGTTCTGCGCATGTGCAACCTATGGTATGCGCGTGCAACCTGTGGTCTGCGCATGCACGCCGGGCGCACCGGCCAGTTCTGCGCATGCGCGATTTACAAACCGACATGGCGGCCCCCTTCTCGGTGCCGCCGTATCAGCGGATCGCCGAGAAGCGAAGCGCCGAGAAGAGTGGCCCTGCTGTACTATAAGAAATGTAGTACACTCTTGGCCCCCTATCTTCTCCGGATGTTTAATGCAGTGCTGGCAGGTGCGTCATTCCCGAATCAGATGCTTCAGACGTCGATATCCCTAATATACAAACAAAGGAAAGATCCATTGAACTGTAAAATTTACAGACCAATAAACCTGATAAATTCAGACATTAAAATCTATGCTAAAATGTTGGCCAACCGTTTAAGTTGTATCCTGCCTAGACTAATACACCCAGATCAAGTCGGTTTTATTAAAGACAGGCCATCAGCTGGTATACTAGACGAATTATTGATCTGATAGAGATAGTCAATACAAAAAAGACACAGGTTATGGTGTGGAGTATAGACGCAGAAAAAGCCTTCGACAGGATAGACTGGCCAAATCAAGAGGCCACACTCGGGGCGTTTGGTTTCGGGGGTAGAATTTTGAAAGCAATCCTGGCACTGTATTCCAGCCCAGCAGCAAAAATGATACATCAGGGTTTCCTTTCGGAGCCCTTCAAAATTAAAAGCGGTACGCGACAGGGATGCCCACTCTTACCATTGCTGTTTGCCCTAAGAATGGAACCCCTGGCAGCACAAATTCGGAACAACCCGGATATATCGGGAATACAAATTAACCAGCAGATTCATAAAGTAGATCTAAATGCAGACAATGTTTTCTTGACTGTATCTAGACCTCTCATCTCCCTGCCCAACCTATTCGACCTCTTGGAGAAGTTCAACAGAATTTCAGGCTTTAAAATTAACCAAAACCAGAAGCCCTAAACATAAATTTAACAAAAGATTTGGAGAAACTAATTTTAAATGGCAACAAAATTATATTAAATATTTGAGAATACATATCACAAACAATTATAAAACCCTTTAATGTCTAATTTCCCCAAAGTTTTGCAGACTTTGAGAGAAGACATCAGAGTATGGTCTACTTACAATATTTCATGGATTGGCAAGATCTATTGTGTTAAAATGAATCTACTTTGTTCAATTCTTTACTTATTCCAGACCATCCCGGTGTCAATGAGACTGAAGGACATACTCTCACTTCAGTCTCTGATCTCTAAGTTCATTTGGGGACATAAAAAAAGAGAGTAAAAGAGAACATCCTAGAGACCTACATTGGCTGGGGGTGGGCGGGGCTGGCGATATCTTGCTTGTTGTCCTATTACAAAGCGGCACAATTATGTCAAATTTCTCAATGGCGGATAGCTCCCAACTGGAAGAGGTGGGTGGAATTAGAGAAAGATATCTGCTCTCCCTTAGAGTTAAACCTGATTTGGTTGCCAAATCGGTGTTTAGAACCACCAAAGAACCGCTATCCTTGATGGCCAACTCTTGGACAATCCTGGAGGCCTCTAAAGTTAAATGCTCCCTGACAACCAGAAATTAATTAATGGCCCATCTATGGGTAATCCGGAGTTTGCTCCGGGCCTGAATAGTACAGAATTTGCCATTTGGAAACAGAAGGGATTCCCAAGACTTAGAGATCAGGAGGTGAACAGATGTATCAAAACATTTGAGCAAATTAGATCTGAAAAAAATATCCCCCATTTGGGATTCTTTAGATACCTCCAGATCAGAGCATTTTATAACAAATATTCTTCCTGTCCCCCATTGACAAACTTCGAAAAGCTCTGTTTATTAGAAACGGATTCAAGTGGACTTACATTGCAAACGTATAAGGAGGTAACCTGTTCGGGTCCCAAACATGCCCAAATGCTTAGTTATATGTCCCAATGGGAATCAGACCTGAGTGAGGTGCTGGAAGATGAAGACTGGGATGAGATTTTTTTATCGGCAGCCAAAAGCTCAATCTGTACCACGTTAAGGGTAATACACAAAGTGTATATACAAAGTGAATACACAAAGTGTTAATGAGATGGTATCTCACTCCACTTAAATTATCCAGATTTGTCCCAGGATACTCCCCATTGTGTCCGAAACAATGTGGAGAATCGGCTGATCTGGTGCATATGCTGTGGTCTTGCCCTCGGATCACCCCCTTGCGGGAGGAAATTAAGGATTGGCTTCAGAGGATTTTGAACCTCACAATTCCATTGGACCCCGTGGCTGTCCCTACTAAATAGACCAACACCAGATCTAGCCAGGGTAGAGAGTACATTGGTTGCTCATTTTGCAACGGCAACAAGGTGCGAGATTGCAGCATTGTGGAAACAAAAAGAAGTTTCAACGATTCCTAAAATTCAGAATAGAATTTGGTATTGCCAGATGGAGAAATTAACAAGTTTAGTTAATGATTCTGGCGTCAAATTCCAAAAAGTCTGGCTACCATGGCTGGCTCAGACAGACATCCCAAGAGTGAACGGTAGCACAATCCTGCTGTGATAGTCAGAAGTGTGTTTTCGGCTGATGGATGGTAAAATACTATAGCACAGGCTGGGTGGGTTCAGGAGGTGACCGTAGGTCGGGCCACACAGGGAGTGAGAACAGGAAGTACAATCAATTTACAGGGATATGCAACACAAGGGAAGGAGCCACATTCTCCCTCTCCCCCCCCACCCCCCCCCCCCCCCCCCACGGATTTATGTTCTTAGTGTGTGATGATTTAATTTGGATGTTAATTGAAACAATGGAAGGATTGTGTATTATGCTTTGTCTTGAAAATCAATAACATTTTAAGTTACAGAAAAAAAAAAACCAATATGGCACCGAATACAATGTTTAAGAGAAAAATAATTAAGCTCAAATAGTTCTATAAGAATTTTATGTCTAGTTTGGGGTTCAAATATTAGTTGAGTGTTACTTAAGTAATAATCCCCTTATGTCATACATGGACAATAATGCCTCAGCTGGAGGCGTCGACTGCCCCAAAGGTGCTATTGCCCTGAACATTTGCTTTAGTTTTTATATTAATGTGCTTCATTTTAGGCTCACGGGTGTTCCTACTGTAGTAGAAGTTTTTAAAACATAGCATTGGAAGAAAAAAAAAAAAAAAAAAACTACAGAAAGGAAATAGTTTTATTTTATTTGTGGTAATAGGCTAAAATTGTATAGGTCTCCTTTGCATGACCATATTCCAAAATTGACCACCACTCACCAGGGTTTCCCTAGGGCTCCAGTCCCAGAACTGTTCTCGTAGATTTTCCGTGTCGTCTCATATAATATCTTTTTTTTCCCTCTGGAGCACTTCACTCATTCCCATGTCTAGGATTGAGCAAGTACATGAGCATTGATTAAAACTGAAAACACTACAAACATATCAAATTTGCTGGCTGCGAAACTGTAGCAGAAGGTTTGCACTAAATAAAGCAACTGAAAATCTCACAGTTTTCTATGTCATTTTCCCAAAAATAAATCTGGTGCCGTTTTTCACCCTACACTGTCAGCCAGGAGATTTTGGCAAGACCCCTTTGTGAGAGTGTAGGTCATTTTTGGGTGGTTTGGCAAAACAGAGCATCATATGTTGAGCACTTGATAGGTATAATACTGTATGTAAACCAGTACAAAAATGTTAGTGTCTTACTGTGATTGTCAAGGTGACAAATAGTTGAACAGACCTACCACAAACTTCCCAATATCCTTGTTTAAACCTGTGTGACAAAGTAACCCAGATTCGATGGGTATATAGAATATACTTGTTACTGACAATTTAAATTTTCAGTCATGTGTTTCTTAGTTGGTTTTCAATGGGTCTTGTTATCAGCAGAAGGTAAATATCTCAAAGGAAAGAGAGCAAAATATAGTACAGACAGTTTAAAAAATATATATATATATATATATTTAAAAATAAAGCACATCCGAACGCACATTCACAATGTGAAACAACATTAAAAGCCTGTGTTTAGAGCTTTTTACAGTACTCTATTCAGAGTCGCAGCGATCTCACCCCGCTTGTCCCTCTGTGACTGGAAACTCCTGATGAATCTAAGTAAACCGTGTACAGTTATTGCCCAATCCTCTTCCCGCTTGGAAGGACTTTGCCACGCTGCTGCGCAGTCGCACTGTTCCTGCATCTCCCTATCGGAGTACCGAGAACCCGTAGTGACGCTGTGGACTCCGAAATCAAAAGTGATGATGCGTATCCGGTTTCCAGTCACGGAGGGACAAGCGTCAGTGAGATCGCTGTGACTCTGAATAGAGTATAAACCTCTAGGCTTTTAATGTTGTTTCACATTGTGAATGTGTGTTCGGATGTGCTTTATATATTCATGGGGAATTAACTCTCTGTACGCTGGAAAGTTCCATAGCTGCCCTATTCCAGCCCCTAGAGACAGTGATTGTATCACTATATATCAGTGTTCGACAAACCCAGTCTCCCCGGTTGCTAGGGGCGACCCGAAATTGCTTCTTAGCGATTGGCCCAAGCAGCGCACGTGCTGCTGTTTAATTTTCCCTACTCGCACTGAAAGAGGGGGGGGGGGAAAGCCGGAGGCGGGCTCATGTTGCTGCGGGATATTACCCCGCCTCCGGCTCCCTGAGCAGTGCTTTACCTCCTCCCCAGCCTCTCTGACCAGCCCTTTCCTCCTCACCAGCCTCTCTGACCAGCCCTTTCCTCCTCCCCAGCCTCTCTGACCAGCCCTTTCCTCCTCCCCAGCCTCTCTGAGCAGTCATGGCAGCCAGAGCGTTGGTAGCGTGGCACTCGTGGTGGGGGAGGGGGGAGCGCGGCACTCGTGGTGAGGAGGGAGCACGTCACATTATGGCGACCCAGGTGGAAGTGCTAAGCTGCGGTGTCCTGAGGGGGTGAGCAGTGCTGCCAGTAGCGTTGATAGCGCGGTGGAAGTGCTGCAGCCGAGGACAAGGGAAGAGAGGAGACCCCCGGGCAGGTAATTACAGCGGGGCCCCTGGGGAGATCAAACCCTCAGTACCTGTCATGTGCGACATCCCTTGTCTCCTGTGTGTGTCTGTGAGTGTGGTGTGTGTGAGAGTGTGTGTGTCTGTGAGTGTGTGCGTGTGAATATACCCACCCACACAGTCACCCTCTCCCTGTCTCTCTCTGTCACTCTCTCTCTCTGTCACCCCCCCTCTCTCTCTGTCACCCACACTCTGGATATCTTATTTACCCTGTATATATACAATACAATAAATAAACAGTTATGTCAAAAACCAATGTTGTTGTTACTGGAAATTTATTCCATTTATTTTTTAAAAAGCAGGGCTGGGGCTAAGGGTGTAATGGGGACGGGGCCAAGTGGCGAGTAGATTTTTGGGTTATTTGTCGATATATATATATGTTTGTTTGTTTTTTGTGATACAATCACTGTCTCTAGGGGCTGGAATAGGGTCGCTATGGAACTTTCCAGCGTACAGAGAGTTATTTCCCCAAGAGAAGCCAGCAGCTGCTGCAAAATAATTGAGCAGGCTGAACTCCTGATTGCTCATGGAGTTTTAAAACTCAGGAAGTGACTACACACAGAGAGACTACTGTTCCCAGAGAAGGGGGAAAGAGAAGAGTTCTCACGAGCTGTGGAAGCTGGCACAGTCCCCTAGGCTCACTGGATAGTGGTCACGGAGCCTGCTGGAACTGCCTGGGTTGTTAATCCCAGGAAGGACAGACGCGAGAGCGTGCTGAAGCAGGGGATGTTCTGTCCTTAACATTGGACTAACAGAGGAGAGATTCACCGTAATCTACATGTAGTTATGGGTATTGAGCACATTCCTCCCTCTGCTCAAGGGGGGGATAGATATAAAATGTTGTGCCATAGGGAGACTTATTGGATCCACCAGTTGGGTACTCTAACCCCTGGTGGACTCAATGAATGTTTGGACACCAGTACTTTGGTGTAATCCTTAGCTCTGGTTTCATTGCCTCTGCTCCCCCCTCCATCTGTGTACATTTAGTTAGCCCTCTTTCCCCTCGCCTGTTTCCTTCCCCCCTCCCCCTTATTCCCCCCCATTCTCCCCCCTTCCCTTCTCCCCCCCCCCTTTTTCCCCCCTTCTTTACCCTTCCCCTCCTCTCCCATTGCCTTTCCCATTCCCCCTTCTCTTACTCTGAGCCTAATATTAATATACATAATAAGGAATGTTATATAGTTTTAGCCTTGAAGTTTACACCAATGATCAAGTCAATAACACTGAATTAATGTTGGTAACAAACACCCCTTTATTCTTTTTCTTTTTTGGGGTGTAAGATTATGTATTATTGTTATATTAGTTCAAGTATTTTGTATGTTTCACTATGTGGTTTTATTGATTTGATCATTTCTCCTTTACATACATGACTACACATGTATATTTTTCACTTTATACTTAATAAAATGTATCTGTACTTTTATGTCTATGGAATGATGGGTGACCTGGGTTGTGTGTATATGTGTATGATTATATGTATGCATATGGACATGTTTTTATTATTTTATTTTATTATATTATTTGATTATAAATATAATTGTATAGAGAATTTATTTTTTGGGTCCTTCATCGTTCGTATTTGTTTGTGTGTGTGTGCGTGTGAGACATGATTATGTGTGTCCACACGCACACACATATGTAAGGTTTTATATTATATTATTATTGTGTGTTGCAATTATTTTTATTAACTAGTTTGTTTATATTCAGTATGATTTAAATTATCTTGTTTTATCTGTGGCCAATATGCCTACGATTATATTATACTATGTAATGTATTGTTTTGCAATAATTGGGACGGTTACGGGCGTTCTCATTGGCTACTCTCCAGTGTCTTAGCCTTGATGTATAGGCACTGGCGATTGGCCTCTGGTTACTCCTTTGACCACTCCCCTCTCTGTGGGTGTGCTTATAAAGATCGAGTCCTCCACCATGTTATTATTCCCTTTGAAAAAGTCACCGTAGTGACGAAACGCGTCAGGGTACGTCACCGCAACATTACGTCATCACGCAAGTGCGCACTTTACGGCCGGAGAGCGCATGGAGCTGATCTGAGGCTGATACACTTGGAAATCGCACTACAAGCAGAGACACGGCGTTCTTATCCATCTAGAGCTGCTGGAAGTGTACCGGATTGGATATCGATCCGTTGGTGTGATCCAGGACGATGTTGCCCTGTTGGTGGTGATTATATCACAAACTGCTTGATTTTCTTTTACTTTTGTGAGTGTCCTTAATCCCCTTGTCCTCTTTTTAACATTAAATGTACTTTTTACACTATGGGACGTGCGCTCTCTGTTCTTCAGTTTCTATAGATTTCTGTTGGAATTAGTTATTCCTTCTGAGAGCAGCCGTGGATCCCTGGAAATCATCTTGTTCCTAATTTGAAATTTTCTGGACTTGCACTAAGGGTTGAACTTTCTGCACATGTTTCGTCTTCTTTTTTGTTTGTTATGCATGTTATCACGAATTATTTTTTAGAACAATATTTTTTCTATATTTATTTATATTATTAGTGTAGCCCCCTGTAAACAGCACAGGCTATACCTATCTCCCTTCTACTGTGGTAAGTCCTGTTAAGATCAGGCACCAGTAATCATCATGGGTTTTCCCCCTTCATAGTCCTGCCCTGAGTGGTAGATGCAGGCCTGGACTCTGCTGCAGGCGTGAGCAAGAGGGGAGGTTCTGCTGACATCACGAGAGGTGGGGCTAGCTCTATATTTAGCAGCCAACTCCGGTGAGTAGTGTTAGTTTATGCCGAGAGTCTGGAGTTGCCGGTTAATTATGCCGTGAGTCGAAGAGTCCTGCGGATCGGTCCGAGAAGTGGGAGGAGACGCGGTCTCCCCTGCGCAGAGTGCAGGAGCAGAGAGAGGAGAGATTCAGCCTCCTTTAGTAGAGCTGATGGAGTTATAGACCTGGTGGACCAATGCCCTCACCCCACTGCCTGGGGTGATGGGGAGAAAGACTGTGTGTGAATTGGAAGCTATTACCCTGCGACCCAAGGGGTTCTTCTGTACAGGTCCTGTCCCATATTCCTGGGAGTATAGAAGATGGAGGCGCTGCACCGCTAAGAGATCATGGAGGCTACCACCCCACAAGCTCAGTCCTGGCTCCCCAATACCATCGCGGGAAGCTCAGGCCCTCCTGTTCCTCACAGGTATGCACCACACCGCATGTAATCTGCCCTCCTGCACCCTAGACCACCGTAGAGTCTGGGGGAAGGGGGGAAGCAGGGTTACATTTGGAGGCGCTGCTGAGATATATGTCAGAACAGGACCGGCTTATAGCAAGGCGGAACGGGCAGAGCGAGATGCACTCTCCGTGCAAGTGTTGGAGAAGGATGGGCGCCCATAGGAGGTGGCGTAGGAAGGGTGAATAGTTAGAGCTGACCGAGTCCCTTGAGGCAGGTAGCGTGAGGCAACTGGGGGGGTCAGCCTGTTAACCAGTACAGGGACCATGGCCCAGGGCCCGCGATATGAGTGGCCAAAAGCAGGAGACGCCGTCCCTAGAAAAGAGGTACCATAGCTATCACATGCACACACGCACCACAGAACACTTGCATGGTAGACATCGAGTACAGTGCATGGAGGAGAGGAGTTCCGCTGAGCCTGGGGTACAAGCCACCTCAAGTTAGTGAGAAACAGAATGCAGAGCACACAGTTGGCAGTCAGTCAGTGTTTAGGTACGAGATACCCGTTAGACACTGAGGATAGGGCACATGGGCGTTTGGAGGACTCATCCAAGATGGCGTCCATCCCCACATGTGCTCCGCGGAGCAGGAACAGTGATCTAAAATGGCTGTTCCCGCCAAGCCTGGAGCAAGCACGTGCGTTGTGCACAGAGACTATTAGGAAAATGTGGCGGGACATGTGTAATAATTTGGCGCCAAACCCGGATTGTTTGCAAGGGGAGCGGAGCGGCGCGAAAGCCGAAAGCCCACCCACCTGTGTCATGAATGGTCAGAAAGCCAGGCCACGTCACGCTGAAGAAGAAAAGATCCCACCTCTGGATTCCACCAGAGGGAGGGGGCACAAGGAGAGCCAATCATGAGAGTCCTCCCCAGCGAAGGGAGGGACCAAAAGCCTGAGTGAAGAGCTTCACTTTTGCCTGGCATTCGAGGAGCAAGGAGCTGAAACACTGAGCTGTTCCAACCCTGAGCGAACCATGTCTGAGATGAGTACTTCCATCTACCAATTACCAGGAGGCCTATTGGTAGTGGAGGTAGCTGAGCACGAATACATTCAGTGTTTGTGTGTCCACTGCGGGATACCGGGCAGGGTACCAAGCACCAGGGCCCGATGCCCTCAATGTGGCGCGTTTTACCTTTGGCCGAATTAGCCGTGGCCTTTGTTCGGAACCTCGCGGGGTGCCTCTCCGGGAACATTGACGGAGGTGGTGGAAGGTAAAGAAAAGACTGCCCGGGTCCCCGTTATACCAAATCGGGAGGAACCAAGGCTCAGCTCACTATTGAACTGAGCGAGCTGGCAACAGAGAAGAGCGCGACCGCAGTGGAGGTACCAGAGCGAGACCACTTTGTACCTATACCCACTGGTTGTATCGTCGAAGAACCAGGTGACTCCCCAGCGGAGGAACCGATCGTGATTTCCTCAGAGGAAGAGATTGGCGTGACATCGGTGGCGATGCGCCTACCGGCGAACCACCCCAAAGGCATCAAGAGAGAGCAGACAAGTCCGGAAACCATCCGATGGCGAGCGCTGGTGCGGCCGGAGGCCCGTAAGAGTCCCACCGCAGTGGTGACTCCCAGTGCGGCGGAGACGGAGACCGAGACGATCCTAGAGGAGCCCGATGTCATCAAAAAGCAGCGGAGCGATAAGGAGACTCCACCACCCTCTTACTTCCACCAGGCGCAGACTGCAATCCCGGCGAACGAGAAAGAGAGGCTTGAGGCCTACTTGTTCGACCGTGTACCGGATGCTCCGCCACCGCCCCCGCAGGTCCTCGACGCACTTCCGGTGCGATGGAGATTCTGCAGGCGATCCTGATGACGTAGTTTCCGGTTCCACCAGAAAGAGAAGGCCTGGAGGAGTGTTCTCCTCTCGAAGCATAGACTCAGCCATTGCCCTGGCTACCCTACAGAGTCAAGGCCCCTCCCGGGAAGCCAGAAGTATGGCAGGGAGTGCCTCTAAGAAAAGGTGCATTTTGCGTGGTATCACCCGCTTGCTGGACAATGCCCTGGACGTTCCCCCAGCCCCGGCCACTGCCCCTGCCCCGTCACGAGTGGTGCCACCGGGACCTACCAGGGATAAGTTATGTAAATCCCGCAAATACGCCAATGACTTGTGGGATTGGGAGTTGAGTGATGAAGGGTCTGATGGGGAGATACCGTATTCGAGTGTTGTACCTGTGCCTAACACTGTGCCGTTTTCTCCTGCAGCTAAAGGGAGGGCCTGTGGGTCTCATACTCCAGTAGAGGCTGGGTCTACCAGCAAAGTGGTGCACAAAATGAGCCCCACTACGTGTTATAATGCCAAGGGAAGGAGAGATTGCTCGCGATCTACTGATGAGGGTACGTCCGGTGTATCATCACAGGTAGAGTCTGATGTAGAACACACTAGTCATTCCGCAGAGTACGAACACCGCGACAAATGGTGGGCGCCTTTGTTCACCGGATACCACGAAGGGATGGACCGTACACGGTTCTTATTCATTAAGAATGATGTAGTAGACCATTGGTGGCCGGCTGGTTCTTTCACTCCGTGGGAGGTGGAGGATGAGTTAGATCACCAGTGTAGAGAGATAGAACAGAAACTGAATGTACCTCGAGGCCCCAGTATCTTGTACGATGAGGTAGCTCCAGAGGAGCCAGTATTTTGGGTACTGCCGAGCAGGGCAGGGCACCGCAAACTCACCAAACTAAGTTGAGCTGACCGAGCCATAGTCGCTAGATACCGGCAGTCACACGGGTATGAGTATCCCTATGTGCCTGAGCCCATCATGAGAGAAATTGAAGAGAACCGAGACAGTTGGCTCAGGGAGGCAGTCCAGGAATACCTTCGGACCAAGTTCGGTCAGGGAGGGTATCACAATGAGGATAAGATTAGTGAGCTAGTACGCATATGGAGCATCGGTAGGTGTATCTACATGCACGGTGTTACATACAGGCCTGAGCATGGGGCGATTCAGTCGTTCGCTGTGACAGTCACGGATCATAATGGACGGCGGGTAAGAAAGCCTGATCCAAAGCACTATATGTAGGGTTCTCCA
This sequence comes from Ascaphus truei, assembly GCF_040206685.1. Classification (NCBI taxonomy): domain Eukaryota; kingdom Metazoa; phylum Chordata; class Amphibia; order Anura; family Ascaphidae; genus Ascaphus; species Ascaphus truei. Next base: position 319,816,292 of record NC_134486.1, read on the forward strand.
TGTTGGGAGTACCCGGGTGTACTTGTATTGAACTACCTCATTATGCCATGTATTATGACAATGTTATGTGTGCTGTTTCCCAGGTGGTTCGCCGCAGGATGGGTCTGCTAAAAATAGGTCCAAGTGGGGACCATTGGATTCCACCATAGGGAGAGTGTAGCCCCCTGTAAACAGCACAGGCTATACCTATCTCCCTTCTACTGTGGTAAGTCCTGTTAAGATCAGGCACCAGTAATCATCATGGGTTTTCCCCCTTCATAGCCCTGCCCTGAGTGGTAGATGCAGGCCTGGACTCTGCTGCAGGCGTGAGCAAGAGGGGAGGTTCTGCTGACATCACGAGAGGTGGGGCTAGCTCTATATTTAGCAGCCAACTCCGGTGAGTAGTGTTAGTTTATGCCGAGAGTCTGGAGTTGCCGGTTAATTATGCCGTGAGTCGAAGAGTCCTGCGGATCGGTCCGAGGAGTGGGAGGAGACACGGTCTCCCCTGCTCAGAGTGCAGGAGCAGAGAGAGGAGAGATTCAGCCTCCTTTAGTAGAGCTGATAGAGTTATAGACCTGGTGGACCAATGCCCTCACCCCACTGCCTGGGGTGATGGGGAGAATCCAAGCCCCACCGCGAGGATAACCTCGGGGGTGGGCCATGGGGTATTGAAGCCCTAGCCCAGACCATCCTGTCGGAGGAGAGACTTGGAGGGAAGGAGAGGAGGAATTATCTGTGTGGAAGGAGAGCGGCGTAATAACAAGTATTTGCTGTTGTTGTTGCGGCTACTGGAAGCCACTACCGTTGGGAGATTGCTGATCTGTCAATAAAAGAGACTATCCTTTGTTACCAAAGACTGTGTGTGAATTGGAAGCTATTACCCTGGGACCCAAGGGGTTCTTCTATACAGGTCCTGTCCCATATTTCTCTGAGTATAGAAGATGGAGGCGCTGCACCACTAAGAGATCATGGAGGCTACCATCCCAGAAGCCCGGTCCTGGCTCCCCAATACCATCGCGGGAAGCTCAGGCCCTCCTGTTCCTCACAGGTATGCACCAACCGCATGTAATCTGCCCTCATGCACCCTAGACACCACCGTAGAGTCTGGGGGAAGGGGGGAAGCAGGGTTACATTAGTTTAATCATATTTCACATTTTATATTACTCTGTCTCACAAGGTGCGCTACTGTATTTCATATATATATATATATATATATATATATATATATATATATAAATATATATATATATATATATATATATATATATATATATATAGATTCACGTGATATTATATATATATACCCATTGAATCTGTGTTACTTTGTCACACAAGTTTTTTTGATCCTGGTGGGTTAGTGTGTTACATTTTTTATACACAACTTGTGGGTGTTTTCACTGTATTAGCATCCTACTAAACTTGTTTCCAAAATGAGACTTTCACAAACCTTTAAAGTCCATATGTATAAAGCGTTCCTTCTCAAAGTTGTATATACTAAAAGTATGTCTCGGCAGAGGTTATGATTTAGACCAAGCCCTCCATTGCACACGCTCTAATGTTTTATGTCCTCCTGGAGATCTGGTCTCCAGCACTGAATACAGGTGAAGTCTCCCCAATGTTCTATATAGTGGCATTACTCTAAAGAGTAATCATCACTCATCTATTCTTGCTTCTAATAACTCTCCCTATACAACCTAATAATGTCCTGCTAGCTTTCCTTCAAGCCAGAGAGTGAATCTTTATTATATTCTGCCATTTAAATTCAGGGACAGAAGGTTCATAAACAAACATGACATGAGGTCGTTTTCTCTCATATGAAGTAATTCTTTTGCTGCCTAATTGCATGCAACCTGTAATTATAAGGCGAAAAGAAAATCTCTTCAATGCAATGAAAATGTTGTGCATTACAATTTTGCAAAGTATGTTGCCGGGTTTGAAAAGCTACATACAGCAAAAAGACATCTGAAATATGCAGATAGATTTATTACAATGATACCATCATGTTTCAGATATTTTACCTCGTACATTTAACAAGAGAGTTACATTTGATATACAAAGTAGAAAATAGACTTTAAAGGCGTATCAAACGTGTCCATCGAACTGGCAGCATAAAACCTAGCAGTAGATGCGTATGTAGGTTCATGATTTAACAATTACATCTGCTTTTCCGGGAGCAGCATCCTAACACTTCCCCACTGATCACACAAAATCCCACTATGCAAATAGGAAAAGTGTGACAGACACACAGCAATCCCAAATTGATTGAATTAACGAGTCATGCCTTTCTTTATACACATATGCGGTCATGTTTTTATTATGATGGGTTACTGCATTTACATACAATGCAGCTGCACTTACACTTTAGGTAGCATGACACCCTAAACTAACTATGACCAATAAAAGTTACTGTAGGATGTCAAAGAAAGTAGAGAAATGGTCGAAGAAGTAGCAGGGTATTGGACTCCACTGACATTTCTAAGGAAAAGCATTACTACGAAACAAGGGCGGTGGAAACCATTTGCAATTAACTGCTTGGAAAGTGAGCCATCGGACAGCTGCTGCGCTAAAACCTTATTGTTGGTGCAGTCCATAAACTTTCAGAGAAAGACTCTTATTGGCAATGAGAATACAGAAGATTGGCTCCGATCACAGAGTGTATTTGGTGATGGGTTTGGCTGAATAACAAGCGTCCGTCCTGTGCTTATTTTCTGTCCGTCTCCTGGGAATTTTTCTACAGTTATGCCACCTGTGAAAAGTGAGAGCATCATATGAGAGCATGTAGGATGCACACGTAATATTACTAATAACACGTCAATATATCATTCAAAGACCTCGGATCCACTATATGCAGAAATACACACACACGTACAGTTGTACACAAACACATGTTAATGTATGATTATGTGTAATAAAACATAATTAAATAACATGAGTTGAGGTACTGTTGGACTTTGGACTGTAAGACCCTCAAAACAGACCACCATAAGAGACTGTGTAAGCATGAACCAGCAAGGGATGGGTTAAAGTTTAAATGCAGAATAAGGTTAGTTTGAAGATCAGCAAAATATATTATCAAGATACAGTACAGGCAAATACAGCAGCAGGCAAGAATTGTGCAATGTCTATGGACAAGTGGCCTTCCTGAAGATAAAAACTGTTGCCACACTATTACCTTGCCTAACCTAAATCTGCTAAACACATCAAAGACCATCCACCCCCTATACTAAGCCACAGAAAGCAGATCACAGGAACGTGCCAACAAGAAGATACAGCTGGGGCAGGGGAAAATTGAACATGCACGCGGGAGAACGATGAAGGAATGGAATAGGGATACCGTTTCCTACCAGTGCTTAAGGAGAGATAATTTTTCTTGACTAGGTGTTTGCTCTCCTCACACTGTATTATTCTCCTAATTTATGTGCTGTGCTGTGCTATTTAACCAAATTTACTTTGAGAACCGTCTCTGTATCAAACTCACCTTCCTGCAGGTACATTTTAAATCAATGAGAAACGGCCGTCAAACCATAATTTCTTACACAGCGGATGTACAAACAGTTTACCAAAAGAAAAGAAAGAAAGGATTTAGGAAGCCAGATCCCAATTCTGACACTTTTTGACCATGGATTATAAAATACAGAAACTGCACAAATATGAGCACAACATGAATCAATTTTGTGATACCATTTCACTTCTACATTGCCAGAGTGGACGGCAATGCTTGCTGGCGCCCCTGGAAACAAAGGGGTTAATTGCATTCGTGCTGGAGTTTTGCCGTTCGGAAGAGGACAGGCAGCAGTACCTTTGTTGCCGGCCTTGGTTTCAGCCTCAAGAAGGAGAAGACTGTATTGCTTTCCTTGGATTCAAAAAAGCAGTCATAATCCTGTAGAGAAAAAAAAATAGAAAACAGAACCATTACTAAGGATTGGTGTGTAGGAAAGTGAATAAGTATACAGGCAAAGTATAGGGAGAGCACTCACAGAAATGTACAAATGTTATCAGTGCTGCACTTGTGTTACTGCTGCTCAGCAACCTGTTATCAGTCCAGTCTGTTTCCCAGTACGAAACATGTTGCACTATTGATAATCATAAGGCATGTTACACAAAGTAAGTTACACGCGTGTTTGTATCAATTCCACCCTACATTTTTTTTTTCTGTGCCTCACTTTCTACTTTGAGCTACTGTAAATAAGGGAGATCACCCTCTATCTGCATACCCCAACAACTCAGAGAATGCAACACTTATCATCTGAGATCTGACTCCAAAAGACTGTTTGCGGTCCCAAGGCTCAACAAAGAAGCTGGCCGCTCCTCCTTCTCTTACCGGGCACCCCAAAACGGGAACAACCTACCGGAGACTCTCACAGCCGCCACCAGTTTAAGTTCTTTCAAAACTAAGGCTGTCTCACATTTTAATCTGATCTGTAACTGTTACATACGCCTATAATATATATTTTCTTTAACTGTGCATGCAATGTCTTGTATATAATGTATACCCTGTTGATTTATGTAACTATGTATTGTAACCATGTATTCTTTGTCATCATAACTCTATGCCCAGGACATACTTGAAAACGAGAGGTAACTCAATTTATTACTTCCTGGTAAAACATTTTATAAATAAATAAATAATGATCGATGCATGAGAGTATTGCAAAGAACAAAGCCCAAAACACCCTAGTTAAAACCCTGCCTGCCAAAGATAACCGCTGAGCCAAACATTGTGAACACGAACCAAATCACATCCAGTATACTTTTTATTAATTATTCTACTTTTAAATTGTTTGTTCGTTTTTCTCCCAATCCTTCAACCTTTATTCAAAAAGTGCAACGTTAGCAGTAATAGTTGATTTAATACCGATTGTTCATTGTACCATACTATTGTTGTCTAATGAAATAATACCATGTTTTTCCATTAAATAAAAAAATATATTTAAAAAAAAAAATAAGCAATTGCATGTGATCCATTTAATACATTACACTGCAGACATCAATATTGCAGAAAAAAAAGGATTTTTGGACATCAAGCTGACAACTCTACATATGTTTTGATAACTCGTTTTCACCATTCAGTTTGTACATTAGGAGTACAGGAGAGGTCTTTTGTGCAGAGGAAATAGTTTAGCTGCATGCTATACAGTAGGTCACAATAAATGCCATTCTTTTGTGAACTATAATTACAAAGGTTACTATTTGCCCAGAATATTTTAGGTTTATTGGGAAGCTTGTAATTACAGAAGAGTTTTGGTAATGCAGTGTAGTTTAGGTCTCATATGTATACAATTACATGTATCCAGCCATACCACCTATACGTGTGCCTCCAATTCGTTGGTTAGTCCACATTTGCGGTTGGAAAAGCCAAACGTAGAGCATGATTTTGAGAAGATTGTATGTCTAGGATCTAATGCAAAAGTTGAAGCTGAATATTGGTACATTAGTTAAGGATTGAGGGGGCCAAGTTATTATAAGTATACGATTCAGACTGACGTTTAGCAGCCGCAATGCTAATCCAGCCCCATTGTGCCACAGAAAGTTGAAGAAATTACAATTACATTCAAAATGACTAACATCTGGAAAGAAACAAGTTTATATTACACATAATGACACACCTGAACCCCGTGGCTGCAAACACAAGTAACACATTGCAAAGCCTCTGGCAGCCAAGGAGTTAATGAAAGCTTTATATTAACTCTTTCCATACTCTCTTTCCATACCAGTGGGGCCTGTGTTGCTCAGCCCTTTGGCAAAGTTAAAACAAACAACAACAAAAAACCCGGTTCACAAACAGCATTATTCAATTCTCACTAATCCAACAGGTTTATCAAATGTATTCATTTTCTTAAGCTATTGTTTTTCACACATTAACAATAGACCCACGCCTTACATTTTGAAACTCTCATATGTGCACTTATCTTCAGGAGCAAATACAAAAAATACATAAAAATAATACTTTGGGCCTTGGGGGTTATTAATGTAACTGTGATCGTGCCATTTAGGGGAATATCACAGAAAGTCCCACTGACCTCAAGGGAAAAGGCAACTTTTGTTAATAACATTTTACATTGCGGATTTTATATACTGTGTGTCGGGCCATCTCATTTTTGTAGTCCCATATAACTTTTTATAGTTCCATGAATAATGTAACTATTGCCTCATGTCTGACTTTATACATCGGTGCCAAGTCATGTTTAATGATTCGTAATGGATTACGGGCTTAAAAGAGCTTAGTCTTTAAAAAAAAAAAAAAAAATATGTTATTTCCCCCTAAATGGGAAGCAGGTCGTCTCTGGAGCAGAACCGTGTTCATTTCAGCTGCGGGGACCCCCTGCTCTCCAGATACTTAAATTTTCTGTGCCCAACGGCATCACCTTCCGACGCAAGTATCTCGGGGTTCAGGAGGTCCCCAGAGCTGAAATCAATGCAGTTCCACTCCGAAGGCCCCCTGCTTCCTAACTAGTAAATACAAACCCAAGAGGTAAAAGCCACTTTGATGTACCTGGTACGGCATGGTCTCTGGAACGCCAAATACCTTTATGACATACCAGGTACACCATTGGCACATGCTCCTTTTCCAGGGGCAAAGGGCTCGGAGAGTGGCCAGCCTGATCGAAACAGATGTGTAGCCCACTTCCGCTTCCATATCTGGCATCCGGGCACCAGTGGCATCACATGATCACGCCAGGAGCGCCACTGGACCTCTGCACTTTAAAGGTTAATAGGCTTAAAGATTCATCGAACCCATTGGAAAGATAAAGCGGTCTTTGGTCATGACCGGAACATAAATCCATGCAACATGATGAGGAGTTGGTCAACTGAATTAATGGCCGCAAACTAAGACGAGCCCAACGAGCATTATTTCCTGGGACTATTTTGCTGAGGACAGATGAGTCAGCTGTGTCTATTTCCTGCCTCTGCACAGTGTGCCCAGTGCATATTTCAGTACCCCTATGGAAAGATCAGATTAGTTTACAAGAGAAACAGTGAATCAGGGCATCATTATTTTCACAAGCCTTATCCATAAACAAAGCATTTCCATGGCACCGAAAACTAAACCTGCTTTTAATATTTGGGGATGAGATACAAAGAGAGAGAGCGGGCTTTATGCAGACAGGGTTACTGGAACTGGCTCCAGTGTGGACAAGGCATTCTTGGTCATTGTACGCAAACTGTGATATCTCATTTTAACCTCTTAGCCGACTATAATGCTCAAAAGTTGAAAGTGCTGCCAAACAGATGCTGCAGGCAAACAGATAAAAGGAAAGAACAGCAGACACCAGATACAATTAGAATTTAATGGACCCAAAGAAAATAGAACCCAATCAATGTTTAACCAAGAAGCAAACTAGTGAAGATTTTACTATGAGAGTGATTGAATATTTTTAAAGGTGCCACCAGCTGACATTTTTTTTAAAAAGACATCAAAGTTGGGGTTTATTGGCAACTACGTGAGACCTCCCTTGTAATGACATAAGGCGACATGTTTGAAGCATGGAAAACTGCAATATTGCTCCAAAAATAATGCTCATTGTGGTATTTTAAAATTGCCTCCCTTAACATCAATGAATCCGTATGCATTGCGTCAATATTGCCCCACTTGCTTCGGGTTTGTTATTTGGGGAATGGTTTTGCAGTAGTTAGGGGAGCATTTACCTAGGGCAATAGTATGATGAGTTGTTCTCACACACCGTCTGAGAGTATATGATCCAGGAACGTGTCAATGAAATGCGCCGGGTCTGAGATGGCAGTAACCTCTTTACTTACAAAAGGTCTGCATCAGATATAAGAATCTTTAAAAAAAAAAAAAAAAAAAAAAACATGTTTATGGTATGCTGCAGGTGTAAAGAAAGCTTTCACCTTAGGCCAGATCCCCGCTGGCTACTGCAGCGCCTGCTGTGGCGGACGCTGCAGGGACAAGAGCCCCCCACAATGGGGCCGGGCCCGCTGTGAGAGGGGGCCGCCGCGCTGCGCTGACAAACTCCTGCTCTCAAGAAAATTGAGATCAGGAGTCTCTAAGCCACGCCCCCCGGCGGTTCAGCCAATGAGGGCGAACCTGCCGGGTGACGTCATGGCCACACCCCCGTCACGCCACCCCTGTAGCTCTCTGCAGACCGGGGAATTCGGCTGCACGCGCCACCAGCCTCGCAGGCAGCGGGGCCGCAGCATATGCTGTGAAGCAAAGAGAACCATCCAAATACTGTCTCTGAAGCATGAGTATCAGGCATGACTCATAATATCATAAGATCAGCTTCTTGTGACCTAGGCCCACGTCACTTCAATGTTATTCCTTTCTAAAAATGGAGTTTCATACGGTCACAGCACAGTACTTGTTTAATGAATCTGTAATGTTGCAAGACCCCCGGTTATCACTAAGGTTAGGTCAATCCTACCGCACACATTATTTTTTAAAAAGAGATCTTCTCTTCATAACAGGTGTATACATTCCACAAATGTAGGATTCCTCACAAGGAGTCACACACCTTTTTTGTAGATACATTTGGGTACTTGTGTTGTTTTTGACATTTTTGCAAGATCACTGTGGGTGCACTTTCATTGTAGAGATATTCTTCCCTTAATTGATTTTGCAATTGGGCGGCCTGTTGGGGGAACCATTGCCTAGGGGTTTATTTGCACCATATGATACATTTTTGCTTTTGATTATTATATTCGTATATTTTAACTATATGTGAATATCAGTATCAGACCTGCCCTGTTATGGGGCAGTGTTACAAGCCCAACCCCAGGGTATATACTGGCACTCTCATAGAAGTGAGTGTGTCTCTTCCCTCCCCCTGTGGAGTGGACAACAACTACCCTGTATTCCATAGGATACAGGATGAGCACCAGAAGGGACCTTAGATGGGCCTCAAGCCTTAAAGTGACCTTCAGGAGAATGGATATGCTGTGATGTCTGGGACCAAGCAATAAACTTAAGTTGAACCATCCATAAGTGTGAATTACTGTCTGAGCTACAGAAAAGTGTCAGCATGGACCATCCTGCCATCTCAGGATCCTTGATGACTGGAGGCGCTGCCAACAGAGAATAAAGAACCCTGAAAGCCTGTCCTGATTCTCCCCACACTATTACGGAGCAACTCAAGAGCCTCCTGGATTATGAACAGGTATGCGCTGCACCAGGAAACAAATAGGTAGCGACCAAATCTCACATACAGTAGGGTGGAGGTAAAGGTGCTACACAAGGATGGGAAGTTTGGGGAAGATGTCTTTTATTGTTTCATCCACTGTCAGCCTGGGTTGCAGATCTTTAATTATGTTTTGCATTCCCTCTAGGGCAGGGTAGTACAGTATATAGCCACCAGTGGTAGGCGTGTGCTTGTTTTTTTTCTTGTATTGGAGCAGGTGTTCTCATGGGGCTTGGATTGCAGTTGTGATTGTTGTGGCCGTAGTTCTTGGCTTGTATTCCATCTGTCTGAATGATTCAGTCAGGGTTGTGAGGTGTCTGTTTCTGTCTTTCCACTGTCAGGGCATGTGCGGTGATATAGCCTGGATGTGTACGATGGCTCATTTTCTATTAATTGCAAAACCAGCTATTACTTTAACAGTGTAGAAAGAGGTTGCAAAACGTTTGTTTATAAAGAAGCCATGATTTGCATTTAAAATGTGTTTCTGTGACCTGTGATGCTTTCTAGATGACAAGAAGTGCTCCCTTTAGCTTTCATCATTTACTAAATCAGTTATATTCAAGTTTGTTCATTGTTATACAAATGTACAGTCATCATATTCTGAGGAAAATTTAATCATGTTTAATTATCAGAGTATGATATAGAACAATTCCCACTGGAATTAGTTACAAACGTCTAGATCTTCGACAAGATCTGCAGTGCCCACAACTAACAAAAAATAACATATATATGTAGCCAGGTCCTCCGGTCCCCCCCCCCCTTACCTCCGGTCAGAGCAGGGACCCCCGTTGTGTGCCAGGGAACTGCGGGGGCGGCCCCGTCGCTGGGGGCTCCCGTCAGTAGCTGCTACAGGGCGCAGCCATGTTGCTCGGAGTTCTCGCGCATGTGCGGTGAGCGCGGGAGTTGCGGCGGTCCCCAGATAGCTCACACATGCGCAGTACCAAGCACGCGAAGCTCAGCGAATCAGGGAAGGCTCTTGGCAGGGACCACATGTCCCATGAGCCTTAGGGACGACCACCAGGGAGCGAATGGGTTGGCTAGAATCTCGGCTGAGAGGATGCAGTCATCAGACATTGGGACCACGTTAGTGAGTCAGAGCCAGGACAGGATTGGGGAAGGAGGTAGGTGCAGAGAGGCAATTAGCCTCTGCACTAGGCCAGAACTCCCTAGGCCCCAGATAGGCCCTGACTCAAAGTATAGCTTGTAGCTGCTTTAGGGACACGCCCTAGGATTGGGACCCTGACATCCTTAGTACTGCAGTAAGATAGAGGGACACAGCGTACGCTGTAGACCCTAGAGAGAGGCCTGGGACAGGGCCTACTTCGTCGCAAGAGAGACTGTCTTCAGGGTGGGACCACCCTAAGGGACGACAGCCCATCAGAGTTCAGGACGTCGCTGAGGAGATCATGGATTGGCGGATCCTTTGTGAAGATCTCTACGGGCCCAAGTGCCGGAGCACTGGGCAGGTATCGTTAAATAAGTGCACCAACTGAGTACTCACACATAGTGGCAGCGTTGACCACAGGACAAGGGTGGGAATGGTTGTACATTGGACACAGTGTGGGGTACGATTTATATGGGGCGTGGGTAATTGCCTCTTGATGTTTATAGAGTGATAAGATATATATATATATATATATATATATATATCATACGAACCAGCCCAAAGACCAGTAAAGAGACAGCAACCAACGAGGTGTAATCCAAAATAATCTGTATTGAAATGAACAGATACACGAAAGCCAACGTTTCGGTCTCTCAGGGAGACCTTCCTCAGGGCCTGAGGAAGGTCTCCCTGAGAGACCGAAACGTTGGCTTTCGTGTATCTGTTCATTTCAATACAGATTATTTTGGATTACACCTCGTTGGTTGCTGTCTCTTTACTGGTCTTTGGGCTGGTTCGTATGATATGTGGATTCCTATGGGACTAGCAACTGCCTTTTGCTTTACATTAGAGTGCTGACTGCTTTATTTATATATATATATATATATATATATATATATATATATATATATATATATATATATATATATATATATATATATATATCTATGTTCCAGTAAAGACCCTTTCTCTTTTATGCTAAGTGTGTGATCACTGTGATTGTGTCCTGTGAGGGGCTTCTCCCACACTGTTGAGATCCCTCCCAGGTGGAGGCGCTGCACCAGATTCGTAAGTGTATCACCCCAGGCTCTCTGTGGCCGAGGCTTAGGCTCCTTTGAGCCAACGGGTAGAAAGGCAGCATCAGTAGTTCCTGTGTTCAGGGGGAAACAGGGCTACATAAAAAACTGGGTTAAAGAGCATCAGGTAAAAACACGTTTATGTTTAAAGCAAAACGGCTTCTTTGGAACAACTTCCTAACAATAAACATGCCGCATAACTAGAACTAGGACTGCTCGTTTCCAGCTGTGTAATGTGTTTGCACCTGTAGAGATAGGATTGCTCTAGTCCCAATAATCATTAGACAGCTTCTAAAATAAATGCTGCTGTCACCCACTACTGCTTCTAATGTCTTTAAAGCAGCCACCCCCACAAGCTTATATGAGTTTAACTCAACTAATATTAGTAATAAGAGCATGTCCTGCTCTTAATTTTTTTTATTTTTTATTTTTTTTATTCTAGTGCAAAATAAATGGTCGAAAATGATTTTCTCAATCTCTAGTTTCTGAGGTTACCATGGTAATAATTGGACTGCAAAGGGTTCTGGGAAACAGGGGCGTAGCTATAGCCCAGGCAAAGCCTGGGGGCCAGCACTCATGGGGGGCCCGCTCTCCCCCTGGTATGCTGCGGCCGACGGGGGGACAGGCAAGAACCCGGTGGTAGCTGGTGGGCCGGCGGCCGCACAAGGCAGTTGCCGCCGGGCCCAGCTCTCCCCTGCTGCAGGTTTCTCTCCCTCACACTCTGTCCTACGCTGGAACGCATTGACGTCGGAAGCTCACAGAGTGTGAGGGAGAGAAGCCTGCAGCAGGGGAGAGCCGGGTCCCGGCGGCAACTGCATTGTGTGACCGCCCGCCAGCCACCATCGGGTCCCGGCCTAAGACCAAGGTAAGTTTGGGTATTTATTATGTATTGGGGAGGGGGGTGTATTTATTATGTATTGGGGAGGGTGGGTGTATTTATGTATTGGGGAGGGAGTATATTTATGTAGTGGGGAGGGCGAGTGTATTTATTATGTATTGGGGTATTATGTATTGGGGAGGGGGGGGCATTTATTATGTATTGGGGAGGGGGGTATATTATTATTTTGTATTGGGGAGGGGGGGGTATATTTGTATTATGTATTTGGGAGGGGGTGTGTTTTTATTATGCATTGGGGAGGGGGGTGTATTTTTATTTTGTATTGGGGACGGGGGGTGTATTTGTATTATGTATTGGGGAGGGGGGTGTTTTTATTATGCATTGGGGAGGGGGTGTATATTTTTTATTATGTATTGGGGAGGGGGTGTATTTTATTATGTATTGGTAGGAGGGGGAGAGATGATGAGAAGGGGGAGAGATGATGAGGGATGGGGAGGAGATGAGAGAGAGGATCAGGGAGAAGATGGGGGGAGGGAGAAAATAAATTACACTCCGTATTAATTTTAATGGGGCCCTGAAAATTTTTTTGCCCGGGGGCCCGCACATTTCTAGCTACGCCACTGCTAGGAAAGCTTCATTTTAACATCCAGGACACTTTATATTTAAAGCGTTCTCCTGAACAAAGCATCAAATCTTAAAATGTAAATGGTGATCAGCACGGATGGCTGTTTTAACCCTTTCCGGGCCCCAGGACGTAGTCACTGGGTTATCATGGGGTCTGGCAGTGATGGGGCCCTGTGACGTAGTGGCAAGTCATGATCAAGGGGTTCTTTTCAGCTTAGATCGCTTTCTGTGTTCCCACGGAGCGCAGACAGTGCCGGACTTGCACATACCCTAACTAAGCTGCAGCTTACAGCCTGACCATATGAGGGGCCTCAGAAACACAAAGACTATGTATGCATTTCAAGTTTTAAATAAAGAAGATATGGAGGGGGGAAGAAGATTCTCTGTAACAGGGGTGCGCAATGTGGGGATGCAACATTTTCTGAGGAGGGGGGCGGCACTTGCAGAGGCCCCGCGCTCTTCCCCACAACATTTCAATGAAAGGCCGGGGGAGCGTGCAAGGCCTCTGACTTCCTTACCTAGTCTCCGGCGACTTCTGGCCACGTGTCGCCATGGCAACTCACAGCTTGCGTACCCCTGCTCTATAAATATGGACATTTTCATTCACATATGACCCCTAGCATCTGGTGCATCGAAAGTGACCAACTATGTAGCTTATCATTTCAAGACATCAAATCTTCCCATTATATGTTATTTGCATTATTTGTTATTTATATGATTATGTCACGTGTATTACTGATGTGAAGCGCTATGTACATTAATGGCGCGTTATAAAGATATACATCCATACATACAATGACTTTGCTCTCAAAAACTCCCGAAAGAAAATGTTTTAATATTAAAATTAATTGGATGTGCAAACACTGTTCATTTTAGCTTTACGCCGTCATCTTTGTATACAATGCTAGGATAATGCTTTCATTCATTTCAGTTTCAGGTTATATTTTCAATGATCTCTTCAGTCAGAATAATACATCTTATTTCCAATTTTTGGGGCCTCTTAAACTTAACATAGCTTATGGCCTCCGAAGGTGGAAGTCCGGCACTGGGCACACCATCTGCAATATAGGGAAATGGTAGAGGACGCCTCTTCCAATTCAAGGGGAGCCGCAGTCATGTGACCACTTTCAAAAGTGGTCACGTGACCGTGTGGTGCCCGAGGAACCGTGGCACTAGTGTAGCAGCCCTTCCAGCACTCACAAGGTTAACATCCCGGAAACACGAGCGAGGAGGATCGTGCTGTCGGATCAGACAGCAGAACGGGGAACACAGCATACAAAATCAACGTGACAACCCTGGCAAGAGTTTGTGCTGGAACAATTACAACAAGGTAATGTGGAACGGGCTTCAGAAGAATGAAGCAGAGGCATTTTTCCCTCCACCCCACAAGCATTTCAGCTTAACCCCTTCACTGCTAGAGCTGCTGAACCACAAGAGCAGATTAAGAATAAAACGTTAAAAAAAAAACTCCGACCATTGTCACATCTAAAAAAATAATAATCTAAAGAAATAATCTAGTATACACTGCTCCATTCTCCTCTGCGGAAGATTGATTTTTAGACCTAAGCAGGACAAATATTTTACCATAATGACCCCCTGGAGTAACCCTGCTACATTCTGAAGTTTCAGTGGTGCCGTCCAATACATCAGGTACGTTTTAATAGAGCACATGCTTCATTTTATATTCCCCTAGCGCTTGTCTATTTGGAAGAAATATGAACATTTATTAAATGTCCCTCAGTTAGATATGAGCACCCAACAAAAGCAATATGTATTGTGTAGTTCACCATACTGCGCATACAATCGGGTGTCTGTTTTCACCTAGAGAAAGAGATAAATGAAACAATGTCACGGGGAACGGTGTTAAACCTTCTTCGGGTGTATTAAGGGTTAACACTGGTCCACAAAATATTGTGCTGTCTTTTGTCTCACACATTTTCAATAAATGATCTAAGGATCTCTTGAAAGAAGAGTGCGGCTATTTCTCCTGTGATTATATGGTGGCGGTTGGGGAATCCCGCCACGGAGAATTCCCGCATCTCAAAATAATCTTACAAGAAACCGAACATAGGAAAAACAGGAGTGCAGGGCAAGGCCTATCTCCGATTTTGTATGTTTCCACCTCCCTAGTTTACTCCTGCTCAATGATATTATTTTTTTAAACTTTACATTTTGTTCCTAAAAAGGGAGCCCACAACCTAAATGAACATGGCTGCCAAGTATCTCTTACTTAGGCTGCGCTTATACAGTACAGCCGGAGACGCAACCGATGATATAACCCATCGCCGTCGCGAAAGTTGTATTTCAGATACTGGAGACATCGCTGGCAGCAAGGCCAGTGACGTCAGCAAAGGGGAAGGTAGACGGGCGGAGAAGCTCCCCGATTGGCTTGTAGCCCGTCACATGTGGAGACCGTCTCTCCAAAAATCAAATTCCACTGACTACCACAATTTTAGTAGCGCTGTCGCTCCGTCGCCGTCGCTTCCACTATAAGCGCCGGCGACAATGCATTTGTTTTGACACGACGTCGCTGTCGCTGGCACTATAAGCGCAGCCCTAGGGACATTAGTAGACTACAAAGAACCTAATCTGAGAAGAATAAGATTGGACAGCTTCCCCGATGACACCATTTGTAGCCTACACGTGAAACAGCTCCTTGCTTCCTGGTGGAGTGGAGCGAACGAGTTGCCATGCGATCACTCGACTACACGCTGCTGGCCTTTTCAAATACAAATTGAAATGTAGTCAAAATCCGTTACCAAAATAAAAATAAGGTTGGTAATGTACTTAAAAGCAGCAGTTCTTCCCCCCCAGTCCTCACATGTTTCTTTTTTTACATGGATGGCAACGCAGGGTATCACATTCATTTAAGCTCCAGGGACCCCATAGTTCCAGATGCACCTACTGGAAATGCTAGTGCCGGTACTTCCTGGTTGTTTAAATCCCCCACGTCACATGGGTCAACTGGAAGCCGCAACGGATGACCTGGCAGCTTCCTATTGGCCCTTTTAATGCAGGAGAATTTAAACCATATTGTTTCCCCTGCAGGGGATGGTATGGGAGCTACATTTACAGCTATGTGTCTTGGGAACTAGGGTGTCTCGAAAGCTGAAATTAATGTGTTTCAGCACCACCCTATTAAAAAAATAGTAGTAAAAAAAATAAATAATGAAATAAACAACAAGTCAGGAGAACTGCTGCATTAAAGAGCTCACTGAGCACGCAGAGCTCAATTGCAACATAGTTAAACAAATAAAAAATAAATGAACACTAGTCCTAACCACATACCACATGAGAAACTGTTGCGATGGGTGTGGGAGGGGAGAGAGAACAGATACAGACAGAAACGTTCAAACTTTTTTCGGTTTGCGAAACAATAGAAAAGTTTGTGCAACATTTTACAGGCCGCCCTTTGACACATTCGCCGATCTCTACAGCAGATAAACATGAGCAATATACTGCAGATCTGAAAAGTGTATATATACACACACACACACACACATACACCGCATTGAAGCAGGGGTTGTCCAGAGCTGAGCCCTGTTAATTTCAGCCCAGGGGACCCCCTGCGTCCGAAAATACTTACCTCTGTAGGCGGTGCCGGTGGCCAGGGCCGCCAACAGGGGGGGACAGTCAGGACAAGTTTTATTTATTTATAAAAATGATTTACCAGGAAGTAATACATTGAGAGTTACCTCTCGTTTTCAAGTATGTCCTGGGCACAGAGTTATAAAAATACATGGTTACATTAAACGAACCGGGTTAAACAGTCAATTCACAGATTTCTGGTAACAGTTGTAATGGAGGTAGGTGGCACCTCCCCCCAGAGCTCACCACTTTTCAACTTTTTAACTTGGGAGATCTTTTCACTTTGCTGCAAATAACAGGACCCATTATGGTTCTTTCCCCTCATACAGAGGTAAAAGGAAGGGTTCACAGTGTAGTGTAGGACCTGCATTAATTCTGGTTATACCTTGACGTGGTATGCAGGCTTATGATGCTTTGGCCAAAGGGTTTAACTAAATATTATTATTATTGAAGTATTTAAACTTTATACCTATTACTTTATATGTTTTGTCAATTGGATGTAGCATTGAGCACCCCTGTCTTTTGTTGTGTGTGTGTGTAATATATATATATATATATATATATATATATAGCCTTGTTAACGCTATCTGATTTACACAGCTGATTTATCCTCATCAAGCTTCCTAAGGCGCTACTCCAATTTGTTTTATATATATATATATATATATATATATATATATATATATATATAACAAATTGGAGTAGCGCCTTAGGAAGCTTGATGAGGATAAATCAGCTGTGTAAATCTGATAGCGTTAACAAAGCTATTGACCAAATAATCCCCAAAAGGGCGAATTTGTGACAAAAACAACTGAAATCTATAGCAAAAATAAAAAATATAAAACATAAAAAATAAAATAAAAACCAGATGTCAGTTGAAATTTCAAAAAAATGTACTTGGTCCACTGGAGTTTTGCTGCCCGTATAAAAGGATCACCAAATCCCAAGGTTATCTGCAGAAAACAAGAAAAAAAAACAGGCGCACTCCTAGTGTGATAAAGTATAAAACAGTATTTATGGGATTGTAAAATATAAAAAGCGCACTCACAAACAGAGTAAAAATAATAGCATTTATGAGATATACTCAATCGCCTTGAAGCTGTGAAGGGAATGTATCAGCCTGTCCCGTTGGTGCCACCTCTGGTGTATCCGTTGGTTCAGCAAGGTGCACTGGAGCCACCGCAGCCAGATGATGTAATAATCAGCAACACGGTCAGAGACTCCCTCCAGATACACCTCCCCCAGCTCTCACTGCTCACCAGCAGGCAACTGCAAAACCGACGAAGTCCTTAGTGACGAAACACGTAGGGCGTTTCCCAAAGAGGCGAGTTTGTGGCTGACATTACTGCACGAACGGAGAGAGTACCTTGAGCTGTTGCTATTTTGCTTGGGACTGCTGTCGCTTTCGGTTTTGCAGTTGCCTGCTGGTGAGCAGTGAGAGCTGTGGGAGGTGTATCTGGAGGGAGTCTCTGACCGTGTTGCTGATTATTACATCATCTGGCTGCGGTGGCTCCAGTGCACCTTGCTGAACAAACGGATACACCAAAGGTGGCACCAACGGGACAGGTTGATACATTCCCTTCACAGCTTCAAGGCGATTGAGTATATCTCATAAATGCTATTATTTTTACTCTGTTTGTGAGTGCGCTTTTTATATTTTACAATCCCATAAATACTGTTTTATACTTTATCACACTAGGAGTGCGCCTGTTTTTTCTTCTTGTTTTCTGTGTATGTATATATATATATATATATATATATATATATATATATATATATATATATATATATATATATAGTGGTTGACAAATCACCAAAAGATCTACTCGCCACACAAAAAAATCTACTCGCCACCTAGTACCAAACGTGTGCTGCTTGGGCCAATATTTACTCGCCCGGGGGTTAAATCTACTCGCCTGGGGCGAGCAAATGTATAGGTTTGTCGAACACTGTATATATATATATATATATATATATATATATATATATATATATCGCAACATCAACAAAAATCGCTGCTTTAAGATGCAAAATAAACATAGTGTGGGATTACAGTAACTCTTACCCCACAATATAGGTCACAATTAAATATCTGTGGAGGCAGAGGATTGCCTTGTGCGGGCTGCTTGTCCTTGGGAATGTTTTTATACATCCACTGTCTCTGCTCCTCTAACATGGTAATATCCACTTCTTCAAACTCAATCCTGTTGGCTTCCAGAAATTGCACCACATCCTGCTGCCTCTTCTTTATCTGCGAAAGTAAACACAGCACATTGTGAAGCCTGCAGATCCATGTCAGAGAAGAGTTTAATAATCGTAGGGCCTTATTATGTAGAAATAGCGCTGATCCGGTCAATGGGGCTTTTTATGGGTGCATCGGATCGCACAATATAGAATAAGGCCATTACATTACCTCTATTTCTAAATTGTTCAAAGAAAACACTGCTGTGCATAGTGATGCCAAGTATTGTAGTAATAACAACCCCTTACTTAACTGTTTGGCAGCAAAGGGCTTTTATCTTAACAGGCAACCATTAAAGCAGCAGTAAGCGATGAGCATGTGTACTTCCTTTTAAAGCAGCACTACAAGTTGCAGTTTCTGTTATTGTTTAGTTATAGGATTGAAGCAGGAGGTCCCCGGAGCTGAATCGCGTTAATTTCATCTTTGGCGATCTCGTGCTTCCCGAGATACATACCTCTGTAGAGTGTGCCGGTATCGCCGACGGGGCTTGTTGGGGCTAACATAATGGCGGATTTCAATCTCCTGCGTAGGAAGTCGTGATGTCATCCTTTGCAGCTTCCTATTGAACATGAAGGAGATACCAAACCCCCCTATGGAGGTAAGTATCTCGTGAAGCAGGGCGACCCTGCAGCTGAAATTAACACAGTTCAGCTACGGAGACACCCTGCTTCAATCCTGCAGTATAACTAAAAAAAACACACAAACTGCAACTTGTAGTGCTGCTTTAAGAGGCCTCCTATTACCCTGACCAATACAGGTGTCATTTTTAAAATCTGATGGTTCCTTCAAGGGACATACAGGTTTTAAATATTAAATAAGTAATAACAAGACTATTTATTATTTACCATCTTATAATAATTATAAGTGTCCGGGATGTTAAAATGGAGACCTTCCTAGAGCCCATTGCTGTCTAAATGTTACTATGGTAACCACAGAAAAGGGAGATTAATCATGATTTTGAACACTATAAACATAAACATTTTCAATTTAAAAAGCAGGGCGTGCTTAGGGGGTAAAATACTAAATCACTTGAATTAAATTCAGATAGGTTTCTGGGGGACTTATTGCTTTAATATCCTTTTCTTATTATTTGAAAACAATGCAGACATTGTTACACATTAAAACACATTCACTGTCACGGGTGCGGACGGGGTTCAGTAAAAGGAGTTGTGTAAACATGCAAAGGAAACAAAAACCATAATTAAACACACCTTTGTGTGGTATAAATTTCAGAACAGGTCATCTTACTATGAGCCAACTGTGCATTATAACTGGATTAATCATTTTGCATAAGAATCATGGTACTTCTGTCTTTGACACAGAGAAGCCCAGTCAGTCAATCTCATCTAGTTTCTTATAGTCAACAAAACCACGGTCTGACCTTTCTCTTAACCCATAATCTTTTTCATGCTGACGCCTCTAAACACAGATATGGCGCCTTGGTAAATGCTGTACATACAAATGGGAATCAAGACCCGAGACTCTGCAAAAGAGAATTCAAAGACGCAGCAAAACTCAGCATCAAGTATTGGATATAGATTCAAATTAAAGCACTCGGCCATGGAACATCTTCTCAATTGTTATTTAAAGGTTTGGTCAGATTTACACTGGGATTTGTTCATCAGCAGCGAGTTATAAATCATTTCTCAGAGGTAGCCATCCTAAAAGGGTCGTAACCAGGGGCGTAGCTATAGCCCGGGTAAAGCCCTGGGGCCCGCGCTCTTGGGGGTCGACTCTCCCCCCCTGTCGGTGGCCCTGCTGACCATGTCTCTCTTCTACCGCAGATAGAGGCAGGTGGGGGGAGATGATGGTATGCGGCGGCGGGTTACCAGAATAAAGCAGAGGAGCAACCTGCTGAGAAGTTAGCAGTTGCAAGGAGGCAGAGCAGGACAGCCGGGAAGGAGTGCGCCCCTGCGGACTGACCCGGAAGTCTTTCTTACTTCCGGTGTTCATGCTGCTACAGCGAGCTCCTCCCCGGCTGTCCTGCTCTGCCTCCATGCAAGTCCCAACTCCTCTACCGGCTGCTCCTCTACTTAATTCTGGTGGCTCGCCGTTGCGTACCTTCATCTCCCCTCACATGCATCTATCACCACCGTCACACAGATAGGCATGGAGGGGGAGTAAGTACACCTCTAGTACAGGAATGGGCAACTCCAGTCCTCAAGGGCCACCACCAGGTCGGATTGTAAGGGATACTTGAAAATCCGACCTGTTGGTGGCCCTTGAAGACTGGAGTTGCCCACCCCCTGCTCTAATTTGATTCATGTTTATATGCCACTTCCTTGTAGCTATAACAGGATTGATGAGCCCCTTCACTTAAATACTTGTGCGCTCTACAAGTAGTTCTATAAAAAACAAAATTAGCTTGCTTGCTCGTTTTTGTTGCAAATTAAAAAGTTGTTGCAAAAATAAGTTTTGTTTACGAGAGATATGCAAAAGGGAAAAATAATATATATATCCTCCTACATTGCTCCTCTTCCTCTGTTTTGACTTACTTATGTGGTGTTCTGTACTAAGAGGATATTTTTGTGTTTTCTGTCTCGTAACCACATGTGGTCCTACTGGCTATAGGACATTCCTTTTAGCTTTTGCACCTCTCATAAAAAATAGTGTGTGTGTCTCATATGTTATTATCCCACACACAGATTTGTCTTGTTTAGTATAGAGTGTTGCCTGGCACCGTTTATTATTTGTGAAATGTTCATCTAATTATGTTTCTCAGAAAAGATACTTTTAGTCCAGACTAGAGCACTCCCTTCTTAGGGGGTATTCAGGGGTCATAAGGCCATGACAAATTCACTATTTTAATAAACTTAATTTTAGTGCAAGTTGTCTTAAAAAGACAAGGGCTTGTTTTAATGGCAGGTCAGGCTACTGGCCATGCCTGGCTTTTATGTGTTTATCGAGAAGTGAGGTTATCCGAGGCAAACGGCTGGTTTTAGGAAATTGGGAAAAGGGAGGGTGGGGGGGGGGGGGAATGTTTGTTGATAGTGGACATAAACACAAAAACCTCCTTTTAATATAACTTGAAAGGAATTCTTCTGGGTTCTGGAGCATGACAGAGGATGTGGCCAGGGAGACATTCCACAGGATTGGAAGCCCTGGCTTAACTCAGACCTGCAGAACTAGGCCATTCTGGCTAAATATTGTAAAGTACACATTTATTTAAAAGTGTAATCCCACATAGGTGTCCGGAAAACAACCTTCTGTTAGGGCTGGGACCCGCTGCGCCCGGCGGCGCGGGCGGCTGCACGGGCTTTCCCCACCAGCAGGGGAATCCTCCCGAGCCGGTCCCGGTCCCCCCTGGATGCACAGCTCGCTACACGCTGTGACACGTCAGCCGCTACGGGATACAAGAGAATTGTGATCCCTAGCGTTGACGCGTCACGTGGTGTGGCTGTGAGCCAAGGAGGAAGGGAGGCTTCGGGAGGAGGAGAGGCTTCGGGGAGCGGGGAGGAGTGTGGAGGGAAAGCAGCGTGAGTGCCTGTCTGTGTGTGTGTATGTGTGTGTGTATGTGTGTGCCTGAGTGCGGGAGTGCCTGCCTCTGTCTGTGTGTGTGTGTGTATGAGTGCCTGCGTGCGTGCGTGCGTGCCTGCGTGCGTGCGTGTGTGTGTGTGAGTGAGTGAGAGAGTGCCTGCGTGTGTGTATGAGTGTGTGTGTTGCTTGTGATCAGCAGCTCCAGCCCGAGCCCGTGGAGGGAGGGTGGGAGAGTAGCGGGTCCCTCCGCTCAAGCCACGCCCCCCTCCCGCTCAAGCCTCCCACTCCCGCCCACCTCCCGCTACCTACAAACCGCATATCGCGGTCTGTGTATGTCAGCGCCCCGCCTGTCTGCAGTGCGGGAGCGCTGACGGAGGGAGCGGGGCCTTAGCCTTAAGAATGTAACCGTCTAATTGGCACCACTATACTATCCATATCAATAGCGGAGATATGTCTGCTTTCATTTTTTTGGGGAAATGGATTACAAGTTTCTTGGAACCTCTGAATGGGGAAATGTTTGTCAATTAAGTGTTTTCCCCTTATCCTACCTTGCCATTATCAGAGAGCCAATAAAGATAAGGAGGGTGGGGATACAGAGGATGACGCTGGCTGTACAAGCATTTTCTGAACACAAAGTGACATCACTCGGAGAGTAGCCAGAGGAAATCAAACCCCTCCCAAGTTTCAGCTCACCATGGCCTAGATTCACGAAGCTTAGTAAAATAAAGGCATTTAACATGATGGACCCAAAACAGGTACAGCCATTATTCACTATAGAAATAAAGGCCATAATTGAACTTAATAGCCTAGAGTTCACATCATGTAATTTTAGGATATCTTGAAGTTTAGGTTTTAATCCCATCCGGACACTGAACTGACGAGAGAGCATTTTTAGGAGCGTACCCAATGCCTTACATACCTCCAAATAGATTAACCTATACACCATGTGGGTGGATACCTGGGAAATATGCCAATATAAATCTGCAAAATATAGTCAAATGCTTTAAACTAGCATATTTTCCAGGTGTGGGTGTCACGGCTGTGCTCGCCACAAACCTGGGTCGGACCACGTGGCTGAGGTGGGGTTGTAAAAGCACCGACCTTAGACCGCGCAGGTGGATCCGGATTGCGCAGTTCGTAGTCGTACGTAGCAGGATCAGGATAGGAGAAGACAGCATCGTCGGTGGACACGCCAGGGTCAGGACTGGAGACATCAGGGTAAACGTTGTTCAAGCAGGAGTTCGGCAACAGGTAGTCAGGAGAGCCCCGCTTCAGCTTAGGAGCGCGGGAGTGGCTTCTGCGCGTGCGGCGACCATGCCCATGGTACTGGTCTCAGGAGGTGGTAGACAGACCAGAGTAGCACACCGCCTAGCTGCACTGGTAAACCAGTGCTTCAGCGCAAGAGTCCTAAGCGGGCTGGGGAATCCTCCGTTTCAGCGCAGGAACCAGGACACGGCCTCTCTAGATTAGGGAAAGAGTAGGCCCCAGGAACCAGGAAGCCGAAGATACACAGGGAAACCTCCGCTTCATTGCAGGAAACCAGGAGGCTGAAGACGCAGGGGAAACCTCCGCTTCAGCACAGGCGACAGGAACAGACCGCTGCGTGAATATAGCAGCCGGTCACAGGAAACAAGGAGCTGAAGTAACAAGGAGAGTACTCAGCTTCAGCACAGGAAACAGAAACTGACCGCTGCATGAGACTAGCAGCCGGTCACAGGAACCAGGGAGCTGAAGACAACAAGGAGAGTACTCCGCTTCAGCACAGGAACAGACCGCTGCGTGACACTAGCAGCCGGTCTCAGGAACCAAGGAGACAGACAAGACAAGGCTTATGGCAGAACACAGAGACATCCAGGAAGGACTATGTTCGGCAGGGAGCATTGTGGGAAAGCAGTACTTAAAGGTCAGAGAACCAATGGCAGAAGGGGCGTGTGGCAGTATTGCTTTGGTGAGTGAATCCAGGCTGCAGTAAATATCAGGGGAAGTGTTCCAGGACTGCACACGTCTGCAAGGTAAGGCAAACAGTAAACCGAGGAGCGGATTCTTTACAGTACCCCCCTCCCCCTTCACGTGAGACCTCCGGGCGAACAAGACCACTCATAGAGTTGGGGGACCAGGAGTTGTTCCTGAACCATCTAGGATTGGTGTTAGAGTCATGGTCCAGAGACTCATGGTCACTCCTTTGTGTACCCCCACCCCCCGGAGAGAACTGCGGCCAGACAGGGCCATCCATGGGTCTCAGGGACATCGAGTTGTTCCTAAAGTTTTTTAGGCGGAAAGGGGATCCGTAAACGAGTAGTTCCTTGGTGAGTACTGTTCTAGGATATGAGAGTGGTGGTAGAGATATCATTGGTACATGGCTCGCCCCGCGAAATGGCTTGGGAATCCAAGGCTGTGAAGAACCAGAGGGTTCCGGAGCAGAAACGGCAGAAGAACCCCCACTGGGAACCCAGTTTATAGTAATGGGACCAGAATTTAGGATAAGCGGCCTTGATAGTTGATCGAATATACCAGGACGACCTTCGGGTCTTGGCTGACCTCTGCATGTAGGAATTTGAGAGGGACTTCTCCTCCAGAGGTCTCCCAGGTAGTGGTCAGCGAGGGTATAGGGAGGGTGGGAGCATTTCTCGGTATTGGTATGGAAGGTGACAGGGCAAGCAGTAAACCAGACATAGAGACCGAAATCTTGGGATACGTACAGAGTATTTCCAACTCAAAGGAAATAACAGGGGCAACAGAAGGTTCTGAGGGGGAAAACCATGGTTTCACAGAGGCAGAGAAGCACTCAGCAGTGGAGCTCCCAAATACTGGGGAACCCTCAGTGGGAGATAGTATTGTCTGGGGAGTAGGAATAGGCTTTGGGACTTTAATATCAGAAACTTGAGAATCAGGCAGAGCAAAGGTAGCGGAGGGAGGGGAGCTAACCTCAGAAGCTGAAGTCTGTAGTTCAGTGACAGGGACCTGAGAGACTACAAAAACAGCAGCGAGTAAAGGAATTGACTCCGGAGCTGGAGGCTCGGAATCCATAACAGAAACATCTCGCAAAGCAGGGGTACCGATAGGAGAACTAGCGTCAGGAGCTGGTGCCTGGGAATCAGTGACTGGTAATGGGAGAGTAATGATGGGAGTTAAAGAGACAATAAGCGGTAAGTTGGAACCGTGGAAACTCACAATAGCAGAAACCTTTGAAGTAAAAGGAGTCTTATCCAAAACTGCAAGGGCCCTAACAACAGGGGTGCTTGTCATGACAAAAACAGATTTAGGTGTTTTTACTAGTGCAAAAATTCTGATAACAGGACTCCTAGCCAGTGGTGAGGGTGTCAGGGTTTTACTAGTGAGAAAATCAGATATAGTGATAAGTGACTTAGAATCAATCAATCACTGAGGTTCTATGTTTGCTGGACATGTGTGAGAAAGTACCCTTTAATTTTAATTTTTACCCCGAGTAACCCAACGGTTGCTGGAGCACATTTAGCTGCAGTGCTGAGGGACTGAAGTTTAGCAAGGGCAGTAAAACTAAATAGCTCAGATTTAAACACCAGGACTTGTAATATATGCAGGGTGGTCTCAGACTGTACTAAGGGGGTAACAACAGATATGCTGATCCCTGGAGGGTTTGCATGGGCAGAGAAATAATGGGAACTAACAGCAAGGACGACCTCTATAGAAAGAGATTCTGAATCTGAAGGGAGGTTTTTACCTCTCCGAGTATCAGGGCCAGCAAGGCAAATTTCAGAGAGAGGGGAAACTGTGTGCAGGCTTCTAGCTAGCACATATGAAAAAGCGTCACTTTTGAGTGAAAACAGTGTGTCAGCAAACCCTCCTGGGAACACCACATGAACCCCAGGAGGGGCATACTGAACACTGTACGGTTTTAACCCTAAGCTTTTAGAAGGGGAGAACACAG
The DNA here is from genome assembly GCF_040206685.1 of Ascaphus truei. Taxonomy (NCBI): domain Eukaryota; kingdom Metazoa; phylum Chordata; class Amphibia; order Anura; family Ascaphidae; genus Ascaphus; species Ascaphus truei. The sequence goes on from NC_134486.1 coordinate 319,842,265, forward strand.
ACAGTACACGGTGGGTAATCATAACTGTACTGGTCTCTGAAGTGGGTATTTGCTAAGGAGTGTCTGGGAAACCAGAAATGACTGCAGATTCCACAACGTGGGGACTATGTGCTGAAGCAGGGATCATCGCTCTCTGGGTGACAGACTGGTTCAGCGAAGTACCCGGGAATGGGAACTCTGCGACCAAGCTTAGGGAAAAACTTGGTAACTGAATACATTTAACTGGAAACAGAACTTTAGCCGAAGTTTCAGGGGGCGCAGCAGCTGAGACTTGAGCTGAAGCAGGGGTTTTATAGCAAAAACTAACTAAGGATTCAGCAACCTTGGGGAAGTCATTTAATGCAACCTCTGCTGTAGGACTTGGGGACACATTCTCTGAGGCTAGAACGAAGGCATTAGCTTGGAGGCAGCAAGAATTTACAGGAGTTAATGCAGACAGTACCAGAGAGTAGAACATAGAGAGTTTTTCCTCTGTAATAGGTGAGACAAGGGATTTTTCCTCTGGAGCTAGGGACGTGACCATGGCTGGCGGAGAACAGGGGGTTACCAAAGGGGACTTAGAGAGCTGCCCCACAGGGGTTAATACAGGAATGACCCTGGGAACAGAACTTAGAAATTCAAACTGAGTACGTGGAGGTAGGAGGGATTCGTTCTCTGACAGGGAAGGCATACAGAACTGCCTAGCAGGGGTTAAAGCAGGAAAAACTTCTAGGGCTGAAAAGGGAGATTCAGAGTTAGGAATAGAGGGACAAAGGGACTTGTTCTCGGATACTAGAGCCTTAGTGTTGGCTAGAGAAATATACTGCACCGACACACTTTATTCGAGCAAATACCCAGTATGTACCTGGCAGATACCTGGAATGCGCCGCTCCTCACCTCTGACAAGCCCCGTTGCGTTTGCCTTCCCAGCCTGGGTTCATGCCTGGCTGATGGGCGGCTGATCTGTTAAATGATAATGATTAGGATTTAATAGGCTGCAATGCTTCGCGTGTCTACCAGATGGCATAAATTCATGAATTGTAATGCAGTATATATATATACACTGTGCAGTATTGCAGCCAGCGGGAATAAAATGCTTCAATCCCTTCCTGGAAATACCTCAATGCACTCGGGCAGAAAACAGTCACAAACCTCAATACACCCGGGTATACCCGAATTCGTGGGACTAGCCGAGCTCGAATAAAGTGTGTCGCCAGTGTACGTATTTTCCAGGGGAACCTCACAGGACTGATCAGCAGGGGTTAACGTAGATGTATCATTGGTGTCAGAGTACCCGGGTGTACAATCAGGGCTAGGGACTGTGGCAGCTTCTACGTTAGGGGGCAGTGATAGTGGGTCAGTTTGGTCATTTCCTGGAGAGGGAGATACGTCCCCAGGTTTAGCGACAGGACTGTCAGTACAGGGGGACTGCCAAGCGGCAGCGTAGCTGGCGAGGAGAGGGTCCTGTTTCTTTATGCAAATGTCCAAAGTCTGGGAAAGTACACGGAGTGTGTCTTGAGCATGAACCAACATGAAGAGAGGGTCCTGTTGTACTACGGGAATGTCCAATGATAAGGCCAAGGCAAAGAGTATATCTTGGGCGTTGGCAAGTTTGATAGGATTCACATTATCCCAGGTTAAAGGGGAACCAGGGGAGCAAACACAAGCGGCCAGAGACCGTTTTAAGTCCTTGAGGCAGTAAGCCTTAATAATGAGATCGTTACGGCATTGTCTTTGCAACGGGGTTAAACCTTCATACATAATCTGTTCTTCAATCAGGGGTAGTATTTCGCACAGATACTGGTTTTCAAACTGGGACTGGTCTACAGGCCGGGACAGGATTTCAGACAGAAACTTACCAACCCTCACCACAGGGCGGTCCGAGTTTGTGGGGCCGAGCATACTGTCACGGCTGTGCTCGCCACAAACCTGGGTCGGACCGCGTGGCTGAGGTGGGGTTGTAAAAGCACCGACCTTAGACCGCGCAGGCGGATCCGGATTGCGCAGTTCGTAGTCGTACGTAGCAGGATCAGGATAGGAGAAGACAGCATCGTCGGTGGACACGCCAGGGTCAGGACTGGAGACATCAGGGTAAACGTTGTTCAAGCAGGCGTTCGGCAACAGGTAGTCAGGAGAGCCCCGCTTCAGCTTAGGAGCGCGGGAGTGGCTTCTGCGCGTGCGGCGACCATGGCCCATGGTACTGGTCTCAGGAGGTGGTAGACAGACCAGAGTAGCACACCGCCTAGCTGCACTGGTAAACCAGTGCTTCAGCGCAAGAGTCCTGAGTGGGCTTGGGAATCCTCCGTTTCAGCGCAGGAACCAGGACATGGCCTCTCTAGATTAGGGAAAGAGTAGGCCCCAGGAACCAGGAAGCCGAAGATACACAGGGAAACCTCCGCTTCAGTGCAGGAAACCAGGAGGCTGAAGACGCAGGGGAAACCTCCGCTTCAGCACAGGCGACAGGAACAGACCGCTGCGTGAATATAGCAGCCGGTCACAGGAAACAAGGAGCTGAAGTAACAAGGAGAGTACTTAGCTTCAGCACAGGAAACAGAAACTGACCGCTGCATGAGACTAGCAGCCGGTCACAGGAACCAGGGGGCTGAAGACAACAAGGAGAGTACTCCGCTTCAGCACAGGAACAGACCGCTGCGTGACACTAGCAGCCGGTCTCAGGAACCAAGGAGACAGACAAGACAAGGCTTATGGCAGAACACAGAGACATCCAGGAAGGACTATGCTCGGCAGGGAGCATTGTGGGAAAGCAGTACTTAAAGGTCAGAGAACCAATGGCAGAAGGGGCGTGTGGCAGTATTGCTTTGGTGAGTGAATCCAGGCTGCAGTAAATATCAGGGGAAGTGTTCCAGGACTGCACACGTCTGCAAGGTAAGGCAAACAGTAAACCGAGGAGCGGATTCCTTACAGTGGGTCCCTTTCTCATTATTTCCTGCCATTAACCTTAACGAAGATTAGTGAATATGGAAGGAATATTATATTTTAGGCTATAATTAACTAATTTGCATATCACTTATGTAGCCCTGGTAAGATTAGGGGCTATATTTCTATCCTCCTCCTGTGTGTAATCCCTGCTAAGGGCAGGTTGCCAGGAGTTATCATGGGTTTTCCTCACTTCTGACACTGTGCTGAGTAAGTGAAGGTAGGTCGCTTGACCCTGTGTCCAATCAAGAGGCACAGGGGCAGTGCCTACTGGAAGCTACAAAGAGCAGTGTCACTTCCTATTTAGTGGGCTGTCTGGACAGTGTAAGTGAGTCAGAGAGTGAGTTAGTTAGGTTCCTGATGAGTGGAGCTGATAGTGAGCTATAAGTGGACCAAATACCTCTTACAGGGGGAAAGGGAAGAGCTAGCCCCACTCTGGATGGCCCTGGGTCCAGAGTGGAGGCAGGGACCATCCTAACGGAGAACAGCTAGTGGGCTGTATATTGATTGTACCTGTCTGCAGCTGCTGCTGCTGCTGGAGACTGAATAAAGTGTTTGCTGTTAAAAAGGATCTATTGTCTGAGACTGGAATCTCTCATCCCTGGGAGGGGATTTCTGTGGTAGGGATTCCACCCTGTATCCCAGAGGCTTACTACAGATGGAGGCTCTGCACCATTGAAGAAGAACGAAGGCATCCACCTCAGTAACCTGTCCTGTGGTTCCCCCATGTCACCGTGGGAGACTCAGTCCCTCCTGTTGCCAGCAGGTATGCACCACACTAAGACATGTAGCCAGACCACAGAACACCTTAGGGGGCCCGATCTGCGATAGGGTGGGGGTCTATGGGTTACAGGAGTTAACATCAAGGTATTTGCTTTAGTAAACGGTGTGTTATGATTAACTTGTGTTAACATTGAAAATTATTAAAAGAAAAATACTCATGTGTAAGATTTTGGAAAAATAACCACTTAACAGGTCAATGCAATTAGTACACATTGGGCCTAGAAAAGGATTGCTCCTTTAAATACATAGGCTATTTGTTCATAAAGCAGTTACAACATTAATCAAGTATACAAAGCTCATACAGTACATTGTCATGCAAACAAGGTAAAATATTGGAAAGAAATACTAAAAATAACAATTCAAGACATAAAAAGTAACTACAAAAGTACTACTCACAAAATGTAGGTACTGTAGAAGAAAAATTCTAGCAAATTATAAATTAACTAAAGTGACCAATTCCCTCAAAACGGTCAGTGGAAGTGGGTGTTTTTTTTCCACTTAACATGTCCGGGTTGTCTCTCATTTGGAAACAACAACCAGATGATTTTCAATGATAATCCATAAATGGCCATGGTGAGGACGCTTAAAACTGCTTTTTTGTATAATATTGACACTGAAGATTGGAAAACTCCAGACATCCGTATAAAAGACAGACAGATGCCTCCAGAACTGAAGCTTCAATCCCACTTACAGATATAGCCTGTCTGTATGTTCAGTTTTTCTTAACTGAAGTCCGGACATCAATCGTTTTGTTTTGGAGATGTAATCAATATACATAGTGTTTAGTTGGAGACAACTGTAGGCAGCCCTTCGTGTTGCTATCCACCCCAGAATTAAACAGGATATGCCAGCCAGATTTCTGATTTGTTTGTTTGAAATTCATCGCCTATCTACCAGATGGCACAGTGAATGTGTTAAGTTAGTTAGTCTATGTAGAGTACTGTAAGTCTCAAGCAGGTGCAAGACTGATCCAGCAATATACTGCAATTCATTACAATTCCTCATTGTTTAAGGGCCTTGACCATTCAAGACCTTATCAAAATGTGGTTGTTTTAATATTTTGTTGCAAAACGTAAAAGTTCAATGTTTTCAACTTAGTTAGACTTTCTGGTCACTCACTCCTGAGTTTTTCGTGAGCCGAGAAAGAGTGCAATGTCAATTGCTGTAGGGAAACCAGATTGTAGTCTAATTTTTCTAATCAGCAATTAATGATGCAGCAGATAAGAAAGCCACTGTATCACAAATATATGGCTCTCTCATTGCCAACTATGAATACTTCAGGGATTCAGTTGACTCTAGTAAAGGGAAAAATTCAGTGCGCTTTACTTTATCAATTAATGATTAATGATGATTCAATTAATGATGACATCCACAAACCCCCATCACCAGCCAGCCAAACTCCCTTCCCGTTCTTTAAGAGATCCGAATGTAAGGTTTGTAACACTGCATACCTCGCACGCACGTGCATTATCACCAAGAAAGGATTAGCCTTCGAAACAAGATAACAATTCATTTGTGAAGTGAAACAAATTACGAGAGAATTTTACACTGGTTTTTATTTCTCACAACAGTACTGAAGGACCGAATAAGTGACACTCACTGTACTGCATGGTACATGCTGACAAAGGCTTGAAAACCTTAGTACTTCATGTCCAGTTCTACTGTAAGTGTATTAAATGTACTGCTAAATAGTAAAAACGTCTTAAAACAATTAAACCAGTGAACACTTTATAAAACAAATTATTTTTTATTATATGAAAACGTACTGCAATCTGTGTATCCAGTACATACTGTACGTATAAAGATATATATTCAGTACTGAAGTCTGAGTGTAAACATATACTTTAGATTTTTTTTATTGCATTGTTTGTGCTTCACTTTTTTGGATTTACGGTTCATGTATCAAGCTGTGTATAGCCTCCGCAGTGTCTCCTTCCATGATGCCTACCGTACTTGAACCTCTTTAGACTACTCAGCATACTGTATACACAATTAAATGACATCCACAAACCACCAACCCCCTTCGCCCAAACTCACTCCCCTGTACCTGAGAGAACAAAATGTGAGGTTTATAACACTGCATACAGTACTTACATACATACTGCAGTCTGTGTTTATACAGTACACACACACATATATATATATATATATTAGCTGATATACCCGGCGTTGCCCGGGCGTGGAAGGGCAGGGGGCATGGAGTGGAAGGGGGGGGTGGCAAAGGGCAGGGAGGGGGGGGCAAAGGGCAGGGGGGGCAAAGGGCAGGGAGGGGGGGCAACGGGCAGGGAGGGGGGGGGAAAGGGCAGGGAGGGGGGGGCAAAGGGCAGGGAGGGGGGGACTCAATCCCCCCCCACACACACACACACACACACACACAATCCCCCCCCCCCCCCCACACACACACACACACACAATCCCCCCCCCACACAATCACACAATCCCCACACTCAATCCCCCCCCCCACACACACACACAATCCCCCCCCCCACAATCCCCCCACACACACACACTTCCCACACACACACACACTCAATCCCCCCCACCCCCCACACACACACTCAATCCCCCCACACACACTCAATCACTCCCCCCCCCACCACCACCACCACCACCAACACCACCAACACACACTTAATCAGTCCACAATTTCACCTGGGGGGGCGACATGCTCCAATCCCCCAACCCCCCATGCTGCTGAAAACGGGAAGCAGACAGGAAGAGAAGGAGGGCTTGTCTGTGTGCAGAGAGAAGCCCCGCCCCCTCTGCAAGACACAGACATAGAAGCAGCAGCACGGATCTTCTGGCCCCGCCCCCTCTGCAAGACAGACATAGAAGCAGCAGCACGGATCTTCTGGCCCCGCCCCCTCTGCAAGACACAGACATAGAAGCAGCAGCACGGATCTTCTGGCCCCGCCCCCTCTGCAAGACACAGACATAGAAGCAGCAGCACGGATCTTCTGGCCCCGCCCCCTCTGCAAGACACAGACATAGAAGCAGCAGCACGGATCTTCTGGCCCCGCCCCCTCTGCAAGACACAGACATAGAAGCAGCAGCACGGATCTTCTGGCCCCGCCCCCTCTGCAAGACACAGACATAGAAGCAGCAGCACGGAGCGCCCCCAGGTTTCCCTGCAAGCTGCTCGTGCCCCCACTACATAATCGTGCGCCCCCCCAAGGGGGCGCGCCCCAAGCTAATGTATGTAACACCCCCCGTACCGTGTGTGTGTGTGTGTGTGTGTGTGTCTGAGGGTGTGTGTGTGTGTGTGTGTGTGTGTGTGTGTGTGTGTGTGTGTGTGTGTGTGTGTGTGTGTGTGTATGTGTGTGTGTCTGAGGCTGTGTGTGTATGTGTGTGTGTCTGAGGCTGTGTGTGGGTGTGTGGGTGTGTCTGAGGCTGTGTGTGTCTGAGGCTGTGTGTGTGTGTCTGTCTGGTGTGTGTGTGTGGCTGTCTGGTGTGTGTGTGGTGTGTGGCTGTGTGTGGCTGTCTGGTGTGTGTGTGGTGTGTGGCTGTGTGTGGCTGTCTGGTGTGTGTGTGGTGTGTGGCTGTGTGTGGCTGTCTGGTGTGTGTGTGGTGTGTGGCTGTGTGTGGCTGTCTGGTGTGTGTGTGTGGCTGTCTGGTGTCTGTCTGGTGTCTGTCTGGTGTGTGTGTGTGTGTGTCTGGTGTGTGTGTGTGTGTGTCTGGTGTGTGTGTCTGGTGTGTGTGTCTGGTGTGTGTGTCTGGTGTGTGTGTGTGTGTGTGTGTGTGTGTGTGTGTGTGTGTGTGTGTGTGTGTGTGTGTGTGTGTGTGTGTGTGTGTATGGGGCTGTCTGGTCACCCTTGAGAGAGGGAGAGTCTGAGAGAGGGAGAGTCTGAGAGAGTGAGAGGGAGAGTCTGAGAGAGTGAGAGTCTGAGAGAGTGAGAGGGAGAGTCTGAGAGAGTGAGAGGGAGAGTCTGAGAGAGTGAGAGGGAGAGTCTGAGAGAGTGAGAGGGAGAGTCTGAGAGAGAGAGTCTGAGAGACTGAGAGGGAGAGTCTGAGAGACTGAGAGGGAGAAACTGAGAGGGAGAGACTGAGAGGGAGAGACTGAGGGACTGAGACTGAGAGACTGAGACTGAGAGGGAGAGACTGAGAGGGAGAGACTGAGGGACTGAGAGGGAGAGACTGAGAGGGAGAGACTGAGGGACTGAGACTGAGAGACTGAGAGGGAGAGACTGAGAGGGAGAGACTGAGAGGGAGAGACTGAGAGACTGAGAGGGAGAGACTGAGAGGGAGAGACTGAGAGGGAGAGACTGAGAGGGAGAGACTGAGAGGGAGAGACTGAGAGGGAGAGACTGAGAGACTGAGAGGGAGAGACTGAGAGGGAGAGACTGAGAGGGAGAGACTGAGAGGGAGAGACTGAGAGGGAGAGACTGAGAGGGAGAGACTGAGAGGGAGAATCTGAGAGAGGGGGAGTCTGAGAGAGGGAGAGTCTGAGAGAGTGAGAGTCTGAGAGACTGAGAGGGAGAGTCTGAGAGACTGAGAGGGAGAGTCTGAGAGACTGAGAGGGAGAGACTGAGAGGGAGAGTCTGAGAGACTGAGAGGGAGAGACTGAGAGGGAGAGTCTGAGAGACTGAGAGGGAGAGACTGAGAGGGAGAGTCTGAGAGACTGAGAGGGAGAGACTGAGAGGGAGAGTCTGAGAGACTGAGAGGGAGAGACAGAGAGGGAGAGTCTGAGAGACTGAGAGGGAGAGACTGAGAGGGAGAGACTGAGAGGGAGAGACTGAGAGGGAGAGTCTGAGAGGGAGAGTCTGAGAGGGAGAGTCTGAGAGGGAGAGTCTGAGAGGGAGAGTCTGAGAGGGAGAGTCTGAGAGGGAGAGTCTGAGAGGGAGAGTCTGAGAGGGAGAGTCTGAGAGGGAGAGTCTGAGAGGGAGAGTCTGAGAGACTGAGAGGGAGAGACTGAGAGGGAGAGACTGAGAGGGAGAGTCTGAGAGGGAGAGTCTGAGAGGGAGAGTCTGAGAGGGAGAGACTGAGAGGGAGAGACTGAGAGAGAGATACTGAGAGGGAGAGTCTGAGAGGGAGAGTCTGAGAGGGAGAGACTGAGAGAGAGATACTGAGAGGGAGAGTCTGAGAGGGAGAGTCTGAGAGGGAGAGACTGAGAGGGAGAGACTGAGAGGGAGAGTCTGAGAGGGAGAGACTGAGAGGGAGAGACTGAGAGAGAGATACTGAGAGGGAGAGTCTGAGAGGGAGAGTCTGAGAGGGAGAGACTGAGAGAGAGAGACTGAGAGGGAGAGTCTGTGTGTTTGTGTCTGTCTGTCTGTGAATGAATACAGACACCAACCCACAGTCAGTCAGTCACCCATCCAAGTGTCAGTCACACACGAGTCAGTCAGTCACCCACCCACCCAAGTGTCAGTCACCCACCCCGTCACCCACACACCCCCACACCCACTCTCTCTCTCTGTCTAGTTAAAATTATGCCCCCCCTGAAAACATTTCTGTGGACGCCCATGATCTTGCCACATGTGCATTTGGAGCAGCTGTTCCACGGAGCATACCTCTGTGGAAAGTGTGTGCAAATGGTCTCTTTGGTGTCTCAGATTGCTGATCTGAAGAGGTAACTTGCAATATTGGAGGGACATTGACAAGTTTGAAAGGAGTTTAGTTGCTTACTGAGCAGGCCCTGGCTGGGGCTGAGTTTCTAGTATTGATCGGGACTGTCCTGTATTTGGATACACTGTCCAGTAAAAAAATAGATGTAATACTGAACATGTGTGTGTCCGGTATTACCTCTCTGGACATAGTGACCTGACCGTTTTTGGGGTCTGCAGGATTTCCCTGACCATGGAGAGAGCAGGGCTGTTGCTAGGGGGCTGGGCAGCTTCCACCATCCTGATTGGCTGCTAGGAAATGCAGCCAAATTGGGAGGTGGTGTCAGGAGCCTGGGGGTGGGGCCAAGGAGAGGAGGAAATAGCATGGAGCGTAGAGAAGTGAGGTGTGTGTGTCTAGAGCACGTCGCACCTTTCACTATTGTGTCCTGTATTTTTGGAGAAGCTACCTGGCAACCCTAGGGACTATTGGTGCAGAGGGTGGAGCTGTGACTGAGGACCAGGATAACAGTTAGCAGAGGAAGAGGCTGAGCCATTCTGAGCTAACCATCCCAATATATTTGCCAGATTGAGTGAAGATATTGAAGAGAGTCAAGGCAGGAATGGCAACGCTCGGGCAGTGTACTGAAGGGCTCCAACCCCACATAGCTCCGCCACTATCACTTGAGCGGCATATGCCTCCTGCTCTGTGACGAAGATTCTTTAAAAGCATTTCAAACAGAGTAGATAGAGACTGCACCATCCTAAAAATACTAGTACCCAGCCAAAATACTATCAAAGGATGGCGTGCACCTAGGGGAGCAGGACAAATAGTACAGCAAAGAGAGAGTCTAAAAGATAGACTGAGAAACTTCCACATAGAAATAGGGCACAAAAAAGGTAAATAAAGATATATCAAAAATGCAATTTATTAATACACAACTCAATACAGAAAAAGGGGGTTAAAAACAAATAAACACATCTACAGGCCAAGCACCCTGCACAAAATCAGAATGAATAATAAATATATGCAGACAAATGGTGGAGAGACCATTCCGCATGAGGGGAATCCCGAAGGACCCCTCAAGATAAATGTAAAGTGTACCCTCGTACAAGTATGATAATATTGCACATAAATATATATAACCGAGTGAGGAACGGAAGCAGTCACACAGTCAAACCTTAATAGTAAGTATAGGGACCAAAGCAGTGAGCCGGGCTAGAAAATATAACGTGCAACATTGCTCAGGGTGAACAGATAAAGACTAGCTACAGCAAAGAGATACATTAAATACCGCAAAAAACATCCCGCAAAGAACTTCATGTAAGGGTATACTTCACCGCGGTGAGACCAGTATGATAAAGTCCCATTTAACCAAGGTTGGATAAGGTGGCGTCATCTTCAGACGCCCAGCACGTGGAGACTACCGGAGGACGCTATTCTCCGGCCAAGTAGTGTCACGTCACCTTATCCAACCATCGTTAAATGGGACCTCGAGTGCCCTATCTCTATGTGGAGGTTTCTCAGGCTATCTTTTAGACTATCTTTGCTGTTCTTTAAAAGCATGCAAGAACAAAAAAAAATACTTGGACTCAAAATAATAATGCTCTTTGACACTAACATAAAAACATCACTTGGTACTTCTCTGTCATTTCTAACACACTGATATTTCTGTAGGTCATTTGTCTCCCTGGCTCTCTGATACTCTGACACTTTATCCTCCTCTCCCCCCTCCCCACTGCACCTTGATGCTCGCTTCCCTACATTTCTCACAGACCCTTTTATGTATGTGTTCCTGTTATAATTCCCAAGCAATTATAATATTTAATATACGTGCACTCAAAAATAAGAATACTTGCAGGTGATGAAATGCCAAAACTGAATCCAATACGATGAAAATATAGAGAGTAGCACTCCAAAAATAGTGCAGAAGAGGTCAACAATTTATTTCTCCATTGCTTCAGTCCAACGCAGTAGACCTTACTCAATGATCGAAACATTGGAGAAATAAATTGCTGACCGCTTAGTCACTATTTTTGTAGTCTGATTATATACAGTACCATACATGTGTCCCTCTATATGTGCCTTACTATATGATTCTCTCTCATCTTTATTAGATTATTTTGGTTTTTACACCCATGTTAAACTCACACAAACTTTATAAAATCAGTATTGCTTTTGCTTGACCAGTCGAAAAAGTGTATAACTCGAGAGCTTGTTCCAAAATGTGAATTGTTACTCCAAATAAGAAAATAAAGTATATGATATTAACAGCACCTCAATAGAAATAATTACTTAATAAATGTTAGTGTGGTGCACGGGAACAATAGAGGGACCCTGATTCCTTCTATATAAACAATAAGAAACAAAGAAAGTGTTCCCCAGCACTCAAATAGAAAAATATGTGGAAAAAGACACTAGATGGTATGCATAACAATAAATGTTACTATCAAAAGTAAATACAGATCTGTCAAACAATATGCAATGAACAATTATGCTATTCTAGTCTATACAGTCAAACCACAAATGGTATCCAGATAACATACTGTGTGTAATAGGCAAAAAAGGAAGGAAGGAAGGAAGGAAGGAAGGAAGGAATGGAAGGAATGGAAGGAAAGGAATGGAAGGAAGGGAAGGAAAACAAGGGGGAGGGGGATAGAACAGGGGCATAAGGGGGACAATGTAAAGTTTTGGGGCTCCTAGCTCCTTCTTCTGGCCCGTTCCCAGAGACCAAAATGATCCTGGTACTTCCCTTACCCTATAGAGCAAGAACTCCCTTGAAAAAAGCAAATGACAAAGCAGAGATAAACCTGCAGTGTGTGCAACTATCTACTGTACTAGTAATGTTTCAGCCACAATGTAGCAAATTTATCCAAATGAAAAAGCTGAAGAAATCCTGTAATATGTGCAACAATATCTATTAGCAATGTTTCAGCCACAAGGTAGCAAACTTAACACAGACTGATTCTAAACAACACTAGTATTAATAAACAAGGGTTAATAATATCACTAATGTCCAAGTAAAGAACAGCCCTGACAACACTTAAAGTCAGATGACCACACACTATGAGACCCAAAAGTATAGTACAGTAATGTGTTTCTGGGAGCAGGCAGCAACATTTCTGGAAGTGCAGGACGCCCTGCATCTGACTTTAAGATCTGATCTGCAGCCAGGACGCAGTAAACATCATAAACTACTGGAGTACAATATAAGCCCAATAATAAAATAAGGACAAGTTTGTGAGACATCCAGTTCTTTAAAATAACACGGTCAGTTAAAGCAGCGTATATTCTAGCCAGAGCAGAAAATCTTAAAGCAAGTCTTGCTGTGACACTTTGCATGAGGTATTTATAACATGCCAGCAACCTAATAAAACCATGTGCAGTTATGACCTTGATTCCACAAAAGTAAAATAAAAGGACCACAATAGGAGAACATAAAGCTTTGCTTCTTTCTAATCAAGCCTGTTCCTCCTCAGCCTCGCCCACTTTCAAGAGCCAAGTGGGTGCACAGACTTAACAATAACTTCAAGATACCTTACTATGACTGTTTTGAGATAAGAATGATTTGACTAGAGAAATATCTTAAATAGAATTAATAGCTCAGTTATTTCCCAGCCTGTGTATTATCCTCCACATTCTCGAAAATAATATTTTTGAAGACTTCAAAAAGTTTGAAAGCATTCCTCAACAATACTTTAAATGTCACTTTATCACTAAAAGGATTAACCAAACAGAGTGGAAAGTTGTCAGACATTCATTCTTTTGCAGGCAGTGAACATTTTTTCATGCGTCAACAAAGCATGAGAGCACTTTTCATAGATGCAGTTTAGAGAAAAGCTTTTAAAGTGTAACAATGGTTCCCTTTAAAAGTTTTCAACGTTACACAAAAGTTCACAAACCTTTTGAAGTCCAAAGAAGAGATTTGAGATTGCAAAAAAAAAAGTGTTTACATATAGATAGGTCTATGAAGGATTGGCTTATCTTTCCATTATGATGTCATTTTAGCTGTAAAAATTATAATTTTTATAACTTTTACTCAAGAACCAGTATACCTACTACAATACCTACTACAATTGTACAGTGTCGAGATATGATATTGGTTTCTGTAAGATGACAAGGTTTCTTCCTCACTTTAATTCTATCAGGAAGTTAACCAATGTGCTTCACTAACACAAGCCACTGAAACTTCAAAACCAGTCATTCAGGATTTTTTTGCCATTAGGTTATTAGATCATTGCAGGCTCTTGTGATGCTGAATCGGCAGTGGGTGTACTTCTGGTTAGGCAGTAATGTACAAATACAGAACACAGTTCATATAGATTGTTAGAAACCATATGGGTAATGAACTCAGACGTGACCCTGTCAACCATAATGAACATCATTAAACTGCAAGAATTCCAATCTGTGAGCTCATGAACATATATTACATGGCTTGAGTATGCCAACATATTGTGAGAGAACATGCACTATCTTTTCCCTAGCATACTGTACATATTGCAAGTTGAAGCACCAATCCTGCTTTAAACATCACACACACACACACACACACACACACACACACACACACACACACATACATACATATATATACACATACACACACACACACGATTGAAGCAGAGGGTCTCCAGAGTAGAACCATGTACATTTCAGCTCCGGGGAACCCCTGCTTCCCAAGATAATTACCACCATATGGGGTGCCGGTAGCAGCTCCGGCTGGGCTATGTGGAGCTATCAAAATAGAGGCTTAAATGTCCCGAATCACGTGTGCCAATAGGAAGCTGTGACATCATCCCTTGCGGCTTCCTATTGGCCAGCATGACCAGGGACATTTAAACCTGCGGAGCTGCTACCAGCTCCCCCTACAGAGGCAATTATCTCGGGAAGCAGGGGGTCTCCAAAGCTGAAATTAACATGGGTCAGCTCCGGATACCCCCTGCTTCAAACATGTCAGTGTTCTGCTGCTTTAACAGAACATTTGGCCCTGTAGCCTACACTCTTAATTTTTACAATGTGCCTGAAGCAATTTTGGGTGAAGGAGTAGTTATGCGGTCAGAACTGCCTTTGAAGTGGGTGATCCCGGTTTGAATCTCAGTGCCAGTGGTCACTGACCCTGGGCAAGTCCTTTACCTTCCCGACTCAAGATTCAAAAATTCGATTTTAAGCTCTACAGAGTAAGGTATTTTTTTATTTATAAAAAACAAAACATATTTACAAACATATCAATACAAAAGCAACAAACTTGAATTAAAATATACAATTTTACATCTTACTTACACTGTATACAGAAAATATTTACACACATCTGAACACCTGCCTATGGCCGCGCTTATAGTGCGCGACGGCGACATGACGGATGACGTCACCCATCGCCGTCGCCACTAGCAAAAGTTATAATTCGCTTTCCGGTGACGTCGCGGGCGACCAGGTCTTTGACCGGCTTCAGAAATTTCCGCCGCCAACGTCGCTCCGCGCTTACTATAAGCGTACGCGACGGCAGCAATACATTTGTTTTGCCGCGACGTTGCGTCGCTGGCACTATAAGCGCAGCCTATCTTCTCTCCCAGGACGACTCCTTGTACCTGCACAATTCTGTGGATAGTGCTGCATACCCAAAAAGGCCAACATTCTGTAATAGTATTAACAAACCATTCTAGAATGCCTGACTTTATTAGGAACTTGTGTATATACAAAGCTTTAAAAGAAGAAGTCTAATGTAGCAGGCAAAACAAACAAACAAAAAACTTTTTATTCATGCAATTGTTTTAGAAAGATTTCACCCTTAAAAAGAAAATCTTGTATTAAAAATTAATATTTTTCATTTCAACCCATTCACAAAAAATTCATGAATATATTTTGGATTAATGATTGTTGGCCCTAGAATATACAGTTAAACAGTCTTATTACAAGAGATTGTGTGAAAATCACAGAAACCTTTGAAGCCTTTGGTAATGATTAAAATATTCACAAAATAATTTAGAAATACATATATTGGTCCATTTTCATCTAAAGGCATAGATAACATACCTTTTAAACATGCCACTGCTATTAGTTCACTTTGGTCCTATAATGGCCTGCTCCTGAAATTGGGTTACAGGTGACACTATTCGGCATCTCAACAGGGGAATCAAGCACTTTATTAAACAAAATCAAAAACATCGGAACGAGCAAAAAAGGACCCTCTGTGTGTGGACTTATATATACAATGTATTTGTTTTTGCTGCTGGGCATTCCCCAAAGTATCACACAAAGCACAATAAGCTCACGTCAGCAGAGAAAGTGGATGTCATCGCATCTCAATCCCCTAAAGAAGTTACTATGCAAATCTCTGCCATCACTGCAGACTCTATTTGGTGACATCATCCAACTCGACCACGTAATAGTTTTGCAGTTTGGGCGATGTCAACTGAAGCATTGCTCCAAAACCAAGTGCAAATAGCCCCATTTTGACTCTGCGTCACTTTTTGTTAATGTATCTAGGTGCTTTGCTCCCCTTGCACCTGTGAGTGTTTTGGGGAGTAGTTATATCAATTAGGGGAGGAGATAGCTCAATATTGTGAAGAGCAATATCAAATGCTGCTCCTATAAAAACAAGAGCAGTTTTCCCTTCTCTGCGTCAAATAAATCTGCAGGTCTGAGGTACTGTTAATCTGTTCTTTTAAAGAGATTTGCACCAAATGTAAGATTAACGAGGATGGGATAGATGGGACAAAGATGGCCAAAGCTACTTCCAATGTGACAAAAATACACAGTGCAATACCTATATATTCTATCGAAAAAGGGTAATTTAATTTAACCCTTTGGCAAAAGCGTCTTAAGCCTGCTGTCACTTTCAAGACATGACCGTTAGCAGGTCCTAACAGGTAAAATGCTGATTTACCTGTGTACTTATTGTAACTGTTAGGACCTGCTAACGGTCATGTCTTGAAAGTGACAGCAGGCTTAAGACGCTTTTGCCAAAGGGTTAAATTAAATTACTCTTTTTCGATAGAATATATAGGTATTGCACTGTGCATTTTTGTCACATTGTAAGTAGCTTTGGGCGTCTTTGTTTGTTGTCTACATTTAGCCACGCCCACTGGCACTCCTTGTTACATTATGTGGCAATATTTGGGGTTTCTCAGAGAGATAAATATATAGATATAAATCAGTGGTGAAACCTGATGCAGATCAAAATATTGGCTCCGTATTTGAGCAAATTGCTCCACTTAATACATGACACCCATGGGGATTGCATGATCATTGTATGACACAGTACATAAAGGGCGGTTATATTACATACGTTTAACTTGCAAGTGCTTCGTTTTTAGTGTCTACTACTTTATAGGAGCATTCCTTCCTAGAGTCACTTAATGGTTAAGCAGGGGTACACCAGGGTGGAAAAGGGTTACATTTCAGCCACGGAACCCCTGGTTCACAGGATCTGTACTGCTGTAGGTAAGCTGGTGGCTACTTCCCATTTCTTAAATCTCCATTTTCTTTAGCCTGCAGAAGTGGTACCAGGGGCGCCTTCAGAAGTAGTGCAGGAAACAGGGGATCCCAGGAGCTACAATGAACGTGGTTCAGCTCGTTCAGGAGTAGGTGAAACTACACCCGTAAAAATCAGCCATTCTTTTTTTTCTTCCCTTCTAACAACCAACATACTATAATTGGATGAGAGAGGAAGCAAAGACATCAACTACACTTTGAGGACAGTGGGTGTGTTCCTTCTCCACATGCCAAACGCCTTGACTGATTCTGACAACATTTTGAGTGTACTTTCCTGCCATCCTAACCTACACCTGCGAGAAGTTTCAACCAAATCGGTGCAGCCTCCATCTTGGAATAATGTTTTCGTTGTTTTTTTTCCAGTGATACAAACAAATTAAATGGTACATCTCAACAACCACATTCTTGATGCAAAACTTTCAATGTATTGTTTTGCAACGTGTACTAAATTTTCAGACAATTTGCTTGAACAGTTTCAGAGAAATTAAATATTTAAAATGAAAATACATGAGTAAACCCAGCAAACAACACTGTACAACAATAACCTGTACATTTACTTTGACATCTAGAGGGCAGTGATTATTACTCACTACACAATAGGTTTCTGGTTGGTTTTACATGGTATATTAAAATTAATGGGATGTGCAAACACTGTTCATTTTAGCTCTGTGTCGTTAAATATATATATATAAATATATATATATATATATATATATATATATATATACTATCATTCATTTCAGTTTCAGGTTTATATTTTCAATGGTCCCTTCAGTTAGAATAAATCTATTTCTAATTTTTGGGGCTCTTAAACTTGGCATAGCTTAAGGTCTCAGACGGCGAAAGTCCGGCACTTGGCGCCAGGAACACGATTCACATTGAAGCTGTGACTGTGTAGTGCGGCTTCATGATGGGTGGTACAGCCGACGTTGAGGTTCAAACTGGGCCTTCACCAGTGAAAACTTAAGGAACTGAAACCTCCCTAGCTTCAGGTTACCTTATCATGAGTGCAAAATAATTGTGAAAAAAAATATTTGAAAGAGCTAAAGTTGTATAAATAAAAAACTGCACCCATTAATAAGAGTTGGGCCCTTACACAAACATAACGCATATGCCTAGTAAATGATTTTTATTAATATAAAGCTCCCTCTGTTATAAATGAGATTCATTTACCTGTGGTTGCAGATTCCATAAAAATTGTATTTACCAAGGAGGGGAAAAAAAAAAAAAGGATTCAAAAGTTTTGTTAGAGATTTTATATTTGTGCTGAAGTTTGTTAAGTAATTTTACTAGCAACAGCTTCAAATATTTAAAGCCAATTTCTATCCCTGAAAGAAAATGTCTATTTAAACAATTTATAGTAAAATAATGAGTATGTAAAACAAATTTTCTGTTTTTTCACATATGTATGGCCAATCCTTTCACCAGCAGCATGCTTCTTCACACGGAAAAGCGCGGTGAATATATAATTTGTTTAACATTTTCTGTTGGGCCGAATGAAATCCTTAGCAGCACGCTTCTTGAGGGCACCACTATTAGGGTGTGAATAATGTATTTATCCAATTCACCTGCAACTGCTTATTGAGCAGCTTCTTTGAGGCCAGTCCCTCCTTTTTCAAGGTATATAATCTCCCAGTAAGGTCCCTGTAAATTCACTTTACTTGCTTACAGGTAAGTAGCTTCACTGGTATATACCAGTTTTCAACTGCACTAAGTTACATAAGCTTATGCTTAATATATTAACTCCTTCAGGGTATATTTCATAGAACATTTGTATGCATTTAGCATAGGGACCTGCTATTGAGACTTACCTTGACGTTGGTTAGCAGGCTTGGCATTATTTGATCAAAGGATGTAACCAAAAGTCTCCTATGTCTTACAGATTTGGTTTCACTATGTACAGTATATTTCCCCATTTATTGCTATCCCAATGGGAGAAGCGCAGGGATTCACTTTCTGTTTTTTCAAAATAATGGAGTATACCTCAACATATAAAGGAGAAATGGAAGCTGGACAAATCTGAGAGAGAGAGTGCTAGAGGAAGCCATCTAATGGATACATAAAAGCCCTAAAGGCCCATTACACTGCAGTGAAGAATAATTAGCCTTTTAGAAACATGGTCATCAATACCTGAAGAACAATTATAGTGTTTAATTGCCAAGAACCATATGCCTTTCTTCAAGACAAATTGCAGGGCGTCTCCCACTTAAGGTATAAAAACAATTTGCTTCAGTGTTGACAAAAATAGAAGCAGAAAAATGGACTCTTGCTCATACAATAACTCACACAATCGTGTGTGTGTGTGTGTGTGTGTGTGTGAGATATATATATATATATATATCTCACACAATCGTGTGTGTGTGTGAGATTATATATATATATATATATATATATATATATATATATATATATATATATATATATATATATATATATATATATATATATATATATATATATATATATATACTGTCATTAAGGTTATGGTGGGTAAAAAAAGTGACAAAAACCCTCCACAGTAAAGCATAAAGCAACTGTAAATATTACTGTATGTTCATTTGCATGTCTTAGACAGGTCTGCAACCCTGTCTTTCCCCATTGTCACCCAGCATACAGCGCTGTATGCTGGGTGACAATGGGGAAAGACAGGGTTGCAGACCTGTCTAAGACATGCAAATGAACATACAGTAATATTTACAGTTGCTTTATGCTTTACTGTGGAGGGTTTTTGTCACTTTTTTTTACCCACCATAACCTTAATGACAGTGGTGATTACCTAGTCTAGTCTCAAACCTGCAAGCCATTAAGGCCAGCCTCACACTGATGATACCCATCAAGGTTGAAACATGTATGTGAGTAGGTCTAATGGCTTTGCATCTCATCCCAGCCTCTGTTTAAAAGCTGTGTTTAAAACAGCATGCAGTGGCTTGAGGATTGGCTTGTGTAATACGAGCTTGAGACAAAAGGTGGCACTGAGTGCTCATTTGCATGTCATTTCCCAGAATCCCTTGCTGCAGTGGAAGCGCTGTATGCTGGGTGACAATGGGGAAAGACAGGGTTGCAGACCTGTCTAAGACATGCAAATGAACATACAGTAATATTTACAGTTGCTATATATATATATACACATACATATATATATACACACACACACACACACTTTCCAGAAACGGCAAAACAATGATTCAAGCTACTTTAAGACGTTAGGTGGAGGAAGAAGCAGAAGTGTAAGGATGTTGTTGTTCACCAAAAGATTTAGTGGATTCATTGCACATCTTCCTCGCAGAGGTGGTAACAGCAAATAAAATAAAGAAATACAAACCTGCTTGGCACAAGCACAAAGAGCCCTATGGGTTTACTTAAAGCAGCAAAACATGAAATCGTATATATGTTTTTTTAATAAATCAGTTTTGTAGTATTAGGCTGCGGCCGCGCTAGTGCTGAGCGTGCTGACCGCGCGGTGCTTGCTGAGGTTAGTTTTGGCACGTTCAATTGTCCCGTCCCCGCGCACGGACGCTCACCCACGCTTGGCGCTTGCGTAAACAAAAGAGAGACTTTCAACCGCGCTCAACTTACCTGCAATGCCCCCCGCGCGCGCTTGCGAAATAGCGCCGACACCCAGCGCTCATGCTTGGTGAGCTGGTGACGTCACCGCTCTCAAGAATGAGCGCGGTCAGCGCCAGCGTGGCCGCAACCTTAGATAACTGTTTTTTTTTCTATTTTTATTATTAAACTCTTAATGCCATCTTTTGATTTCTATAGCAGGTTTTAGCCCACCACCCAAGCAGTGCCAGATCTTTGTAACACTTTCCTGTTTGTGATTATTTGTTGCCAATATTCCCAGCAGTTTGAGCTGCAAACTAGAACAATAGATAATTTTACCTTTGTATTATAAGGATACAGTTTAGCTGCTTGTTACACCGAAGCAGCCATTATGTTAGTCACACAATCAGGATTGTTACATATTTATAAACAGGAGCACAAGCTTAGGTAAGAATGTACAATTATACATTGCCACAGGCTTTACATATACAAAAAAAGAAGAAAAGCAGGGAGCAGGAGGGGGTGTAGTATTGCTGCTTTAAAATACTAAACGCAGATCCTGGATAGCCAAAGAGACCATGGGGCCTATGCAGAGAGCAGCGAATTTTAAAATTGGCGAATTTATTAAAAAGTAGCTTTTTTGGAGAGTTTTAATCTCCATATGCAGAAAAGTGCGAATTCTGCTATGTTTAACATGGATGCGTGTGGCGAGTTTAAATTGGCGAGATGCGCGCTTCAGAAATGTGTTAAAACAAATTCGCGCCTTTTTTTTTCCCTTTGCAATGGCCGCGAGCGGCAGTTTTTTTTGGCGAGGCAAAACGGAGACAATCGCGCCATTTTATTGGCGCGAACAGCCGCTAGATGCCGTTCGCGCCTCTCTGCATACGGATATTTTTTAAACTGGCGAGATTGCGGTTCTCGCCAGCCGCGAGGCGAGTTTTACAAATAGAAAAGAAAAATTGGCGCGTTTTTCGGAAATCTCCATTTTCTGCTGTTTTCTGCGCGATTATCTCCAAAAAATGGCGAATTTCGAAAATTCGCTGCTCTCTGCATAGGCCCCCATGTCTGCTGTCACATTGCAATATTAGGTTTCAATCATTTTCACGTTGTTTTCCGTCCCATACAAAGTGCTCTAGAATGACCTGATATCATCTTCTCTGCCTGCATTTGTGCTTCCTCATGTTCCTTTATTGGCAGTTTGGAAAAATAGTAATAAAATGATACATATAATGGAGTTCATTTAAGGCACAATATGGTTTATTGCACCCCAATCCCATTGTGAACTGCAATAACCGGTATTGAACCTTAAATAAATCTCCCTCGTGTTACTATTTAGGGGTTAAAAATAGCTATTACTTTGCCTGGAGGAAGCCATATATAGTGTTAATTGTCTATGTCTTTGCTAGCCAATTGTCAAGACTCAATAGCCCCTCCTTACATCTCAGCCCTAATTTCTCGCTATGCACCATCCCGACTCTTGCGTTCTGCTCAAGGATGTCTTCTTTCTACCCCCTTTTTATCTAAAGCCCTCTCCCGCCTTAAACCTTTTTCACTGACTGCCCCACACCTCTGGAATGCCCTTCCCCTCAGTACCCGACTAGCACCCTCTCTATCCACCTTTAAGACCCACCTTAAGACACACTTGCTTAAAGAAGCATATGAATAGCACTGTGGATATTCTGAACACATGATACATAAAGCTTGGCCCCCTGCAGACGCACTTACCAGAACTCCCTCCTACTGTCTCTGTACGTTCTCCCTACCTACCAATTAGACTGTAAGCTCCTCGGGGCAGGGACTCCTCTTCTTTAATGTTATGTTTGTCTAAAGCACTTATTCCCATGATCTGTTATTTATATTATCTGTTATTTATTCGATTACCACATGTATTACTACTGTGAAGCGCTATGTACATTAATGGCGCTATATAAAAAGACATACAATACAATACAAATAAGGTTCTGAACCTAAATAGTGCTAAATGCAATACTAAAATAGGTAATATAGGGACTTTCATTTCCTTGGTTTGAGAAACCCTTTGAGTGCCGAGGGGGGGGGGGGCTGCGTCATCAGAGTGCCGACCGCAATCACGTGACCCTTCCTCAGAGTGATCAAACGCTTCCGGCCAGAGCGCGTTCAGCGCTAAACGACATCTCCTATGACCTTCTCTAAAAAATTAGCAGAAAGCCTGTGACAGTCACTACATCATGGCCCCCAAAGGGTTAAATCACGTTTTGCAGGGAGTATTATCTTAGGAGCTTATACTTCTCTTCCGATGTTTACTTTTACATATGCTGCATCTCTGCCAGTTTGTTTTATTCTTTCCCGCACTGGATTTTGTAAATTGTCTCTGCAAGTGCTGCGCACGTCGGGTGTTATATAAATAAGAATATACAATACATTATCTTAACTGCTATGTCTCCAGCAGACCAGTTTACACCAAGTGGCTCCAAAGACATGGCTAGGTAGAATTTAGAATGACAAAATGAGAGTTGAACATAGAGAGGATGTGAATTAACGCTATAGCACAAATATAGATTTGTATATACTAATATTTCATTGTACATATCTACATTTTGGGCAAAATAAGGAGGCTTTTTCTGTTTCCTGATAAGATATGTTAAGAATTTGACCAATGTTGTCATACTGTTTAGCTTTCTAAAATAAAACATTTAAGGCAGGATTTCACCTTTCCACTGAAACATACAGAATTACACTGTGATATAATTCTGTTTGGGGTTTTGTGAGAATAACAAACATCTTTATGGACTTCAGCGGAAAATATCTACAAAGATAGGTTTGCCTGCCGATGTAATGTACAAGGAAACAAGGAACTGTCTGATTTGTTCCAGACTGATGATGTGTTTAATGAGCTAGCCCTTACCATTATTAAATAGACACTGTCGTGTGGTGCTGAAACCATTTTCCGGTCACGGCGGAGTGCGCCACACACCACAACACAGCCCTCTATGGGGCAGGGCCCAGTAGCTGTTTGCGTGTAAGCACGGACAGCGCTGTGACGCGTACGCTGGCAGGGAAGACAAGAATGTTGTCTTCCCGCGACGTGGTTGGTGCACAGCCAATGGCAGGGCAGATATGCACCATCATGGCCGCGCCCCCGTCTAAGCCCCGCACCCTGCGCTCCCCTACAGACCGCCGATCGCAGCTGTAGTCTCTGCATGCGCCGCCATGCGCACGTGCAGCAGGGAGGACTCGGGCCATAGCCTAAGGCTCCGTCCCCGGTGGCCGCGCGCACGCCGCACACAAGGTACAGCCTTCTAAGGGGCATGCCCCAGTAGGCGTGGGCGCACAAGGTGCAATGCAAAAGTTTTGTCTTTTGGCGCGGCGGACGAGCATTGGCCACATCAAGGCAATGGTTCAGCCAATGAGGGCGAACCAGTCGCGCGATGTCATGACCGCCACCCCATCGCGAGCTCCTGTTCTTCACCACAGGTCGCAGCTCACACTGGTGCACGCACCACCAGGCGCTCCAACGCGTGCGTTACGCAGTGACTGGGAACGTAGTCTAAGATCACTGTCCTTACTACATACTGTAGCTTTTCTCCTCCTCTCCCTCCCCCCTCCCCAGAGAAAAACATATGTATCTAGTAAAATACATGCCGCTACTTATGCATTATTTGGTTTAGGATTTACAAGGAGGAACAGAAATAATGTTATATATGTTTAATCAAGACCTTCTGCATTACCTTCAACTCCTCCAGTCCCGTATCAGTTTCTCCATGAAGGACGGCAGAGAGATTGTTCAATAGCAAGAGTACTTTTATGTGCACGGGGGAAAAGTAAGATGTATAATGTAATGATTTTGATACATCTGTACCAGGAAAGATACATTCATTGTAATTATCACTTTCAGCACTTCCTTGGGAAGGCAGATAATGTGATTTGTCCAAGGTCACCGGACTTTGTGCATTCATGACCAACATCGAATAAATTGCATACATCAGGGAGGGCCAACTCCAGTCCTCAAGGGCCCCCCAAAAGGCCAGGTATTTGAGCCACCTATGCTGAAGCAGGGATATCTCTATCAGTTGCTCACTCTACGACTGAACCATCTGTGCTGAAGCAGGGATATCCTTAAAATCTGACCTGTTAGTAGCCTTTGAGGATTGGAATTCACCATCCCTGGCATATATATTCCAGAGGACTCCAAGCTGGAAGCTGCGAGCTCACAATCTTATCACCTTGCTATATCTGTACTTCCGAGAAGAATTCTACAGATCCAGCTCCAAAACAGACATCGTAATTCTTACAATGTCACATTTTGATTGCATACATTAAAACTGTGCAACAGCAGGTATAGATTTACAGAGAATCCATGTTTCATGTGAAGCATGGAAGCCGCTGAATCTCTATAAGACCAACATCATTATACTTCCTCTTTATGGGGCTACATTAAAAGCGTCGCCTATCCCAGCACCATAAAGTAGAGGTGTCAATGATGAGCTTGGTGGTCATAAAAAAGCGGCCCCTCCATAAATAAAAAACTAAGCGGAAAAAAAACCGTTATTTTTATTTTTGATGGAGTTTCACTTCTTGTAGCATTTTGTTAGATGTCACAATATGTTGAGCAGGACCTACAAACCCATCCTCCTGTCTGGAAAAGGAAAGGCATGGGTGAGTTAGATGACCATCATAGCGATGTAGGCATTAAACCAATAGGTCCGAATGAAAATGCATGGAACACCTTGCTACCAAATTATATTTTCTAGGAACTAGAGAGTGCGATATTAATAAATATGCTTAGGGATGTGGTTATTTACATGGATAAATTGGATCTAAAAATGCTAATGCTAATGCCATCAATAGGGCTTTCCTTTGCAGCACTGTAGTAAAGAGAACCACATTGTAGGTACCGTACCATCCCCACAAAAGGTTGTTTTTTCCCCAGAGAGGTTCAGAAATGCAAAGTATTTTTGAAAGATGTTCTGCTTAGCATTTGTATTATACACATTGACTGAAAACATTACTACTTATGGAACAAATGGCAGTCATTTTGTTCAATTCCCAGAGTGACAAGCAGACATCTCTGTAGTGCTAAACCATAAAGCAGTTACGCCATTGGTGGGCAATAGATAGCCCGGGAGCTGCATGATACCCTCGGGGCTTCAACAGCGCCCACCAACCACTGACCACACCCGCAGCATTTTATCCCCAGTGCAGAGGGAGTGGAGATGTTGCTGCCGTGAATCGTCGGTTCTCCCCACTCCCTTAGCTGCTTAATGACAGTGCGCTGATGAATACTGGGTCGCTCCTCTCCTCTGCTTATCACTAGTTTCCAGGGTAAGAAGAGAGGGACAGCATTTAAATCAGCACACCGGCGTTAGGCAGCTGACTGGAGTGACAGGTGCCCACCCCCTGTGCACCAATATATGTAATATGCGTCTCATTTGAGGGATTAGGGAAATGTCTTGTTGCCTACCACTGCCTTACCCTGGTCTAATAACCTTCAGACATGTTTCTTTTGATGTCATCCAAAATAAAGACCAGTTACTGCAATTAACAATTACATTTATGGATCCAAATACGAGACAGTGCTGGATATTGCTCTGGGCATTGGGACTTAAAGCCAACAAGTTCAGTGTTTGAGAGACAAATCAATGCGTTGCAGTTTAAGTGTAAACACAGCCCTCATGGCACCAGAACATATGGAATGTCGGCTGGATAAATATATTGATTATTTTAGCAAGTGGGTCATTTAGTGCCCCAGGTTTATTTTATTCAAGATTGTTGTTATTCACCAAAATAGATGTTATTTTTTGCATGTTACCAAGACACACAGCAAGCCTCTAATAATATATTAAAACTCACAAGGTCTCAAACTATTTTTTATTCATGCGTCGCCTGTGATGGAGGGCAAAAATGTGTATTATTTTGGATCTAACTTCCTTTTTCCAGCAATGTGAAGCAGGTGATATTGTCTAACAACGCTCTCTGTCCGGCCTGTAATGCCTGTTGTACAATTTCTAGTATTCAACTGCACTTGTCCTCTTCTTGCCTCTGGCAGAGAGACACGGAATTGAAGAAGCCTTAAAAATATTCGATTTTTATTTCCTAATAGATCCTTAAAACTAATACAATACAGGCAGTCCTCGGTTATCCGACAAAATGTGTTACTCAAAATGGCGTTGGATAGCGAAACGTCTTAAAGCGAAACACGTTTTCCCACGGGAACACTGTTTAAATGAAAGGTTCCGTTCCTGAAGGCATTTTTAATGCTAAAAATACACAAAATATTTTATGCAGGCAATAAGATACGCAGCACACACAAATTATATAGTGAATATACTGTAATATATATATATATAATATAAAATATAATAATATAAAATATAATAATATAAAATATAATAATATAAAATATAATAATATAAAATATAATAATATAAAATATAATAATATATAATATATAATATATAATATAATAATATTTAATATATAATATATATATATATATATATATATATATATATATAGACCATACGATACCGGTTGCAACACAACATCAAGGGACAGCACGCAGGTAAGTAAATCATGAATTTTCTATATTTGTGCACCACCTTGCGAAAGGTCCCACTGGGGGACCGAAACGTTGGTTTTTGTGTCTTCTATCAAATATAGAAAATTCATGATTTACTTACCTGCGTGCTGTCCCTTGATGTCGTGTTGCAAACGGTATCGTATGGTCTGTTATTGCTTTATGGGATAAGCACCAAAACTTATTTACTTGCATATGGTGTGCTGGCTGTGCATTGGAATATATATATATATATATATATATATATATATATATATATATATATATATATATATATATATATATATATATATATATATATATTATAAACATATATTATAAACATAAACAACTTTGCAAAGCGTTGTAAGAGCGTTGGATAAGCCGTTTTGGCGTAAAAATGAACATATGTATGTACTGCATAGCGTTGGATAAGCCATTCGTTGTAAAGCCCCGGTGCCTGCACTGCTATATTTTTACTTCGCCTATTTGATGACAGCTGTTTCCTTAAAAGGATTAAAAGAAAAAGATTTCAGAATGGGGAACAGATGGGTTATCCCTCCCACATCAAGCAAGGTGTTGCAAAGAAAATATTGAGATTTTCTGGAGATGTAAGAAAAGAAAAGCAATGCAGTGTCATTTTTGTATCATATACACAGATTATTCTGCCTAGAAACATTCTTCTGTGACCTCATCTCTTTTGTTTACATACCACTAGGAAAAGCAACTCAACAGCTTCCAAATGTTTGCATAGAGATCATGCAACAAACAATGTGCATGTGGTCAAGAGCAGCGAGGAGGCCTGTTTAGACTAAATCCTGCTTTTTAAAAAAACACTGCTGCGGTCCACTGTTGCACAAACTAAACATGGGCGTGTCTATAGGTGCCTGTCTAGCTCAGCAACACCAGGAGAAGTATGTCTGGGGTAAAGTCTCATGTGAATGTAGATACATAGCTAGGAAGGGCTGAGTCCGTGCTTGTCAATATGGAACCGGACTCTACCTTTTACCCCGCCACTGCCAAATATTTCTGCTCTGTATTCAAGGTGCCTCCCTATCCATTGCTGGTGAAAACTAAAGGGGGAAAAATGCGGAGAACCCCAAAGTTATCGTTTTGGATTAACTATCTAATTATTTTTTACATATGCTTTGTCAATTTTAAAAACAGCATAGGATTCAGGATTCTTTTTTGTTGACAAATCTTCTATTTTTGTGTCCCTGTTCTGTAGTAGGAAGATTGATGTACAACCCTGGTTGCCTTTTTGAGTGAATGTGAGTGTGAGTGAATGGCTATGAAATATCGGATGAGCTGCCGATTGCACAACTTTGTGTCTCCTTGCTGTATGGGCCTACAGTGTTCAGAGAAGATTAAAAGAAAAATGTTAATTAGCCAAAGTAAACAAGACACTCCCTGGGCCTGGTGCATATGTAATTAATGTTTAATCTGAATGCCTGCTCTTATCTGAGTATTTCAGGTAGATACTTCCTAATCCCCTCCTCCTATAATTTGTATGTGTCAACATGGAGCACGCCCTGTCAAATTAATCCCTTCACCATGAGGCACAATATGACTGACTTTTGAATTAACACCACCTCTAAACTGCACAACATTTTTGCTGCTACAAGCAAGCAACATTTTTGCTGCTACAATAATTAAAGATAACCCTGTTAAAAATGTGTTAGCCTGGTGCCAAATCAGCCACAGGTGAATGAGGCTGAAGACACAATGATCTTTCAAGCAGGCTGAAGATTTGGCCAAATGTGTTCCTATTACCAATGAGTAATAACCAGTAATGCAGACATAAAATTGCTTCAGACAAGGCATAATTTGTCTCATACGTTTAGGACTTCTTAACAGTGTTCCCATTGCCACACAAAGGCAATAAACACTCAAGAGTTTAGATACTATATTTGACATTTAAAAAATGTCAGTTGTGACAAGTGTACGTTTTTACAACTTCTTAGAATATGGAAATTATATCAGGCTTTCCCTGGGACGTCTGCTGCCATCAGCATCAAGATATGCAAACTTTGCATTTATTAAAACACGAACAAAAATGCAATATAATTTCTGGACCTTCTTTAATAAATTGTTTGATCGCGGCGTTTTAACAGAAAGTGGCAACTGTTATGCAAAATCTTGCTTAATGCCCATGTAGTGGCAATAGCTGTTTACAGTTTTCTAAAAACTGGAGCTTTCTACATCAGTTATTTATTTCTATACAGTATCAACCATGTACAATAGAAGCATACAGATACATTTAAATAAAAGTAATTATGCATGTAATGTTTCCCATAGGCCCACCATGACTGGCCTTTTATTCAACCTGTCAGAGTGTTTCTAGTGATAAGACAACGCCTTGGTGCTCAAAACATTTAAAACAAGCATTACAGTGGGGAGTGTTCACAGAGCTACAACCACCACAAACCTGAGCACTGATTGTCCACACATCTGCACCACTGGAAAAGGCTGACACCTCCTGCCACAAAGCTTGATATGAATAAAGTGTGAAGATGGCATGATCCCAGCCCTGCACTTACAGATCAAATGGTGATGGTATCTATATAAAACAGGCAAATCAGCAACACGCTGATCTCACAGATCTGATGAGGATAAGCATCCACAACAGGTTAAGGAAAGGTCCCCCAATCCAAACAAATATTATCAAAACAAATATTATGCTAACAAAACCACAAAAAAACTCTTGCAAAGAGAGTATTAATATTTGTTCCACATTTCGGTTCCAAGTGGATAATGGCAGCGATAACCCAATGCAAATATATAATACAATCATCTGAGTGACTGTACTTAAAAGCAGATGATGAAATACATTGCGGTACTTACTGTCACAGAGCTGGATGAAGATGCTACAAAGACCCTGATGACCATCCTCACACTCTCTGCCAGCCAGGCAAAGACAGGAGATCCTGCTCTCTGCTCCTCCTGCAGCAGGTGTGACAGCTGCTTGGTGGGATCCTGCTTATCTTTTACCTCTGGGACAACCCCAGATTACAGGATGCGGTTCTGCCTCTGCGTGAGTGTGCGGATGTCACTAAGAAGATCAGTGGTTAGACCTGTGACTCTACTGCCCGGGATACAATGCAGAGACTGCCAGCAGTACCCAGAGCGATACCCAAAGTCCAAGCAGCAACCTGCCTCCCCCAGCCAGCAGAGCACCGCCCAGACACAGCCAGGGAGGAGGAGCTGGGGGCAAAGGACTCTGGGGCTTGGAGTTTAGTCTTCACAGAGCAGCAACGGGGGCTGATTGTTTCAATGAAAGTGACCCCTTTAGTTAGTGGCGGTCTCAGCAGCAGAGAACTGAGACTATGTCACAGGGTCTGTTTGCTACATTTTATTGAGATCTTGCATGATTCAGTGTTGTCACTTGCAGCCCTGCAAGGTGTAGTGATGCGTCAGCGCCACCCCCTGGAGACTCGTGTTATTACGGTACAGGATTGCATGGTCACACACACCCATTTAAAACTAATGCGAATCTGCCTGTGTGTGTACGCGCGTCTGTGCCTATTTATATACAGTATTACCCATTCATAAAATAATGCATGTGAATTGCAAATGTGCTAAAATTCCAGTCTGTAAAAATACATGGGGGAAAAACTGCAGTTGATAGCATTTTCTTGTTAATTTTTGTTTTTGAAGAAATTAAACCTTGCAGCAGCAGCAGCAGCATCATTGACAATCTGTAATGCAGTCTTAATGCTTAAATATTAAATTGCAGGGTTTATAAGATATTTTGTAAAGAAGAGACTAGAGCCCTTTTGAACCCATTTTCTGCCAGTATTTGAGCTGTGTTTGGGACTTGCTGTTACCTAGGGGGAGTAGGTACTGCCCCACTAACCTGGGAGTGGAATATTGCCGCAACACTGATGTTGTGATGTGAAATGCGATACTTTCCTTATTCATTGTCTCAAGCTGTATTTTCACCATGCAAATATGGATACATGGAAACTACTATCTCCTTAGCTACGGTCGTCTTCGGTGGCAAGACTTTGGCTGTCGTGCTTTAGGCCAGCGGTGTGCAAACTTCCCGCGCCTGCGCCCCCCCCCCTACCTGCTCCCTCTTCTGTCACGCCCCCCCATCACATCTCATGAAGCATCAAATGATGCTGTAGGGTCATGTGACGTGATGTCACATGACATCATTTGACGCCGCGTTGCCATGGCGACACGTCACACAACCGGCTGAAACAAGGTAAGTGGAGTGTTGCAGGGGCCCTCATGCGATCCCCCGGCATCAAATTAAATGCCTGGGGGAAGAGCGCGGGGGCCTCTGCAACCGCCCGTGCCCCCTCCCAGAAGAATCTCCCGCCCCCAGTTTGCGCACCGCTGCTTTAGGTGACCCGTGTTCAGATAAAGTTAGGTGTAAAATTACATTTGTTGGAATGGGGTTACTGCTTTAAATTGTTAAGCCGAGTACATCGCCACTTCAAAACAATGAAGGGACAAACACTAAAATTGTGGATTTACAAGATACAAAGAAAGTTGTAAATAAAAAAAAAGTGACCAAAACCCTTTACCACAGTGTCCAGTAAATAAAAAAAAGTTCTCAGACAGGTCTGCAACCCTGTCTTTCCCCATTATATTTTGGCAAACAGTGCTTCCACTGCAGCCAGGAATTCTGGGTAATGACATGCAAATGAGCACTCACAATGCATCACTTTTTGCTTTCTTTCCATTTTAATATGGATCCCAATAAACTTATGCCTGCTGTATTACACAGCTTTTCAGCACAGCTTGGGGGAAAGAAGTGTATGGTCAGAAAACCTTATCACAGACAGCTGTTTATATGTTTTGCATCTCATCAGTGTGAGGATGGTATATTCGCATAGCGAGGTGACAGTGCTTATAATATACTCACTTTAAAAAGTTTAAAATAATTATTATTCTGTTTGTCCACAAACAAATGTGTTATATCGCTGACGTTTACTTTCCTTGCACTAGCCCTCACTTATTATGGTGAGAAACTATGTAGCATGTGGTTAACAATATATTAACATCCATTCACATGAATATAATGCATTATCTGCTCCTCTCCAAACCAATTAGGGGGACTGACTGGCATTTCTGTTTCAGAAGAGAATCTTTATAATTTGCACCAATTGCAGTAGAGGGGAAACAGCTGCATGAAATGCCCCAGCCCCATTCAACAATAATGAGTTGCAATAAAGTGAAAACAATGCAACATGTAGCACATTCTCTACTATTCTGGACAGTTGTTTCATAATCTGTTCTAGGATATGCTGAAAATATTTTCAAAATTAGGGTCAAAGTGCTAATTGCAAAGAACAAATTAATATCCTGGTATGTTAAATGCTTGCATCAGGAAACTAGGTAACGGAGCACGCCTACCTGCAAGATTCCAAGCACAGATCGAACCTTGGAACGATTGGGACTTTTTGTGTTAGCAATGTTCTCTTAATCATAGGCTTACTTTTAATGGCTTTGCCAGTGGCTGGGGGAGTGGGGGTGTAAAGAAATCTAAAAAAAAAATGAGAAGTGCCAATTACTATTTTGAAAATAACATATTTTTGTATCAGTGTTTCTCAGGAGGTGAGAGTTGCTCCATTGCCTTGAGGAAAAAGGCTAAGAAAAGGGGGATTATTTACAAAGAAAACAATTTTGTGCCACCGAAGTAGCACTGAGTGTAAGAGTTTGAGTCGAATGCATCATATTCTTTGCAATATTGGTTTAGAAGAGCAGTTTCTCCTCCTTTTTAATGGATGGGAATTTAAGTTCGGTGGACCTTCTGGTTCCCGAGATACCTAGGCTGAGTTCATAGACACTAAGCCCGTGCTGAGGCGTGCGGAGGCTGAGGGAAAGCGGATGCTTTCCCTGGCCTTACTACACGCGCCATCCGGGGGCGTGTCTATGGGCGGGCCAGTGACGTCACGGAACTGGTTCGCCCTCATTTGGCAAACCGCTCACGTGACCGGCCCTGCTCGCGTAATGTAAAATTTGATTGCCGGCTACGCTTCCGCACGCCTGCTAAAGCCGGTCTCATTGCGGCTGCAGGGGCTCACTGACAAGCGTGAGCGCGGCTCAGCGTCTAAGCGCTGACCATGCCCGTGGCCTTAACAAGAAAAGTGCCACCGGTACTTCCTTGTATTTAAATCCCTTGCATCAGGCAGGAACCCGCGACCATTGTCTATTGTCCAGGGTAACGTGGGAGAACCTTTGTGTCCCCTGGAGGGCGCACAGTACCAGTGATAGCTTCAGTGGCAAGTACCTCTGGAACTATTGGGTCCCCCCAGCTGAAAATAGCAAGTTTCAGCTCCAGGGAACCACTGCTTCCCATCTGTTGAAAAAAGGGGTGGGGAAAATTAAAAGAAATCAGATTTGATTACACTATTGTACAATAGGGTGTCTGTTTTCCCACACCTAGGTTTTTTCTGTCTAATTTTTTTAATGGATTTAAAAACAAAACAAACAAAAAACCTGAAGTTAGTAAAGCTGCAAATCTACTCTCACCTGTGTAAATGAGAGGGAGTGGCTCATTGAGTAAAGACACTGACTGTAAACAATGATACACGGTTTGAATCATGGGTACCTCAAGCACCAAAATAATAGATTGTAAACTCACCTGGGCAGGGACTATGTAAGTAAAAATTCCTATGTGCTGTGTACCGCTCACTATTTATTTATAAAAAATGTTTTACCAGGAAGCGATACATTGAGAGTTACCTCTCGTTTTCAAGTATGTCCTGGGCATAGTGTTATAATGACAAATACATGTATACACTATATTGTATACATGTATACTATATATTAATTGTTAAGCACTTTGAGTCCCATTTGGGAGAAAAGCGCTATATGAAATTAAGTTATCAAATGAGTATTATTATTATTTATTATTATTATTATTAATAATAATAAACATCATAAAACACTACTGCAGATTTTCGGTCTGTTTGACTAAAACGTTTAAAAAAAATTAAAGGGCAACATATGGAGCTCACTTTTAAAATAGGTCATATTTGGGGGAAACTGCACCTTTAATGAAGTCACAACTCAACTTGAGTTTGGAATTACAACAAATGCCTTATATACCCTGAGGCAGCCAATCGGAAATCCCCAATGACTTGAATGGGGGAATTCCAACATTGTCTGTATTAAAGTTATAGTAGCATATTATTGACTCTAAGAAAGTGTAGATTTTTTTCCCGAAGGTTTGAAGCCTCTGAATGGACCACCATAAGTTTTTTTTTTTTTAAATACAATTATAATGTGCAGAGCTCTGAAGACATTTTGTATGTCCATTCCATAGTATTATATCCAACTATAAATCCCCAAACAGCCTTCAAATTTATTCTGTGGTTTGCAGTGAGATTTTGCAGCACATTTTCTTCGTCTGCTTTTTTAAACTTGACATTGGTTCAAAATCTCCATCTAGTGCAATATTTTATTATCTGAAGTTGATTTTCTCAATGTACAACTCAAAAACACTAATATAGTAACAGCTACAGAATGCAACTGAGACAGTAATTTAAAGCAATGAACACATAACTAGGAATTACTTGTGCCCTGGTAATATTGTTCTAAGCA
Source organism: Ascaphus truei (assembly GCF_040206685.1). Lineage (NCBI taxonomy): Eukaryota > Metazoa > Chordata > Amphibia > Anura > Ascaphidae > Ascaphus > Ascaphus truei. The sequence goes on from NC_134486.1 coordinate 319,876,631, forward strand.
TAGTCAATTTCACTAGCAATTTAATGATTAAACTAAGGCAGTGCTTCCCATCCTTTTGTTTACTCTTCCCAAAATAAGTATATATTTTTTACTTCTATAGGAATATGGAAGGCATGAAGGCTATGATAATATATATATATATATATATATATATATATACATATATATATGTATATTTATTTAGTGAGCCATTACTGCAATCTAGTTATTGACCTACTGACATGGAATATGTGACACTGGGGAGCACACACGCGATGCAATCAAGAGAGGAAGCATAGGAAGAGAGCTCCACACTCAGACGGGTATCATAACATAATAAAATGGTTCCAGATGCCCAAAATCTTGGTACAAAATACATCATAAGGAAGAAGAACTCCAAGGGCGCCTCAGACATGCCAAAAGCGAAGAAATCCCAGCCTACTCTAGAGGCTGCCGACTTCCATGGGAGAGGAGGGACCTGCGAGCTGCGAGAACATAGTGGCCATTTAATGAGGGTGAGTCAGACTCTGCCTCCTTTTCAGGCACTGTCCCTACACGCAAATTGGCAGAACACTGAGACCTCTATGCGAACTGAAAATAAACATTTATCTAGTCTGTGAAAATACAGGTTATTTTTTCCAATAATTATGGTTCGACACAGGTTTCTTTGTAGTTCCAAATATCATTTATTCTTGGGACAGTTTACAATAGCCAGGTTCAGTTAGTATAGGAAAGGACGGGCTAGCAATGTAGAGCAGGCTTTGCTATATATTTTTCTCTTCTGTTCTGACGCATCAATTCTCAAATATGATTCATATAGTAATTCCTAGCTACTAAATTAACCTATTACAATTAAGCAGTAATAAGATTAGGAAGCCGAGAGCTGAGTTTAATAACAAAAATAATAGAACAAAAACAAAAGACTGGGCGTACAGCTTATATTCTTATCTTATAATCTTGGATACATGAGATGTTATGTACCAACTCATGTTCTGCTAAGTGTCACAAACAATTCACTTGTTTTAAGTTTTCTACAAAATAATTATTTCCCTTAAATCTGTTTTTCTTTCTAACATCCCACAATCAGTTCAGTCTGAATAGAGTCTGGGGAAACAAAATGGATACAAACAGGCTACATGGATTCCGAATCACTTGAATGCCTATTCTGGAAGCCAGAGGGTCACGTGGTGATGACTTAGCTCAGATAGTGTCAACTCGCCCTCTTTTCCAAGCACGACAAGGTCTGTTTCTTTTCTTACTTTATTTTGGAGAAAGTAGGTAAATACAGTTTCTTGTGTAGAGGTGTAGGTATCTCTGTGTGTGCTTAGTAGTAAAGGGAGATGAAAAGATAATCCTGCAGCACTATTACAGGGGTTACAGCCAGGTACTCACGAGTCCAGAGAAAATGGTGGAAAGGAAAAAGCAATGTCTGCTGGGTAGTAAGATAGTCTGGGGACAGACCATCTGTGGGCAGAGCAGAGGGGGAGAAAGCAGACTAGCCCATTTGAGAGAAAGGCTGGGGCTGCCATGACAACTCACAGGAGTGTCTGGGGGAGCTACAACATGTGTCAATAATGTTGCATCTTTAATACAGCAAGCTGCTGGGTGAGGGGAAATGGCACTGTATTTGTGTGCAGAGCCAAACACATACAGCTGGCACAAAAAGGCTGACAAGCAGGACTGCGAGGAAAAAGGGGAGGTGAAACAGAAGTGTAGACAGGGGTATACCTGTTCCATGACAATGCCATTTACACTAACATAAAGCTATGTTCCAGAGTGTACTACAAGGTTAAAAAAGATTTCCTAAAAGTGGCTAGGCTGTCTGATCTCATTGTATTTGAGGGTTCGTCCCTCGAGATTTACCCAGACCTTTCTCCCATCATGCTGACCTGTAGAAGGGAGCTAAAACGTATCACTTCCCAACTCCGTACTAACTAAGTAAAATATCGATGGGGGATAGTCAAGTTTCTAACAGCCAGGAGTCTGTCAGAGTTGGAGGATCTTGTGAGAGACGTAGGCCTAAACCAGGACTCACCATGCAGAGGACCAGATAAGGGGGGGAGGTCGAGAACAACAGCCACCCTTGAAATAATCTGGAAACCAAGTCTGGAGAGCACTTCGGAAACAATGTTTTCTCCAAGAATTTTTTATCCATTTCCCTGGCTCCTTGAAACTGCAACTGACCTGGACCTGCTGGGTTCCACGGGTCAGGCCGGCTAGATGGTTTAACCAGCCCCACTCATCACAAGGCTAGAAGTGCCCAAGGCTGCTGGGATTTCCCAAGGCTTTCTGCCAACAGAGTCCCTCAGGAGGCTTAAGTCTGATCTGAGCAGTGAAATAGTGGATCTGACTCAAGGGCCCCTGGCATAGGCCTCAGACCATGGACATGAATTATCCATGGGGTCCATGCGAACTTGTGCCTAGAATTTAAGTTGTTTAATGTGTTTTTTTTAACTTCTAGTTGTGCTATAATATTATGAATGCATGTTTGACCCATTTCACCGCTATAGTTGTACAATGGTATATATGTTTCTGGCAGTGATTTTTGGCCCATAAGAAGCACGTAAGTTATATTGCCTGCTTTGTTATCACACCAAGAGTTTAAAAAAAAATACCCCAAGGGCCCTGTTGCAGGGTACATGCAACCACACGTGGGGTTTCTGGATAAGGCTTATTTATTGAGCCTTAAAAATACAGCACACAAAAACAAAACAGCTTCTTTTCAGCATACAAAAAAACAAAACAGCTTCTTTTCAGTATACAAAACAAAAGCTTCTTTTCAGCATACAAAAACCCAGACAGTTCATCAAAAAGGCATTTGGAAGACAGACCTTATAGCAGTAATCTACTTCAGCGTTTCAGTCCTATCTCTTGACCAGCCAGCTCTCATGTGTGTGCAGCCTGGGTTTTTTTAACACACCTTGATTATGCAGCTGGGATCAAACTAATTGTCAGGAGCTTCCCAGCTGAAAGTTAACCTCCTCACTGCTGCACTGCATACCTACACATACGTCTGCCAGGCATAGAGCTGGTGACGTTCATTCACCCTGTCACATTCCTCCCCTGTTAGTGTGTGGCTGGGGCAACGCACGGCTGAAGCCCGACCATCCACCCCTTCTCTAGAAAAGAAATCAGCATTGGCATTTTCTTTTCCAGGCCTGTGTTGAATCTCAAACGAGAAGAGTTGGAGGGCCATATACCACCTGGTCAACCTAGCATTCGAGTCTTTCATAGTATTTAACCATTTTAATGGAGCATGGTCTGTTACCAATGTAAAATGGACTCCCGCCATGTAGTGCCTCAAGGCCTCGATTGCCCACTTTACTGCGAGACACTCCTCAATTACTGAGTAGTTTTTTTCCCTTGGGAAAAATTTCCTACTCAGGAAAAGGATAGGGACACTCTGATAGACACCTTTTTATGTCCTCCAAGGCTCTCTGGCACTCCCTTGACCATACCACTTGTGTAGGGGCACACTTTTTTGTGAGGTTTGTTAGTGGGGCTGCAACTTCCGAGTAGTTGGGGATGAACCTCCGATAGTACCCTGCTAAACCCAACAGGGAGCGTACCTGCGTTTTTGTTTGGGGGGTCGGAACTTCTTTCAGGGCATCTACCTTATTGGCTAGTGGCCTTACTTTTCCACCACCCACTGCATACCCCAGGTACTTGGTTTCCGCCTTACCTATGGCACATTTCTTAGGGTTGGCTGTGAGCCCTGCTGCTCTTAGCAACTTGAGGACCGCTTTCAGCCTATTTAGATGGGCCGGCCAGTGTTTACTATAAATGACAATGTCATCTAGGTAGGCCGCGGCATAAGCCCTATGAGGTCTCATTACTTTATCCATGAGCCTCTGAAATGTGGCTGGGGCTCCATGCAGTCCAAATGGCATTGTCACAAACTGGTATAAACCCATGGGAGTGGCAAAGGCTGTTTTGCACTTGGACTTTTCCTCTAAAAGGTATTTGCCAGTATCCTTTGTTAAGTCCAGCGTGGATATATATTCCACGTTACCAAGGGCGTCAATTAACTCGTCCACCCTTGGCATCAGATATGCGTCAAACTTGGATACCGCGTTGACCTTTCGGAGGTCCACACAAAATCTTACCTTCCCATCGGGTTTAAGGACCATAATTACACCACTCACTGCATGATTCCTCAATCACGCCTAAATGTAAAATTTCTTGTACCTCCCTCTCTACTAGGGCATTACGGCTTTCAGGCAACCTGTAAGGACGAGAACGTACTTTTACCCCAGGTGCTGTCTCTATCACATGGGAAACTAAATTAGTTTGCCCTGGTAAATCAGAAAAAACATAATTGAATTGTGTGATTATTTCTAACAAGTCCCCTTTTTGTTCAGAGGACAATTGTCTACCCATTGGGATTTTATCGTCACCTAAGATGTTCTCCCGTGGGGGCTGAGGACCCAGGTCCGTTTCCTCCTCCACCGGGTGGATGAATAGAGACCGCTGCACCTTCCAGGGTTTCAGCAAGTTCACATGGTAAATTTGTTTACCCTTCCTGGACCCTGGATGAGCGATCTCGTAATCCACATCACCCGTGTGGCGGAGTACTTCAAATGGGCCCTGACATTTGGCTAGGAGTTTACTCTCACAACTGGGTAATAATATCACCTGGTCTCCCAGGTGAAACACTCGTGCGAGCATTGTGATTGTAATGTCTCTCCTGACTATCCTGGGCTGATCTAAGATTCTCCCTAGCAAAATGGCCGATCATATCTAGGCACTTCCTAAGGTCTAGTACATATTGCAGGGTATTCTTTGAAGGGGACCGCTGTTCCTCCCAGGACTCCTTTAGGAGGTCTAGGATTCCCCGGGGCTAGCGGCCATACAATAATTCAAATGGAGAGAAGCCCGTGGAGGACTGGGGAACTTCCCGCACTGCGAACAGCAGAAAAGGGAGATGTTCATTACAGGCTCTCTTCTCTAAATCTACAAATTTTCTCAGCATAACTTTTAGAGTTCGGTTAAATCTTTCCACCAATCCGTCAGTCTGTGGATGGTAGACCGATGTCCGAACAGACTTGACCTCTAGTAATTTTAAAACATCCTGCATCAGTTTAGCCATAAAATTTGTACCTTGGTCTGTCAAAATAACCTGGGTAAGTCCAACCCGTGAGAACAGCTCCAACAATTTGTTGGCTACTTGCTTCGCCGTTGCTGTCCTCAGGGGGAACGCCTCAGGATATCTTGTTGCATAGTCGACTATTACGAGAATAAACTTGTCCTTTCGCAGAAGGCTCCAGCGGTCCTACCAAGTCTACACCAATCCTCTCAAAGGGAACAGACACCAAGGGTAGAGGAACCAAGAGGGCTGTTTTTTGTCCCTTCGGACTAGTTAGCTGGCACTCAGGACATGCCGCACATAACTTAGCAATGGCACTATGCATCCCTGGCCAATAGAAGCGGGACGAAATACGGTCCAAGGTTTTATCTCTACCCAGGTGACCACCCCAAGGGACAGTATGGGCTAGGGTGAAGATAGTTTTAACAAACGCCTTGGGAAACAATATTTGTCTGGTGACCTCCCCTGTTTGTGCCTGCTTGTTCACCCTATACAGGATATCATTCGACAATTCAAAATGAGGGAACACCATTACCCCTTGTGCATTCAATATCTGGTCATCAATCTTTACCACTTTATCATATTGTTTGGCCAGGACTGGGTCTTCCCTCTGTCTCTGACGAAAATCAGGGAGACATAGCTCTGGTAAATCCCCAGGGCCTATCTCTCCCTCTTTCTGGCCATCCCCAGTCATGACTTGTGACTTATGCCTATTTGTATGGCCACCTTGAGTCCCAGATTTCTGCAACCAGTCCTGTTTGTCACAGCGTCTTTGCCTCTGAGTCTTTGGAACCCGGTTTCTACTGGAGAACAGGTCTGCCGAAAAGGGGAACAGTTTACCAGGTTTCTCCTGAGTCAGAGAATGAGGCTCCTCCTGAGAGACTGGAGCCATTAGGTTTGAAAAGAAAGGCCAGTCACGGCCGAGCAAAACGGGGGCAGGGAGCCAAGGAGCGACTCCTACTTCGATCCTGGCCTCCTGACCTTTCACCTACAGCAGGATTTTGGCCGTCGGATACCATTTTACATCGCTGTGTATACACTCTGTACTCTATGGTGAGTCAAAGGAAAGCATGTCAGGCGGTAACAGTTCCCGGAAGACCAGCGTTTTTCCAGAGCCTGAATCTATAAGGGCCTGGACGGTTTTACCACCAATCTGGACTGGAAGTAGCCAGGGCTTGCCACTTTCTCTGAGGAAGGCCGAGGCGACTGTCCTGCTGAAGGAGCATTCCATCTGTGGACAGTCCACATGACGGTGGCCTTGTTCTCCGCAGGCCGAACATGGAGAGGGTTCCCTTGCCGGAGGGTGCCGTGGATACCGGGACCGGATACTGGAGACCAGGCCTCCAATGGGTCCTGTGTGCGACATCCTCTGAAGTTCCTCTCATTTGACGACGAGCCGACATCAGGAAGTAGATGAGGGTCTCGGCGGGGACCAGCATTTGAACCCCTCCCTTGCTGGAATGACTGCTCCTTCCGTGGGACTTGGCGGTTGCGTATGGATGGGCTGTAGGTTCCCCGTTGGTCGGACCTCCCTCTTTGGGCATCCGCAAGTGCCGGTGGAGTCGGATCCGTCGGGACCAGGACACTCGACTGCTCCTCGGCCCAAGGAAGTTCTCAACAAGTCGGACCGCCAAAGCTAGGGTTTCAGCAGCATGGCGTTTTACCCAAGAGCGTGCGGAAGGGGGTTGTTGCAGGCTACATGCAACTACACACGCGGGTTTCTTGACAGGGCTTATTTATTTAGCCTTAAAAGATATACAGCACACAAAACAAAAATAGCTTTTCATCAGCAAACAAAAGAAAAATGGCTTTTTCTTCAGCAGACAAAACAAAACAGTTTCTCTTTAGCAGACAGTGTAAAAAATAAGGCAGCTACTCTTTTCTATGCAGGAGACAGACAGTTCATAAACCATGTACTTTGCTAACAGATCTTGCATCAGTAATCTCTTCAGTAGCTTACTCCTCTATCCTCAACAGCCAGTCCCCATGTGTCTACAGCCTGGGGTTTTTAACACACCTTGATTAGACAGCTGGGATCCAACTAATTGTCCTGAGGTTCCCAGCTGAAGTTAACCTAGTCACTGCTGCATTGCAGGCTAAACATATGTCTGCCAGGCATATAGCTGGTGGCTTTTATTTACCCTGTCACAGGGGTATTACCTGTAGGAATTGTTCCAAAACAACTTGCTCAAGAATTGCCTCCTTAGTGCGCTCCTCGGGTTGTATCCAGCGAGTACACAAGTTCAATAACCGCTGAGCGAGGACCCGGGGTCTCATCTTAGCGGTGTACTTCAGGCTCCGGAACTGCTGCCGGTAGGTCTCTGGAGTCAGACCTAAGCGATCCACTATGGCGGCTTTTACTTGTTTGTAATCCATTGCCTGGTCCACTGGGAGGCCCTGATATGACGCCTGGGCTTCTCCTATGAGGAGCGGGGTCAAAGCGGTTGCCCAGCGATCTGCAGACCAGCCCTGGGCTTCGGCAACTCTTTCAAACGTCAGTAGAAAAGCCTCTGGATCCTCGTTCGGAGCCATTTTCCTCAGGAGGACCGGAGGTTTGTTCGCAAGTTCTGACCTGGCAGACCCCTGGGATTGAGTCTGTAACCTGGCCATCCGCTCATCCTGTGCTTCCTGCTGCTGGATTTGCTGCTGCAATAGTCTTTCATCTCTCTCTGCCTGTTGTTGGGCCTGCTCGCACAGAAACGCTTTTAAAAATTCTTCCATTTTTTTTTTGTTTGTTTTTTTGTGTGTTTGGCCCTTCAACTGCAGGGGCCTCTCAAAATCCCACTCACACTATATGTTGCAGGGTACATGCAACCACACGTGGGGTTTCTGGATAAGGCTTATTTATTGAGCCTTAAAAATACAGCACACAAAAACAAAACAGCTTCTTTTCATCATACAAAAAAACAAAACAGCTTCTTTTCAGCATACAAAACAAAAGCTTCTTTTCAGCATACGAAAACCCAGACAGTTCATCAAAAAGGCATTTGAAAGACAGACCTTATAGCAGTAATCTACTTCCACGTTTCAGTCCTATCTCTTGACCAGCCAGCCCTCATGTGTGCGCAGCCTGGGGGGTTTTAACACACCTTGATTATGCAGCTGGGATCAAACTAATTGTCAGGAGCTTCCCAGCTGAAAGTTAACCTCCTCACTGCTGCACTGCAGACCTACACATACGTCTGCCAGGCATAGAGCTGGTGACATTCATTCACCCTGTCACAGGCCCTCTATGCTATTACTTTTGGCATCTCCTATAAGTGCCCACCTCTTCATATAAAGCCCTTCTTTTGAAATACAGGGCAGAGTTGTGTAGTTTCTTGCCATTTGATATGTATGGTGATTCTGGAACCTACCCTGTTAACTTAACCCACAATGTACCCAGCCCGCTGTGGGCATGGTGCCCTTCCCTCATAATGGTAGCACTGCATGGTGCATTCCCCCCTTGCGCAAGCCCATCCGACAGCCCTGCTCAGACTCCTTGCCGCTGGGCTCAGATGTCGTATCATCCCAGTCAAATTCTCCGAAGCATTTTCTCCTCAAAGTTAGGAACCCTAATGATATCCCCCCCTCACACCCCAACCCTAAAGCTAGCAGACTTCGTTGTTACTCTTTATTTCAGCTTTCTAAGTGTAAATATGCATCTGTTTGTGGCCCATGTGGTATTTCTGTATCTTTACCACACTTTACTGTTTGCTCTCACCATTATGATATAATCTGGCTAACATGGGAATCACCGTTATCTCACACGATGTGAGAGGGTTTAACTTCCCCAAGAAGAGGAAGGTAGCTTTCACTGATTACAAGAACTTGCAGGCAGATATTTAATTACTTCAAGAAACCCATTCCAGCATCCAATCATATCTATGTAGCACCCTGATCCCGCTGATTGTGATATCAACGGTAAAAGATGTTCTTAGTGCTCACCTGTCACCAGAAACTATTTGGATCCTGAGCCTCCGCTGAGTGAAAGATTGGGGTATGAGTTTGGCAGAGCCTCCACCTGAAAGGGCCCGGCTAGGGGCAGGGATAATCCCTCACAGGAACTACAGTTAGTAAATAAGCACTCGCAAGCAACAGCGTAAATATTCATATATTTTGCCAACAGGAACACATCCTTAGGTATAACTTATACAACATAACAGTAATAACATGAGGAGCACTATTGTGGCACATAGTGCTGCGTGCCACTGTCTCCAGCCTTGGAGATAACCGTGCTAACTCTTATCCCCTCCGCTTAGGCACCCGTAATATTCCTGAAAACTTTGGGAGTAGTGTTACTCCTTGATCAGTACTGTCATACTGTTGGGTACCTTTACGTAGCTCGGGAAACGGTGGTCTGACTCTGTCAAAGACAGACTCCTTGTCCCGCGATGCAGGGCCTCCGACCACACTCCCCTAACTCATCACACCAGGCCACAGCAACACGTGGTCCCAGAAGAGCGAAAGCGATCTCCGCTGATCCAATCCCTGCTTCTTGGGTCACGACCGGATCTCTACATAGTGAGTTGCCCTAGCTATAGGCCACCCTACAATCCACAAGCTGTAGATGACTTAGGGCCTATCTGGGACCTAATGGGAAAACTGGCCTACGCCTGGGAGACCTAATATGGCTTCCAGGACAACCTTCTTGATCCCTGGTCCTCACAGCACTGACTCCATCCTATGTCACACAGCATATATTCAGTCTTAAAGGACATGCCATTCATAAGATGGCCGCCACACTAAGCCAGTAACAATGTCTTGGGACTACATCTGCTCCTCCAGAGGCAAGGAGGTATGCCCTGCTACATCTAAAATACATCAATAAGTGCTTAAAAATTTGACAAAAATTGACATTTTGTAATTCTTGTAGGCACGATTTGTAAATCCTCAGTAAAGCTGGTGAGTCTTTATGCCCCTCAACAGCCCAATCAAGGACTTCTTTGCCTCATTCTTCTCTGATCTAGAAAAACTACACAAAGGAACATCAGTTATTGGCGAAGATCTAAACATAGCACTAAACTATTTATTAGACAGAGCAGGAAAACACTCTAGCTTTCTTAGGCCCCCCAAAGAGTAATCAGCGGCAAATTTCCTTAACTCCCTACTCAAAACAACATTCAGTAGTAGATACTTGGAGATGCCTATACTTGGGCCTGAACGACTACTCATTCTACTCTAGTACTCATAGTTCCTGCTCTGTATTGACTATCTATTAAAATCATGCCAAACCTTCCCATTTGTTATTTTTGCTAAAATCCATCCCATAAAATGGTCGGACCATGGTTCAATTGAAATTTGTATAAAAGAGTGGTAGGGCCCACTGCTTATGCACTCATGGAGACTTAATAATATGCTTTTAACTAACCCGGATATTGTTCTACAAGTATCCAACGAATTAGAGCTTTTTGATTGCGTTAACACATCTCCCGATATACTATTAAGGTCAATATGGGCAACACATAAGGTATGCATAAGGGGAATCTTCATCAGAAGTACCACACGGAGAAAGAAACTCAAATACCAAAATGTGCAGTGCCTTAAATCGTAGCTGGAACTACTCGAGCAGAACAAAAAGTCCCCTACTCATCCCCTCAGCGATCAAATAAATAATTGAAGGAAGAACTACAATTAAATCTTATAGAACAGGTATGAAAAATCACTGAGGTGGATTGGCCAGGGTTTTTTTGAGAAGGTAATAAGCCAGACACTATTTTGGCTAGAAAGCTCAGAATGGACCACACAGCAAATCAGATCATCTCACTAAAACGGGAGTTGGGTCTTTTGACAAATAATCCAGGGGAAATACTAGGGGAATGAAAACAAATGTATATAGCATATACAGTAGAAACTGTGTGTTCATTCTTCTGTCTGTATCCCTGATGCTGTATGTATCCTTCTGCTTTCCAGCCTGAGTTTCTTTGTCTCAGTGCTTCCCAATTTGTGTATTTTTCACTTCTCTGTCTGTCTTTTGCAAGGTCTTTGGCACACTGTCTCTTTATTTGTATTTCTGTCCATGTCTCATTCTCTGTATTTTCTTTTGCCATTATCACTATCTACCCTTATCACCATTATCTCAGTAGGTGTATAGTGCATATACTCTGTGAAAGTACCTATGTGTCTGTGTCTTTTTGTCACTATATACTTCAATGTGTTTGTCTTACTTAGTGACTATCTCAGTGAATCCAGACTCTTTCTACCTCTCCATCACTGTTCCATCTTACCTGCTCCCCCCCCCCTCTCCCCCAATGGAGGGGGGGTATAAAAGTAGAAACTGAGAATTGAGAGGGGATGTGTAAAAATGCAGGGGGAAGGGTAAGAGATTAAAAATGGAGGGGTGTGTAAGTAAAAACAGAGGGCGGTGTAAAAGAGGAAGGAGGTGGGGGAAAGAAGCAGATGAGGAGGGGATCATGTTGGGGAGAAGCTGGTGAACAGGGGAGCATGTGGGAGAGAAGCAGGTAAAGAGGGGAGCATGTGGGGAGAAGCTGATGAAGAGGGGAGCATGTGGAGAGGTGGTGAGAGGAGCATGTGGGGGAAAGAAGGTGAGGAGGGAGAAGCTGGTGAGGAGGGGAGCATGTGGAATCCTGAAATGTTCTGTTTATTGTACTAGGCAACTGAAAACATTTTTTTTTTAAATTGCAGTGTTTAAGATGGTGTTGGGGAAAAAACAGAGTTTCTGCATGTTGTTTCCTTTCTGCATGTTGTATGCCTTTCTTCACTACTGCATCTGATTGACTCCTGGCTATATCCTCGTGGAGGGCACTAAGCCACCTTAAACTTAATATGGACAAAACTGAGCTCCCTCTAAACCTGGTCCAATATCCCCTTTTTCCATCACTGTAAATAGTTCAACCATCTATCTGGTCACCAAAGCATGTTATCTAGGAGTCACATTTGACATTTCCCTTTCCTTCTTCAATCACATTCACGGCATGTCTAAAACTTGTTGCTTCTTCCTCCGTAATATTGCAAGATCCACTCTTTCCTCTGTCACACTACTGCTAAAACTTTAATGCATGTCCTTATCCTCTCCCGTCAGTATTATTGTAACACACTGCTAACAGGCTTCCCAGAAGTGATCAGAGGATTTTATAGCTGCAGAGGCTTGATTTGCGGGAAACAACCAGGCTTATGTCACACCAAGCACCTAGTGAGTTAGGAGTCCCCAGTTAACCCTGTAACTGCCAAATCTAGCTATTTTAAGTGTTGTACACTGGATTTGTTGCTTGTGATGTTCCCTGTTTATTTAACCCCTCACTCTGCCTTGTGCTGTCATCCCTGTGTAAAGGCTTGCTCAGACAAGCTGCTACGGCAGCTTGCTAGCGTTCACGCCCCCGCCGCGCGCTCCTGCAGCACAACAATCTGTGCGCAAACTGCAGGAGGCAGGTTACGGCGTTTGGGGGGCGTGTAACAAACGCGTCACGGAGCTGGTTTGCCTCTATTGGCTGAACCAGCTCGCGTCACGCGACTGTAGCCCCAAATGACAATTTGGGTTGTGCCGGCAAAATATCGCAGCGATAACGCTGCACTTTGCCGCCGGTGGAGTTTTCAGTTTGAAAACTCCCACCGCACAACCCAAATTTGCGACGGATGTGCGCGCGCACCTCGCATCGCCTTCTGTTTGAGCTAAGCCTAAATTGTCTGGTCTTCCATAACAATGAGAAAATCCCTATAACCTGCTGATCATTTGTCAACCCAATCATCAAGCTGAAATTAGCTGAAGGCTCCAAGCTTCAACCAATGGAAGAAAGGCAGCAGAGCTCTCATAGCCACAGAGATAGGAAGGTACAATAGGGTTTAATGGGTACAGGCCATGAAAAATAGGTGCAGTATCTGCTAAATAGGTACTGGAGGGTATGCTCTCTGCCTCTCACACTCCCACCCAAACTCTACTGCTGTATAGCAGTCTGTGAAACACATGGTATGGGCCTTCCGCAGGCACTGCAGTGGGGTAGGTGACCAGACCTGAGGTGGGGACACTGTTTATGACTCAGTTACACGCCTATGGATTTGTGGGTGCTACATTCATGCCTTTACACGTTTAATAAACAGCCTGCACCATTGTTTTCGCCCTTCTATTATTGCGCATTTACATTGCCCACGATGCTGAGAGCAGGGTCCCAAAGTGCAGCCTCCCACCCTGCACCAAATCTACCAGTTGCATTCAGACCAATATCATTTTCATTTGCAGAGAAAGTGCGGGTATAATTTAGTGTAACCAGGCAACGTGCAAGCGAACGAAACAACGCGAGAGCACATGACACCGGCCTCAGCTCCCCTCCAATGCGGCCTGCGCTTACTGTGCTGCCTGGCGCAGGTCATGTGCTGGGGTGGTGTTAGAGACAGGCCCCTCCTCGCACCGTTACCCTGGAGCTGCTTGTAAATAGATCGCAGGCAGCAAGCAATGGCACAAACAGATCAAAGCGTAACAACGCAAAGGGGTCAAGTAGGACCTGCGGCCCGAGGAATCCCCGGGGGGTTCTAGAACCTGGCCCAGGTTCTGAGGAAAAACTGCGGGGGGTTCTAGAACCTGGCTATGGTTCTGAAGACAAACACTGCACTGCGAGGGGATTCTAGAACTCGGCTAAGGTTCTGAGGACAAGCACTCCAGGGAGGTTCCAGAGTGGAGCGGCGGTTGAGGGTATGTGTGTGGACTACGTGGACATCTGCGGGTCCACTTGTGTGACAGTCGCCTGGTTGGTGTCACTCCTATGGAGTTGTGTGTGTCATTCTTGTGAGGGAAGGTGCCTCAGAATCCAGCATCAGTTAAATCAGGGGTTTGAATGGAGCCTTATGCACTGAAGCTCGAGTTTTCCTATTACACCCAAGGATATTTGGATATTGGGCAACAATGCTGTAATTTATTTTCACTAATGTTTTAATGTAGTCGAAGTGATGGAGATTTGGGGGATCAGGAAAAAAATAAAGGTCTTGTTATCCTCGGTGAAGAAAGGGAGTTATAATTCTGTATTCAGTGGTTCAGGGTACATATGAATCTGAGATCACTTCCTCTTGAACGACCTAAACCATATATATCCCTAATAAAGAGGGGCTACTGGAGTTAGTTTTCTTTTATCCGCAAAGATTGTCAGTAGAGCTTCACCAGGGTTAAGGTGACTAAAATAATTTGGGTATAAGGTTATAGCCGCTGTACTCATTTCTGTGTGTTAATTTCATTCACACAAATTGGCATGTTTTTGTATGAGAAAACCACAAGTGCTTGTGAATGTGGTGGGATTGACGCATGTTGTGTACACAAGCTGGGAATATCCCACTTTTTGCTTAGTGTTTGGCATCACACTTAGCTAATGAAAGTCTCCTATATTACAGTAATCCTCTTGCTCCTAGATGTGTGCTGCTTGTGTGCTGTATACGCAAATAAGCCATTTTCTTTAGCTGTCTGATTTTGGTGGGTTCTTTGTTAGAAAAATCTCTAGTTCACCCATACATAGTGTCAGCTTTTTAGGAATAAAATGAGCACTTCCCCATAATATGACCTGTCTTGAAAGTGTGTTCAATGGGATGCTGCTTAAAGCAGATTAGCATCTTTATTGGTATCCCCCCCCAAAGCAGTTTGTTTAAAAAAGGCCTACGGGCCGCACAGAGCTGCTTGCAATGCAGACTTGAAAGAGACATAGAAATATGAATGCTGAGCATTTCCTAGTGAAATAACAAATTGGAAGATGCTATTTCAGTTTTTGCCTCATTTTGTAGGAATAAACCCCAATTAAATATCAGTAAGCAGTGCATAAAAACTATAGCTGGGACAAGACCCCTTACTGTGTGGTTTCGTGAAGAAATAAATAACAAAAGTAGAGGTCAAATGCACCTTTATTTAGAACCAAACGGAGAAGTTAGAGCCCAAGCTGTTCAAAGGAGCGCTAAAACCTACATTATATTATGCATTGTTGTGTTTAACCCATCTTGATTAATGATATTAATGCTATAATGAGTGATGTACTCTAGCGTGAAAAGGACTGAGTACTGTAAGTGAGACATACAGTAATTGGGAGACAAATGCCTTTTTTTCTTAAGATAGCTGTCTTCTCTCCCTCCTCACCCCCCAAACATAAAATAAATCTTAGCACTGTCCCCCTAAATGCTTTGTCACCTGCTGTCATTCATCTAAACCAGTGGTGGCCAACTCCAGTCATTTACATTTATTTATTTATAAAATATTTTACCAGGAAGTAATACATTGAGAGTTACCTCTCGTTTTCAAGTATGTCCTGGGCACAGAGTTAAGACAAATAGTACATGGTTACAAATACAGTTACATAAAGCTGCAGTTCAAGCAATATCCTACATGTGTATTTTTTTTTTTATATATAAATCAGTTCTGTACTGTGAGAAAATACTTGTAGCATTTATTTTTAAACAACTCTGTATTACATTTTTAATGTAAGAAGCCTTTTTTGTTTCTATAGCAACCATTTACAAAGTCACACTGACTGCAGAATGCTCCTCTGCAGTCATTTAGTGAACCCCCAAGCCAAATCTTCACTGATCGATCACAGGAACGGATTGATTGGCAACTTAGCTAATTACTTATCATAGTGTGGATTGTATTGATGCACATCTTAAAGGGGTAAAAAAACTGCAGCTTGGACTGCTGCTTTAAGGGCCAACAACAGGTCAGGTTTTAAGGATATCACTGCTTCAGCACAGGTGGCTCAATAAGCAACTTAGCCACTTGTGGTGAAGCAGGGATATCCTTAAAACCTGACCTGTTTGGTGGCCCTTGAGGACAGGCGTTGGCCACTCCTGATCTAAACACTCTCTAAATGGGTGTTTTAATGTCCTTTTACGTCTTTTTCATAATTACACCGGCATAGCAGACTCAGTAATTCTTGTTCATCACAAAAACAAACATTTATTTTGAAGATAATTTCTTAACTAAACATAGTACAAAATGGCAGTTGACATTCCAAATAAATGATGGTTCTCTTAAAAATGGTTGCCTAGCTTTCTTTCTGTTTCTGAGTGGATCTTAATATCATGATAAAACTTCTGTTTCCTCCATCTTGGTTTTTAACCCTTCTCTCTCTCGCTCCATGGTGAAATCGATCATTCTGTGCCTCTCCGCCTGTTGCTAAATCGTGGTGATATTAAGATGTGCTGCTCCTTCCTCCTGCCTCTCTCCTTGTCCCTTTCTTGCTGCATCATGGTGGTATCAAGATGTACTTCTATCTCAGCTTAACTGCTATCTATTTATCCAGATAAAACTACACAGTCAGCCATCTTAACTTTAAGTATTATGTCCTAGTATGGTATTTACATACATTGTTATATCACTGATGTGAACATATAAGGAACTCAAGCTTCTGGTCAGAAATGATTACCTCAGTGTATCATCAGTTGTCAATGGCAACTGTCTGTCTCTAGCTGTCCTTCCCCCAAATATCTCAACAGCCATATATCTCTTCTCTCGGCTAGGACCTACAGTTGTCAATAATCACTCAGTGTCAACCTAAACAAGGCTGTTCAGGCAACTTAAAACAATCGTATAACCTTTCCAATGTGACTGAATATATCCCAATATATATTATACCAATTAAGAATATGCAACATATGTAATATATAGAAAGAACCATCAGACACACATGCTGCATATTTTGACATTTTGTCTTGATAACTGGATTCACACATTACAATATAATTATCGTTGAATTGGATTTCTTACAGTGGGAATACATCTAAGCAGCTGTTTGGGACATTTTCTGACTTAAATAAATAATTTATTTATTTATAAAATGTTTTACCAGGAAGTACTACATTGAGAGTTACCTCTTGTTTTCAAGTATGTCATGGTCAGATAAATGATAATATTCGTATGAAAACAACCCAAACGAGTCAGTTCGGTGGGTATAGAATTGCTCCCTAAATTCCTTCTCACTCTTTTAATAAGAACCCCACGTTCCACTTTCTGCTTCCTCTGCCGGTGTTTCCACCAATGTCTTGTACTCCCTCAGCGCTTCAACCATTCTACAAGACTGCCGTATACTCCCATTCAGCCCAGTTTCTTGACCTGTTTCAGCTCTCACACAAACACATACGTTGTAGATTTTCTATTAGAAATAATTCTTGTTGCCTATGTCTCCATTTTGTTTTCTATAGAAATGCATAGAGCACTGAGATGAACACCAGGAGCCCATATTCTCAGTATGACGAGGGCAACAAACAGACTGGAAGGAGTCCTCAATCCCCGCGAGAATCTACCAGCACACAGACCTATACTACCAAGAAGGACACAAGCAGCAGGATAAAGGAAGACCGAGATGTGGCTATGGAAGACAGAGGAAGAACAAGGAGCAGGCATAATCCTGACAATGACAGAAGCTCAGATGTCGATAAGAATAGTGACTCGTATTTTTCTGACGATGATGACAACACAACGTATGGGTCTGACCGCTCACCAACACCCAGTTCCAAGTCTAGATCTCCTCATGCCAAGAAGACTGTCCATAAAATGAGGTCCATCACGCCAGTACAAAACCGAGGTTGATATGTCACTTGATTTATTTCCTAATATGTTGCAGTGATTTCTAGAGCTTTCAATGCACCTAATTATGACCGTTTCTGTACTTGATACATTGGGAAACCTGTTCCTTTTTAAAAATACTTATGTTTTGTGCACAAAACATAAACATACATGTTAAATGTTTTGACCTTGGAATGAATGCGTGCAGTGTAAGTCCAGAAGTTAGTCACTATAGATCACAATACAAGGAAAATGGCATGCACAGCAGAAAAAAGGATTCCAGGATGGATTGCAGGCAGATATAAAACTTGGTTTTATTGGTGCATGGCACATATTGTTTTTGACCCTCTTTTGTAACGCGTTTTGCGCATTGCACTGCACGTTGTATTTGCAATGTACCAATAAAACCACGTTTTATATTCGCCTGCAATCCAGGCCGGAATACTTGTTTCTGCTGTGCATCGCCATTCTCCTTGTATTGTTGATTTCATATCGATTTGGCTTGAGCACACCAACAGAGTTCTTCCCAGCACGGTAAACTATGGGTTACATGCTTTCTAACAAACTAAGTAGGAGTCGATTTGAAGGTTGGGATATTGGGACATATTACATCGGAGATCACCTCCAGATTGCTGAGGTAGTTCTTTAGCCCCAGGCCGCCATAATTTCACCTATATTCCGGAGTACTACACAAAGTTACACTTATTAAAGAGATCAATACCCACAATATAAGATCTCTAGATCTCATCCTGACCGAGGAAATATTTTTTTTGTTTAAATACATAACAAAAACACAGCCAATTCAAGAATCTTTAGAGCATCAGTCCACGGAAGATTTTGATACACTAATATTCGGGTTTTACCATTTTCTACTTTTCACTATAAACCAAACCTGTTTTTCCTATGTGGTATTAATTACTTGGGGAATAGTACGCGCATGTCCATGATTTCTTAAAGCACTATGTTATCTCTGTTAGATGTGCAGTATTTTGTGTTGTAGGAGTCATCAGCAGCCAAGGGCTAAAGTATTGCATCAAGGATTATTATTTTTGTTTAAGGTTTAGCTAGGTAATTTACAGGCCTCCATGATGTCATCTGAAAACATGAAATGAAAATGCACAGGAAAAAACTATGAATTCCCAAAATACTCCATACTCACCCTGATTGTCACCTGTTAATAATCACGTTATTAGGTTAAACAGAGGTGTGTGCGGGTTTTGTAATGTAGTCCACAAACATACAACGGCAGTGTCGTGTTGTTTTCGTGGGAGATGATCATTTGTATTCTTCTATAAGAAGAACGTACATACTTTCACAATGAAAGGGGCGCTCCTCTGAGACGATTGAGATATTAGTAATATCTATAGGGGAGAGTAGACCTGAAGAACTTTTGGGTCTGGTAGTTACACAGGGTTTATGTTTTAAATAAGGAATTGGATTTTCTTTAGAAATAGGTCTGGCAGCCGCTTGGGTGAAAACTAACATTTGGTATACATGAGGTGTCTGTGGCCTATATACCACATGGTGGAGTCCACGTCGTCTTTTTAAGTAACTCCCTTAAAAGGGTCCTCACATCTTCCTTGCATTCTCAAAATGCTGCAGGGGAACTTTAGGGCAATTAAAAACTATAATTACAGGCATACCCCGCATTAACGTACGCAATGTGCCCAGAGCATGTATGTAAAGCGAAAATGTACTTAAAGTGAAGCGCTACCTTTTTTTCCACTTATCAGTGCATATACTGCACTGCAATCGTCCTATACGTGCATAACTGATGTAAATAACGCATTTGTAACAGGCTCTATAGTCTCCCCGCTTGCGCACAGCTTTGGTACAGGTAGGGAGCCGGTATTGCTGTTCAGGACATGCTGACAGGTGCATGCGCAAGCTGCCGTTACGTGACGATATGTCATTCCTCGCGAGTGTACTTAAAGTGAGTGTCCTTAAACCGGGGTATGGAGTATGCATGTAATGATTTAACATTTATTAAATAGTAGGCATAAAAAAAACACTCTATAGTAAAAACTGTAGAAGACATAATTAACTTTATCCAATATGTTGCAGGCCCCTCAAGTGCTGAAGGGGTCAATTCATAAAAAAAAAAATCTTTATCGTACATTAAAAATACGATTTCTTGAAGATATTGTTCACATTTGACATTGTTTCAATGAATTACATTTTAACATAAAGAAATGAGACACCCTTACTACCCTCTTTACATGAAGATCTGACATGTGGCGCGGAATGAATTAACAGGAAGGGGGCAAATAGAAGGTAAAGTGATGCTCTAGGAAAGGAGTGCTACAGCAATCCTCAGGTGAGGGACTTATGAAGGGGGACATGCAGGGGTGGGGGTGGGGGGGTTTCACGGCCAACAGAAAATGTGATTAATAAATTCGACATTTTTCGTTTTTTATTATTACCCCGTTGCAATCATGGCAGTATATTGTTCAGCCCCACTGCAGTATCCCACAGGTTTCCAGTTACAGTATGTCATGCAGTTTATCTGCAAACCAGAAAGGCAAATTCTTGTCTCCACTACAAAAACTTGCATAGAACAAAGGTGGTAGGGAAAATGAGTATTCCATCCACTTCTTGTAGTGGGGCTCTGATCCTACTACTTGCTGACACCAGAATTGATCAACTTTTAACAGCATCAAATGTATTCTGGTGATTTTAAACACGGTAACCCTGGGCCTGACATTGCTGAAGCTGTGCGTCACCAAATAGATAAATGGGGAGGGGGAAAGAGGACACACACAGGTTTAGCCTTATTAGACCGCAGTCTGAGTCAGTTGAATTTTACCATGTCTATGAGCAACCTTTTGTGTTAAAATTAAACTATTCAAGCACATCCGTTAAGGATGCAGTGAACCCGATATATCAATACAGTGAGATATATATGGTCATTGCATTGGCAATCTGAAAAATAGGGTAGTATGTGTTCAAAACAAGGAGTTTGTGACTAGCATTTTCCTATTTTTATTTTTTAGGAGTAAGAAAAGTGGGGTCCAAGTTTCCATCAAGTAAAAAGGGACCGCGTTGGGGATTTCGCTCCCAGAGTCTTAACAAGGAGTCGTCTCCAAAGGACATAGATCTCGTCACCAAAAGAGTCCTCTCTGCTCGGCTACTGAAAATCAACGAGCTCAGGAACGAACTGACAGAGCTCCAGATCAAATTGGACGAGTTCCAGAAAGAGAATAAGATCTTGAAGAGGCTGCAATTCAGGCAGGAGAAGGCCCTGAACAAGTTCGAAGACACAGAGAACGAAATCTCCCAGCTCATTTCCCGGCACAACAACGAGATCCGAACGCTGAGGGAGCACCTACGGAAATCCCAGGAGAGGGAGCGAAACACAGAGAAGAGACTGAAGGACGCAGAGGACGAGCTGTACAAGGCGAATGTCACATTAAAGAAGCTGAAGCAGCTGTCTGAGAACAGACATCTTGCTGAGCGGGAAGAGCTGACCAAGAAACTTGATCTTATAGAAAGCAAGGTGGAAGATCGAGAGAGAAGAGTCAAGGTATATTCTTTATTATTATTTCCATTTTTTTTTTACACAACATAAATGCATTTTAATGAGCTGGTTGGAAGCGACTCTAATTTTGTATAATAGCTTTCAACCAAGTGCATGCTGTGTTGTTCATAATATAATGCTAGATGATGTATCTGTTAAGACTACTATCTCTGGGAGTCATTTATCAGACTCTCGCAGCTGCAAAACCAACACAAGAAAACGGCGCCAGAAAATTCCACTGGTTATCATTATTATTATAGTTTATTTGTGAAGCGCCAACATATTCCGCAGCGCAGTACAATGGGGTGCACAGGCAAGTATATAACATAAACAGTTACATACAAGTGAGGACAAACATGCAAAGAGACATAGAGGTAATGAGAGGGCCCTGCTCATGAGAGCTACAATCTAGAATGGGAAGGTTTTTCCTTCTTCTGCAGTTGGGGATTTTGATACAGTACATACAGTTCCTCTATTTGTAATTGAGTCCACAGAGGTAAAGGGACTTGCTCGGCGTCACACACGGCAGGCGCTTTATGGGACGGATGTTGTGATATTTCTTCAGCAAGGTTGGTCTGTGACTCTTATACAAGGGTCTTGCACTTTAATGGCAATTGGTTCCTCCTGCGATATTACTTCCGGTATTGTTTTATGTTCTTTTTTTTTTTTTTAATTCTTTTTCACTTATTTGTAAAAGCTTTTGGTAACGACTCCTTTTTTTTGGTCATTTTACTGTAATATTTGTTTTCTGATTTCTTGTTTATATATTTAAATTTTATATTGCAAAGTGCTTCAATAAATTTATAAATCAAATTTCCAGTAGCGATTGGTCTTGGACAAGTGTTACAAATAGTAATAACTTTATTTCATATATATATATATATAGCGCATTACTCCCAATGGGACTCAGCGCTTCATAATGACATTATAGCGTACGATACGCAGCACATAGGACTTTTTACAGACACAGTCTTTGCCCAGATAAGATTAAATTACATTTTTTTTTGGTGCCTGCGGCACAGGGAGATAAAGTGACTTGTGCAAGGTCACTTGGAGCTGATACCGGGAATTGAACCAGACTCCCCTGCTTCAAACTCCGTGTCATTGTTCATAGTCAGTGTCCTTTCTCAAACTGTCATTGTTAACAGTCAGTGCTGGTGCAGGGGTATTTGGCACCCTAGGCGATCCTTCAGTCGTGTGTCGGGGAGATGCCTGACACAATTCCCTTGCTCTCTCTGCGCGCTCTATTCCCCCCACCCTCATCCACCCTTTGCTCTCTCAATCCCATCCCACGCTTTGCTCTCTCTCCCCCGCCCCCCCTTTGCTCTCTCTCCCCCGCCCCCCCTTTGCTCTCTCTCCCCCGCCCCCCCTTTGCTCTCTCTCCCCCGCCCCCCTTTGCTCTCTCTCTCCCCCTCCATCTCTCTCTTCCCCGCCCTTTCTCTCTCTTCCCCGCCCTTTCTCTCTCTTCCCCGCCCCTTCTCTCTCTTCCCCGCCCCTTCTCTCTCTTCCCCGCCCCTTCTCTCTCTTCCCCGCCCCATCTCTCTCTTCCCCGCCCCATCTCTCTCTTCCCCGCCCA